>NC_079891.1:31657591-32016757 GCF_024868665.1 Triplophysa rosa | reverse complement strand
TTCAACTGAAATGTTACCACAAGGACAAATATTAGGCCGTTGGTTCCTATTATTTGCAAATCTGTTTTTCGAGTTTAATCATATAAAGCTCTTTGTCTGCAGCGTTATGAATGTCATGTGCACGACAGTTCATTACTGTGAATGTGTTTATTATCAGATTTTGGCTGTTAATCCAAAATGTCTATGTGGTGGTTTAAAGAAGCATCTTTTCCTGAATTAGAGCAGTTAAAGGGCCAATTCTGCAACGTTTGCTGTCCTCGTCCTGTTTTGCGCCACTTTCGCTTCTTTGTAATTTGTCTCTTTAATTTGTTATTTTCCAGCCAGGAATTTCAATCTACAGAAAGCCGAGGCTATGCTGCGCAAGGTATGACATTTAATCTTTCGTTCATGTTTTACATGCTAACATATCTACTTTGTGTTAATAGAATGGAATGAAGAAGGAAACGGACACATAAACAAGCACTTGCTTTTGGCAGTTTCGTAAGCTAAACAGCTTATACACAAACAATTACACAATCGCTAGTAACCCTGTGTAAAATTCATTACCTTTCACGATTAAATAGACTGTGTCAAATTGTTTGTAATGTATTAAGTTGAGTATGAATTTTTGGTGTCAAAAAGCTTTAAAAAATGTTTGATAACATTACATAATATGTGACCCTGGCCCACAAAACCAGTCTTAAGTAGCACGGGAACATTTTTAGTAATAGCCAAAAATACATTGTATGGGTCAAAATGATCGATTTTTCTTTTATGCCAAAAGTCATTAGGATATTAAGTAAAGATCATGTTCCATGAAGATATGTTGTAAATTTCCTACTGTAAATATATCAAAACTTTATTTTTGTGAGTAAAATACTATGCTAAGGCGATTTTCTCAATATTTTGATTGTGTTGCACCCTCAGATTCCAGATTTTCAAATAGGCCTAGTTGTATCTCGGGCCAAATATCATCATATCCTAACAAACCATACATCAATGGAAAGATTATTTATTCAGCTTTCAGATTATTTCAATATCTCAATTTCGAAAAATCGCCCCATAAGACTGGTTTTGTTGTCCAGGGTCACACGTGATGTTAAATGATGTTATCTGACGATTGTAAATCCCAGTTCACACCAGGTGTTAAGAGTCAGATAAGCACAAGCTTCTTATATTTTTCTTTTTAAGTGAAGTACAAGTATTAAAGGGACAGTTCTTTCATCATTTACTCACCCTCATGTCAATACAAACCTGTGTGACTTTCTTTCTTCTGCAGAACACGAAAGAAGATATTTTGAAGAATGTTGCTAACCAAACGACATTGACCCCCATTGACTTCCATTGTATGAACACGAAACCACCGAGACATTTCTCAAAATATCTTCTTTTTGTGTTCCACAGAAGAAAGAGTCGTATACAGGTTTTATACGACATGTGATTGTCAACAGAATTTTTCTTTTCGGTTGAACTGATACGTTTAATATCAGATGTACAGTAAATACCAGATTATGCGTGAGATTTCTACGGTAATGCTGTTGGATGTGGGATCGAATGCCATTGACTTTCTGTTACCGTTGTGTTGTTAATGTAGCTCTTGTGGTCCCTCTTTTGTCAAGTAGTATCTCTGAACCCTGTCACTAGTGTTCCTTGAACTTCAGGTCAAAGCACAGACAGCAGTATCTAATGCAGACGAATGGTGGATAATTATATTCATGCAGAACTGATAACAAAACTAATGAGCGTGTGCGTACGGTCATGCTTTGCTACGCTGACGTCTGAATCGCACAAGTAGATTTTATGCAACCGTTTTAACCATTTGTTGTTTGTGCAGCATGTGGAGTTTCGGAAGCACACGAAGGTTGACACCATCACTACAGAGTGGCAAGTGCCGGAGGTATGACACGCATAATTCTATAAAAGCTTTGGTTTTACATTGACTCTTTTTTCACGACCTGGCCCCTTTAAGAGTTTATTCGTATTGTTGACTCTGATTGGTGTAATTATCTCGCCTATTGTTTTTTTTCTTGCTCAGGTAATAGAGAAGTATCTCTCAGGTGGCATGTGCGGCTACGATCGTGATGGGAACCCGGTATGGTATGATATCATCGGGCCTATGGACCCTAAGGGTCTGATGCATTCGGCGACCAAGCAGGACTTCATCAAGTCTAAAATCAGAGACTGCGAGATGCTACAGCAGGAGTGTGACTTACAGAGCGAACGGGTGTGTGTTTGGAACGGGACAAAAGTGGAAGAGTTCCGAAAATCTCAATTTTGTCATTGTATACTCATCCTCATGCTGTTATGTGGTCATTTCTTCCACGAAATGCGAAAGGAAGACATGAAGGATTACTTCCATTTTGTAGCTATGGACACTATGAGTTACTGAATACTTCCTGAAAAACATTTCAGAGATTTTCTTAACCAAAAAATAACAGCATACAGGTTTGGACTGACATGAGTTTGAGTTAAGAATGGCAAAATCTTTACGGTAAACTGTTCCTTTAAATTTCCTTTTATTTTATCACGTTTTTTCTTTGTTTCCCTGTAGTTGGGCAAGCATGTTGAGTCTATAACTATGGTCTATGACCTTGAAGGTTTGGGAATGAGGCACTTATATAAACCTGCTGTAGAGACTTATGGAGAGGTGTGTCACGTTTATATATTATATAATTCTTTTGTTAAAATGAAAACTGTTTAAAACCTCGCTTTAATGTATTCACACTTTTTTTCATAGATTCTCACTATGTTTGAGGATCACTATCCAGAGGGACTCAAGAGGTTATTTGTTATCAAAGGTCAGCATTTACAGATGTTATCAGTATGGCATATACAGCATGTCACGTCAAACGGACAGAATGATGGCACTAAGTGCACAGTTAAAGTTATTTTGCAAGCACTTTGTCGTGCATGATACTGTGGTTTATCACGTGTGATATCAATATCTCAGCAATATTTTTTTGCAGCACCCAAACTGTTTCCTGTGGCTTATAATCTGGTGAAGCATTTTTTGAGTGAGGACACTCGTCGTAAGGTCATCGTCCTGGGATGTAAGCTGACATAAGCGTTTCACTTTTAACATCATAACAATGTACTTCATTTGTGTTTATGGCAGTCAGTTGCATGTAAAGGTATTTAGGTTGAGTGTGTGGAATTTTGTATAATTTTTTTTGAGGAATTCATGACAATTTTAACATTATTTAAGTTAGTATGCTTTAAAGCTTGAACAAGAATATATTTTTTAAATTTTATAATAACTATATATACCCAAAAAAGAACTTATTTGCACATCTTTTGCCCAAATTTATTTTAAAACAGATTTACAAACAGCATCGTTTTGGTTATTTCATTTGTTTTTGTACTTTTCTATTATTATAATTTCGTTTTATTTTTTTAGTTTTTAAATGAGCTTTTTATTGTTAGGTTTTTGTAACTGTAGTAATTGTAGTAGCAATAATAGTATTTTTGCAATTTTGTTATACTTTTGTCATTTTATTATTTTTTATGGTGCTATATACAGTAAGATGCCTATATAAGGTACCTATAGTTTTATTTTTTATTTTATTAAAATATTTAGTATATTTTACTATTAAAATATATATTTTAGTTTATTTCTCAGGCATCGTTTAAATTTTTCCAATAATTTTTAGGCCAATATTTATTTGATTTCAATCATGAAATCATGAAACATTTTCAAAGTTCTAATTTTAGTAAACGTATAATAACATTGTCTATTAATTATCTATTGACAAGAATGGAAAATCAGCTGATTTGAGGAACTAAGGCTTCCTTGAAATGGCTAAGATTGTCATTTTAAAAGAGCAGATTATTCAGTGTGGACACCATATAGGTTTATCACTAGTTTAAACTCTACAGCCCTTGCCTTCTAAGCTTGTTAGTATCTTGTGTTTGGGTATTTTTAATTTTAGGGTTGAAATTCCGTAACATTGTCACAGATGTGGTAATCGCCTCTGACATCTGAATGTTAACCACAATTCTATTTATTTTTGACTTCTCAGCAAACTGGCAGGAGGTGCTACAGAAGTACATCGCCCCTGAGGAGCTTCCAGCATACTATGGAGGCAAACTGACCGACCCTGATGGTGACCCCAGATGTCGAACCAGGGTAAGTGAGAGTCAGAGGTCACACATGGCTTAGTGACATTAGCTTGCTGACGAGTTGACGTTTAGTAGTGACATAGTCCCGCTTTTCTTAGTTTTGATCATTTTCAGTTCCCTTTTTTAATGGAATGTCACATTCAGGAAGTTGCGAGTCACAAGTGTCGAATAACAGTTTCCATTTCGTGATGCTGGAAGTGTGACGTACAGTATGTGCACAACTGCCGGACCTTCTCATTAATAATAGTCAAAAATTATGCAAAGTACACTTTTATTGCTGGTTAAAATGTTTATGACTGGTAAAATTCACTTTGGCAGCAGTCAATACTTTGCATACTTTGCTTCCTGCTCACTCAGTAGTAGTATACAGCAGAAAGAGGCTTTATAATTTGAACTGTTAATATTTGAAGAGTTTATTCCTAAAATGAGAACTTTAATTGATCAAAATCATGTTTTTTTATTGTGCATTCCAGTTAATGTCAAAGTGCAGTTGGTTTGTTTTGATTTAAGCCATAATAACAAAAAAAAGCTAACTAACACTATAAAAACATGATAACATAATAAAAAACATGGTTTTTGAAAAGTTTTAAAAACGGAGTTATCTCATTTTAGAAACAAACTCTTCATTTCTAGTTTATTTAAAAAAAAAATGTTTCAAATTAGCTTCTATTTTTATAATTTTAGTTTTCATGTTAATTTTAGCTTATTTTCCAGCTTTTTAGCTTAATTTTAGCTTAGTTTTGTTACGTGCTTTCGACATTTTTACATTGCTATATTTATGTTTAGTTGATTAATTTTTTTAGTTCATTTATTTTTAGTTCATATTTATAGTAGATCTGCTTAAACTTACGTTTTTTGATAAACCAACATTTGTAAAGGCTAATTTACATTGATTACATGACAATTTTAACATTATTTAAGTTAGTATGCTTTAAAGCTTGAACAAGAATATATTTTTTTAATTTTATAATAACTATATATAACCAAAAAAGAACTTATTTGCACATCTTTTGCCCAAATTTATTTTAAAACAGATTTACAAACAGCATCGTTTTGGTTATTTCATTTGTTTTTGTACTTTTCTATTATTATAATTTTTTTTTATTTTTTTTAGTTTTTAAATGAGCTTTTATTGTTAGGTTTTTGTAACTGTAGTAATTGTAGTAGCAATAATAGTATTTTTGCAATTTTGTTATACTTTTGTCATTTTATTATTTTTTATGGTGCTATATACAGTAAGATGCCTGTATAAGGTACCTATAGTTTTGTAATTTTAGTTTTCATGTTAATTTTAGCTTATTTTCCAGTTTTGTTACGTGCTTTCGACATTTTTACATTGCTATATTTTTGTTTAGTTGATTAATTTTTTTAGTTCATTTATTTTTAGTTCATATTTACGTTTTTTGATAAACCAACATTTGTAAAGGCTAATTTACATTGATCTACTTTCGAATGAACATATTTGTTGGCGCTTGTCAGATCATATTTTTTCGTAGTTTAATTTTGTAAATAATATTTAGTCCTGTTTTTTATTTGAGTTCAACTAGGTTGACCCTAAGAACCTCAATACTGTAAATACATTCCTGCAAATGTGCTGCTAAGTAGAATCACAAGTATGTAGTTCAATAGCGTTCATGTCCCAAAGCAAAACTTCAGCTTGCCATGAAGACATGAAGAAACAAATAAACGCGGTGAACCCGTGAAACGGTTTTGTTTATCTATATAATGAAGTTATGTATATCTTAATCATTGAATTGTCTTGAACGGCATCATAAACGTGATTATGATGCACTTGATGCTGGACCAGAGCCCGTAGCATTGCTTCATTAGTTATAGACTGACAAGTTGGCAAGGTTGGAGTTTTGGATTCATGACATGACTAATCTGTTTTAGCACTGTGGTTATGATTCTGTCTGTAGTAAATCCTGAGTGTGAAGAGCAAAGGCCCGTTACGATGGGGAAATGAGCAGTTTATAAGCATTGTGTGAAACGGCTAAAATACATTTTTAGTAGGGCTGGCAAACGATTAATCGCATCCAGAATAAGAGTTTGTCTTTACATAATATATATCTGTGTACTGTGCATAATAATTTTGTATTTATTAACACATACACATACATGCATATACAGGTGCTGGTCATATAATTAGAATATCATCAAAAAGTTGATTTATTTCACTAATTCCATTCAAAAAGTGAAACTTGTATATTATATTCATTCATTACACACAGACTGATATATTTCAAATGTTTATTTCTTTTAATTTGATGATTATAACTGACAACTAATGAAAATCCCAAATTCAGTATCTCAGAAAATTAAAATATTACTTAAGACCAATACAAAGAAAGGATTTTTAGAAATCTTGGCCAACTGAAAAGTATGAACATGAAAAGTATGAGCATGTACAGCACTCAATACTTAGTTGGGGCTCCTTTTGCCTGAATTACTGCAGCAATGCGGCGTGGCATGGAGTCCATCAGTCTGTGGCACTGCTCAGGTGTTATGAGAGCCCAGGTTGCTCTGACAGTGGCCTTCAGCTCTTCTGCATTGTTGGGTCTGGCATATCGCATCTTCCTCTTCACAATACCCCATAGATTTTCTATGGGGTTAAGGTCAGGCGAGTTTGCTGGCCAATTAAGAACAGGGATACCATGGTCCTTAAACCAGGTACTGGTAGCTTTGGCACTGTGTGCAGGTGCCAAGTCCTGTTGGAAAATGAAATCTGCATCTCCATGAAGTTGGTCAGCAGCAGGAAGCATGAAGTGCTCTAAAACTTCCTGGTATACGGCTGCGTTGACCTTGGACCTCAGAAAACACAGTGGACCAACACCAGCAGATGACATGGCACCCCAAACCATCACTGACTGTGGAAACTTTACACTGGACCTCAAGCAACGTGGATTCTGTGCCTCGCCTCTCTTCCTCCAGACTCTGGGACCCTGATTTCCAAAGGAAATGCAACATTTACTTTCATCAGAGAACATAACTTTGGACCACTCGGCAGCAGTCCAGTCCTTTTTGTCTTTAGCCCAGGCGAGACGCTTCTGACGCTGTCTGTTGTTAAAGAGTGGCTTGACACAAGGAGTGCGACAGCTGAAACCCATGTCTTGCATACGACTGTGCGTAG
The DNA here is from genome assembly GCF_024868665.1 of Triplophysa rosa. Lineage (NCBI taxonomy): Eukaryota > Metazoa > Chordata > Actinopteri > Cypriniformes > Nemacheilidae > Triplophysa > Triplophysa rosa. The sequence goes on along the minus strand of NC_079891.1, from coordinate 32,009,529 downwards.
TGGTTCTTGAAGCACAGACTCCAGCTGCAGTCCACTCTTTGTGAATCTCCCCCACATTTTTGAATGGGTTTTGTTTCACAATCCTCTCCAGGGTGCGGTTATCCCTATTGCTTGTATACACTTTTTTTCTACCACATCTTTTCCTTCCCTTCTCCTCTCTATTAATGTGCTTGGACACAGAGCTCTGTGAACAGCCAGCCTCTTTTGCAATGACTTTTTGTGTCTTGCCCTCCTTGTGCAAGGTGTCAATGGTCGTCTTTTGGACAACTGTCGAGTCAGCAGTCTTCCTCATGATTGTGTAGCCTACAGAACTAGACTGAGAGACCATTTAAAGGCCTTTGCAGGTGTTTTGAGTTAATTAGATGATTAGAGTGTGGCACCAGGTGTCTTCAATATTGAACCTTTTCACAATATTCTAATTTTCTGAGATACTGAATTTGGGGTTTTCATTAGTTGTCAAGTCATAATCATCAAAATTAAAAGAAATAAACATTTGAAATATATCAGTCTGTGTGTAATGAATGAATATAATATACAAGTTTCACTTTTTGAATGGAATTAGTGAAATAAATCAACTTTTTGATGATATTCTAATTATATGACCAGCACCTGTATTTAAGAAAAATCTCAAAATTAATAAACATTTATATATAATTTAAATTACTGGTAAATATAAATAAATACATGTAAATATTTCCTAAATATGTATTCATGTGTGTGTGTTTGCATTTATGAATACAAAAATAATATGCACAGTACACAGACATATATTACGTAAACACAAACTTTTATTCTGGATGCGATTAATCGCCATTAATCGTTTGACAGCCCTAATTTTTAGGTTTACAAAAATACTCCTGTGTGTGTGTGTGCTCAGGCATAGATACATAGGATTTACGTATATACAGCAGGGGTGTAGTGATGCACAAAATTCAAACTGAAACAGATTTTTAAAACATTAACCTTTTGCAATAACATACAACTTTTATATAACTTTTAATACAGTTTTAGAATTGACAACATTTAAGGTTTAATTGAACAGAAAGAACAGAATAATAAAATGAACATAACATAAAATTTAAAGCATGTTGACGCAAGTTGACGCTCAACCAGTAAGATCACACAAGACATAATATTTTGAAAAATTGACCCAGATCTACAACACAGATCATTTTTAAGTATTGAGGTATATCATGTCACCTTATATATTTATATACTTGTATACCTGCATTTATAACATGCAGAATCATAACTAAAAGGCGGGTTCTGAACTGAGACATGTTGTCTCTGTGTGTAGATACACAGGTAACGCTGCCCCCTTCAGGACTGGAGGTCTTAAAAACACTGCAGACGACGCCACGCTCTGAATACTGAAGTGGATTAATATTTAGTTGTGTTGTTAGACTGTCGTACTTGTTGCACAAGTGTTTCTGTCAGATGAATGCATTTTGTGTTAGTTGTTTATTTTGACTTAGTTATTAATGGTTTGAAAAACATGGGATTCTTTTGGCTGTTGTAATGTATCTTCCACATTGTAGTGTGGGAACGTGTGTTAACCGTGTTTGTTTTCTTTCTGGTGTGACGTGGACGGCAGTTTCCTTGCCTATGAAACCAGTAATCTACCTTAATGAAAACCAGAGCACTTCTTTCATACGAGAACTTGCTAAAGGTTAAAATGCAGCTAGATAAGATAGATTACAACAGATAAGGTAATGACAACAATGCACGAAATTCATAAATTATTAAACGGATAGAAACAAAATGATTTCTTATTGAGTGGGTAACAGAAGCATTGCAAATCCTAATTCACATACGTCTCGTCTACACACCACAAGTACATACTTCTGAGTGTGTTAATAGACTGTACACCAGCAATGGGACACCTTATGAAGTCGTAAAATTCTTGTTAAAGTGATAGTTCACCCAAAAATAAAAATGATGTCATCATTTACTCACCCTTTTGTCATTTCAAACCTGTATGACTTTCTTTCTTCCGCAAGAACACATAAGAAGATATTTTGAAAAAGGTTGTTAACTGGACCCCATTCACTTGCATTGGTTTTGTATTCATACAATAGAAGTAAACCGGGTCCAGTGCTATTCGGTTGCTTTCTTCAAAATATCTTCTTTTTTGTTCAGCGGAAGAAAGTACGTCATAAAGGTTTGAAATGACAAGAGTAAATGATGACAGAAGTTTCATTTTTGGGTGAACTGTCACTCTAAAAATGTGTTATTATTTTAAGTAATTGCATTTAAAATCTGGGGTAGTGGCATCTTGCTCTAATCACAAAAACCTGTTTCTGAAGTTGTAAAAGAAGGTAAAAAGATGTTGTCTCAAATCTTTTTCTGTGCAAGGGATTGTGGGTAATAAAACCATGCACAGATACATAATACTGTACCAAGAGGACTGTATGTGGGAAGTTGACAAATATACCGTACCATGTATCATATGGTGTAACATAGCAAATGTTTTGAAAACGAACTGTTAATAATATTTTGTATTATGAATATTTATATTTATAATATAAAATAGCATAAGAGAGATTGATCTTCAATCTTCGTTTTTTTCTACATTTTTGCTGTCACACCATAGGACATTTTTTTTGTCTTTAGTCTAATGTGAAAAAGTTTGTCAAACAAATGGTGCATGGTATTTGGGGTTTTATGAGTTGTTTTGTTTAGACATCAGTTACTAAGTAATATTTCTCGTTGTGACTCCAGACAATTGTGACCTTAACTTGTTTTTAAGTGTCTGGGGCCGGTTGTATAAAGCACCTTAAGTGTAATTTTCCCTTAAGTGTGTCCTTAAGTATACCTTAAGTTTTACTTAAGTTATTCTCCTATTGTATTTGCTAAAGGAAAATCACCCCTTAAGTGTCATACTTAAGGGAAAAACTTAAGGTGCTTTATGCAACCGGGCCCTGATGTTTATGTTAAGTGTTGTATTGTATTCTTTGATCGTCTGGCTCGTGAAATAAGAGGCCTGGTAACTAGCTGTTGCATCTGAAAAGCGGTTTCTTCCTAATTAAAAGCTCCTGTGATCCGACTACTTTACCGTCTCTATTCTTTTCTTTATGTTTGCATGTCTTTAATCCCAATAAATACTGTGCTAATCATATGTCAGGCTATTTTCGTTTTGCACGCATGATGTTTCTGTAAGTTTCATTCCCCTTTGTCCATTTCATAATCAAACTAATACCAATTCACCTAATTCACCCAAAGTAAAGTTTGGTTTTATGTGTGCGTGTGTTCTTTTCAGATTACATTTGCAGCTGAGATACCGAGGTCTTACTACGTTCGAGATGCCATTAAAACAGACTACGATCACAGCGTGACGATCGGCCGTGGCTCGTCTCACCAAACGGAATATGAGATACTTGCGCCAAACTGTGCGCTGAGGTGAGCAGATCGCATTAGATATGAAAGAGCATCAGCCAGTATTACTTGATTTCTATAATATTATTCATTGTTTTTGTTTTATGGTCTTCAGGTGGCAGTTTGCCTGTGATGGTGCTGATATAGGTTTTGGTGTCTATTTGAAGAAGAAAATGGGAGAGTGGGTGAAGGCCGGACAGATGAAGGAGACTGTGCCAAATCAGCGCTACAATGCACACCTGGTACCCGAGGATGGATCACTCACCTGTCCAGAACCAGGAGTGTGTAAGTGCAGGAGCTGTTTCATGAAGACAAACAATAAACTTTCTAAACTGTATGAAAATGAATTGACTAATATCGATCTCTTTTCTCAGATGTTCTGCGGTTTGACAACACTTACAGTATTTTCCAGTCCAAAACGGTCAGCTTCTCAGTGGAGGTCCTCTTACCTACTAATGTCAACCAATCAGAGTCTTAGAAATGCAACGACAACATCAACAAGCAGCAGCAGATAACTGAGATTGTCAAACTACTTCAATGACTGTTACTCTGCTGCGTAACAAGCTATTAAACGCTTTTACAGTATATACTGCATACTTCACTATATACTTCACTGATTATCGTGCAATGACAGGCTGTATTGTCCAACTAAATGCCTGTGTGATTTTTTTATACTTTACATTTTAATTTCTACTTACTGTCTTACATTAATGAAGTGTTTATTATTTAACTCCACTTACTGGAGCGACTGTATTATGACTCAAACATTACACTCAAAATCTTTTAGTGTATACAGTTTTATTCAAGCTTGCCTGTCACGAATAGTTTTTGATTGCTTAAACGAATGTTTTGGTTTTATTTCACAAATGAATTCCTGAAATGAGACACTCAAATAAGCCTACACATGTCTCAAACCTTGGTCTGAGATTAAATCATGATTAACTTTAGCTTGTTACGTTGATAAAACACTTTTCTGTTTACAAAAGAATACTCGGATCATGTTTTAATTTATATCTTTGTTTCTTGAAAGCTCATTGTTGCTTTCCACAATTGTAAATCATTTTGTGAAATGTTGTGTATTCAAGAGTTTTACCTCAGGTACTGTCTATGTGGCCCGTTTTTGATTTCACCGATGTTATCCGTTTTGTCGGCGTGCATGTGTGTTTTTCTATCTTTGATTTTGTAACATTAATGTAATTTATGAGTAATATTGTATTAGTTTTTATTAATTTACTATTAGAAAATGTATTAAAGTGGCTGAAGCATGGTCAGATGTTGCCGTTTTCTTTTCACATACCTTCTGGTGTATACTTATGCTTTTAGGAAAGTGTAATATAGCTCATTCTCGTGCACAAGCCGTGCAAAGATTAAGGTTTGGTCCTTTTGGTCTAAAGGAAGGAACGTTTTAAATTCGTGTTAAATCTAAATTAGAAGTTTATTATAATACTATTTTTTCTCTGCCAGTCTGATAGCGACACCCTTTGGTCAGATATCACAATAACATACATCTATTCTATCATAGCATTTATAATGAACTGTTAGTAGTTGCACCTCTGTCCTTTAGAGGGCGCCATTGTAAAGAGAATTAATGTCGTAAAACTCAACATTCCGCATGAAACTCACAAATACTTCGATAAATATTTATTTTTTAAATGACCACATTAACTATAACACTGACATCACATCTAGAAAAAACCTGACAAGAAATATTACACATTACACCCATATAGACAAAAATAGACATTTTATTATGCATATTAAGAAAAATACAATTGAGATTTTTGTTTAATACAATTTAATTACACATTATGGTAGTATCTGTTTTCTATGTGTGTTTATAAATGTTCCCTGTATAAAAACGTATAAAAATTCCCTGTATTATTTTATGTTGGGGTAAAAAATAACCCGGCAATGTATTCATGAGATTGGCACATTTTTTAACACATTAAAAAGTATATTTTATGTCGAAAATGTGTATGCAATGACCGAAGACAAAGATATTACATTTATAAAAGTTATTCTAACGAGCACATGCGACAGTAAACGAACTCCATTGGTACATTTATTTCCTAAATGTACATTTTTCTGTAAACCAAAACTTTTCTTTCAAAAAATAAATGGAGCATTTTGTTAAATAAGATTTTCCTTTAAATTTGATGAGAACTGTCATTTCTGTCGCATTCTGATGCAGACTTGCATCAAGCTCCCCCTTCCGTATGAATATTTGTTACTATGTTGCTATATTGTTAAATATTTGTGTCATAAATAAATAAAAAAAAACACTGACAGTTACTCAATAACAGCACAAAAACACCGTTCTTCCTTAAGCAACAAGAGGGCTCCTCATTAGGTGACGTTCCACGAGCTGATTGGAGCGCCAGAGTGTTATGTTAATGAGGAGGCGGGCTCGTGTGAAATGAGTAGGTGACGTCAACTCTCATTCCGCAGAGAGCGAAACAAACATGGCGGCGGAATGGAGCGGTAAGGGGTCCACGCTGACGTTAATAGTGTTATTTTGGTGTAAAGTATGTACGAACGAAGCGCAGTCCTGGCGGAGCGACAGCCGGATCCTCGGCATGCGGCTGGAGAGCAGCGACAAGCCCGCCACGATCGCCGATGACGGGATCATACAGGTAACCGAGGAGAGCAACATCCTGCTCAGGTTCTACGGACTGCAGATCAACAATGACACCTGGTCGCAGATTAAGTTCACGGATCAGGGGGAAGACAGCAGCAGCTCTGATTCGAACAGGACTTGTGCTGATTTTACAAAAGACATGTCCATCAGCCCCGTTATGACGGTCAACAGCCAGGGCACATCTGGAGTGCTGGGTGTCAAAATCAAACCACTTCGGAAAAGTGAGACCCATAGGGATTATGGCTTGTGCATCAGACACAACCGAGATGGAAAGTGGTACCTGCTGGGAGAGGACGATGGGAAGTTACGTGTGGTGGAGGAAAAGAAGTCTCTGCTTCCCATTTGGCTCCAGGTGATCTTGATATGCTGCCTGTTGGTGCTGTCAGGTATGTTCAGTGGTCTCAACCTGGGTCTCATGGCGTTGGACCCCATGGAGCTGCGAATCGTGCAGAGCTGTGGCACGGATAAAGAAAAGAAGTACGCGCGTAAGATCGAGCCCATTCGGAGGAAAGGCAACTACCTGTTGTGTTCGCTTCTCCTCGGCAACGTCTTGGTCAACACCACGCTGACCATCCTGCTCGACGACCTCATCGGCTCCGGTTTGGGTGCCGTGGTGGCGTCGACCATCGGCATCGTCATCTTCGGTGAGATCGTTCCTCAGGCTCTCTGTTCTCGCCATGGCTTGGCGGTAGGCGCCAACACCATCATGGTCACCAAGTTCTTCATGTTGTTGACTCTTCCGTTGTCCTATCCCATCAGTAAGCTTCTAGATTGCGTGCTGGGGCAGGAGATAGGCACCGTGTACAATCGGGAGAAGCTGGTGGGGATGCTGAAGGTGACCGAGCCGTACAACGACCTCGTGAAAGAGGAGCTCAACATGATCCAGGGAGCTCTGGAGTTGAGGACTAAAACGGTGCAGGGCATCATGACACCGCTCGGTAACTGCTTTATGATCAACAGCGACACCGTCCTGGACTTCAACACCATGTCGGAAATCATGGAGAGCGGGTACACGCGCATCCCTGTGTATGAAGAGGAACGCACCAATATAGTGGACATCCTTTTTGTGAAGGACCTGGCGTTCGTGGACCCAGATGACTGCACCACCTTGAAAACCATCACTAAGTTCTACAACCATCCGGTGCACTTTGTTTTTCACGACACTAAGTTGGATTCCATGTTGGAGGAGTTTAAAAAAGGTATGTGGCTTTTCTTTTTCTTGGCACTAACTCGCACGCACTCAAATGTTACAGTAAACTCAAAAAAAAAAAAAAGATGAGTTTTTGCAGTATTTGACCTCTGGTGGTCTTCTCGCCGTCATTTGTTTTTTGCACTAATGTGAAGGAAAACTGTGAACATTTCAAAACCAATAGGGAGGAGACGCATCCACTTCGGATTCGTAGACAAAGTCTATTTGGTCCTGTTCCTATCGCAAGCTCACAAAATCTCTCACACACCCCCTCTCCCTCCGGGCCTTTCTCTCCTCCACAGACTTTCAAGGTCAGGTATTGGCAGTCTCATTTCTCTCGCCTTCTCCCATACTGTTTGGGGAGGTTTTGTTCCCGTTAGGCAGAAGGTTAATGGAATATTTTTCCAGTAAGGCCTTAATCCCCGTGCTGTTATCCATAACTGTGATGACTGCCTTCAGTTTGGTTGTCATCGAGGACTTGGTTGGTTAATTGCTTGGTTTTACCAAAGGTCCTCTAAAAAGGAGGTGTGAGCAGAAATATACGACGGTTTTTATAGAAATTGAGGCTGTAAAATACTGAGATGACATTTGTGTGTGATTAATTGTCTGTTAGAGTTCATTATATAAGTCATGACAGGGTAAACCTAAACCATCATGGATTGTTTACTGTCAACAGATTTTCACTCGGGATGAATTGCAGTTCACACTGTGGAACAAGCAATACAGTACAGCAGGTTTGCATTTTAATTTAATACGCACGAGAAAGAACACTCGTAGATGAGACTCCTGTAACATCTCAGTCATTTCTACTAGACAATGGAGAGCATGGAGAATTTTTTTGGAATTTTCTCCTGACAAAACGACACATATCGTGCCAAGGTATCTTCTTAGAAATAAGTTTGTAGGTAAGCAAATAAATGAATGAATATGTAAGTTATTGTTCATGTTTAATCCAAGTAGTAATTTTAATCATTGGCAGTCCGGTCAGATAAGTTAAGGAAGAATTGTAAAAATATATCACAGCTGATGTCATGTCTGATCCTCTGGGAAGGAAAAGTCAAGTCGGGAGCATTGCATTGTGGGATTCAGTATTCTACAGAATGTGTTTGATTTGTAAACATAGTCAGAGTTCACGTTCTCTTGCCCTTTGCTAAATAGTGCTCCGCGATAGAAATAATCAGATCTTAAACGCATATTTATCTTATGACTCAGTTAAAGTACTTTATTGTCATTGCACAGGTACAACAACATTGTTTTTTGAACTCTACAAGAGTTCATTCAATTTAAAGGGATAGTTCACCCAATTCGTTCCTCATTTATTCACCCTCATGTCATTCCAAACCTGTATGACTTTCTTTCCTCTGCGGAACACAAGAGAAGATATTTTGAAAAACTTTGGTAACCAAACACCATTGACCCCTGTTTACTTCCATTTAGGGACACAAAACAACCAAGACATTTCTCAAAATATCTCATTTCTCAAGAAAGAGTCATATACAGGTTGTGAACAACATAAGGTAAATAAAGGACTGATTTTTATTTTATTTTTGACGGCTGATGAATTTAAATGTATGATCATTAAACAGAACAAACGAACAGATGTATATTTAAAAGGTATGTATAAAAACATAACAATACACGCATGTAATAAGAAATATGCAAATAGAACATGGATCTATTTCAATATTTATTATTAAGCTGATAACTGCTCATATGGATCCATATGGATTTCAATCCAAAGTTGTTGTTATTCTGACAATTTAAATTAGAAACAATTTGCCATTTGTAATTTTAGACCTTTATATGCAAACTAATTCCCAATATTTAAAGCACATTAACACTGTGGGCTGTTCAGTGGTTACGTTGCTCTCCAGATTTTGGGTGTGGATCTATCACATGGCGCTGTGGTAACAAAATGGGTTGAGCTGTGTGTTGTATGGTGTGCGAGGAGTGAGGGCGTAAAGAAGGGCCGTAACCACCCCACACAATGGGGCGAGACGTATTCAGATTTGTTTCTTTAGGTAAATTTAGCAAGTGCACGTGACTCCTGTTGCAATGCAACACAGTTCGGCTGAGTCACTGTTTCAATGTGTGTACTGAATGGATTGTATTCATCTTTATTGCACATATCCTCAAGCCTTTCCTCCTAGTCAGCCCCTGAGAATCTCTGATCCCACCATTAAAAGCACAATCACACAGAGCGAAAGAGACATTTGCTTTATTTTGATGGTCTTGTGCGAAGTGGATCGGGCTGGCTCTGTTAACAGGAATGAAAATCAGGGGGTGAACTGCATTTCAATTTTTTTGGATAATCAAACGTGCTATCGTGCTTGTTTGTTTGGGTTTGCTGGAATATATTTCCTGGACGGGTTTTGGGGAGAACGGGTGTGAGAAACGTGGGCTGGACGATTCCAGAACCAATGGGTTTTGGTTATTACCTAATTCACATACCTCACATATTTGTGTTGATGATTTTCTTTATTGTGAAATATGAACACTATAATGAGTAAGATTTAAGACCAGCTGACTAGAAGTCTATTTGTATTATTCTTCAAAAAAAAAAAAAAAAAAAAAATTCAGGTTGCACCCAAGATATTTAAGGAAACTAAAGGGATCATGTTATTTTTTATTTCTTAACATGTTTATGGATTTATAGGCATTTTGGGGATTATGTCTGAATCTCTATTCTCTGAAGCCTGGGCCACCAAGTCATATTCATGTCGAACATTGACTTTTTCCACAAAAATATAAATCGCTGGTTCTAACTTTACATGCTAACATTTAGTTTTAAATTATCGAAAACCAATTTAACACCCGATTTTAACTCTTTCTTTTGTAGAATAGAAAAAAAGATTCAAAATAAAAATAACTTTACGTGGGCCAAACTTAACTTCCGGTAGACCTCTGTAAAGAATCAATAACTATTGAGTAGATTTATTGTAATTTAAAACAATGAATATACCATAAAATATTCATATAAATTATTATTAATGTTAATTAAATATAAAATAAATTGTTATATTAAAACCAAACACAGACCAGAAGTTAACTTTGGGCCAGGCACGTGCTTCCCCTGAAACCTTCTATAACACGTATACTTTAAAGTGGTCATATGGCACGGCTAAAACGAATATTATGGTTTGTTTTAGATGTAATGCAATGTGTATACACGATTTAAGGTTAAAAAACGTTGTATTTTCCACATACCGTGCATGTTTGTATCTCCTCTTTGCCCCGCCTCTCTGAAACGTGCAGACTTTTTACAAAGCTCATGGCTCTGAAAAGCGAGGTGTGCTATGATTGGCCTGTTAACCAGTGCGTAGTGATTGGTCGAATACTGCAAGCGTGTGACGGAAATGTAACTCCTCTTACCATATTTGGAATATCAGGTTCCAAAGCAATTGTACTGACAGGTACACCCACCTTACTTGCGTATACATTTTGGCGCTCTTAGTCAAATCATACCACCAACTGACGTAGATTTGTGGGGGTGTGGTTACACGAGGCGTTTCAGGCAGGTCTGGGTGAGCGTTCGCTTTTAGATAGAATAAATCTTTTGTTCCGACACTTAAATTATGTGTCTAATACATGTAGGGCTGGGCGATATATCGCGATTCATGCTAATTATACATGTCTAAATCGATTCGATGTTTTATGCACAGCTCTTCCATGTACGGCTGTTTGATCAGTAGGAAGTACTGCTCGTCTGCTCGATCTAAAATCACTACGAGATTGAGTCGTTTATAACGTGTATTTGAAAAAGCAACACTCGTCTATCATCATTACTATAAATCAACTTTATTATCATGAAAATACCTGAAAAGGTTTGAAGAACAGCGATAGAATATGACCACAGGCATTTCCTGAAACTAAGTGTTCTTCTGTTTCCCATATTCGGAGTTTCTGCGCAAGAGCGCCCTCTGGCTTTCGGATGTGCCGGCATTTAACCGTAAGTCATTGAGAAACTGGGAGCATAAGAATCGTACGATATATCGCCCAGCCCTAAATGCATGCATGGGCAACTTATAACACACCAAAGACACATATTCGCGCCATATGACCCCTTTAAGCATCTGCAGTGTATTTTTCTGCCGGCTACAGACAGACAGACCGTTGATATACGTCGCGCAGCACTGATGCAACTGTGAGGAATATCTGGAGTTGTTTCTTATTACTCAAGGGACCACGGCTCAGTTTAGCACAGTGACTCATGGTGATGTAACGCCTTGATGTGAAATGAACTATGTCATTTTCCTCCTCAAACAATTTCCTTAATTAGACATTTCTGTAGGGCATGGTCCTTGTTGAAATGTTTTTTTACAAGTCTTATGTTGCAAGCACTTGTTGACTTCTCATAGTTAAAGATTTGAGATTGTTTTTGCCAGTACCGTTCTGATGACACGTGCGTTGTCAGGATATTTAATCTGTTCATCAAAGATGAATGATCATTTGAGACAGAAATGCTTTGGTTTTGAACGCATCGTATATCGTGACTTGAACATATCAGTCAGGCCTGGCCACACCTGTAATGCATCAATTATTCGAGGTGTGACGGACGAAATAAAAAAGTGACCCAGCAGGTTTACATCAGCACGTTTCCACCCTGTGTTTGGGCAGACATGTGCGTGCCCACATAACATGATTTTGTTGTGACTGTTATGTGAATCTGATTTTGTATTCATTCCATATGGCCATGAGTTGATTAACTTTTCGTTGTAACTTCAAGTTACAAGTTAATAGCATTTTAAGGCAAACGAAACTTCAAACTTTGTTGTCAAACATTTGAGATTGCGTACTGCTTTCCTTTTTATTTTTAAAAGGAATTTTTGAACTGTATCTTTTTTTAAGATAACTTACCCAACTTTAACTATATCGTTTTAGATCCAAGTCTGTGATGTGAATGCTTATTTAGCAGTCAGCTAAATTTTGCTCATATAAAGCCTCGGGAGACCACTCCAGTTTTGCATTTGAAGGGTTTTGGTGCAACGGTGTTTCATGCATTCTGACTTCTTTACAATGTTAAACGTGCTGTCTTCTCGTGCTTAACATGGTCAACTTGTCAAAAAACGAGTTTGGCGTATTACGTAGTATTTCTGTGCTCGATACACTCCCCCAGCGATCGTACAGGTTTCAGAAAGGTTTTTTTGAACATATTAAACTGTTTTGTAACAATTTTTCTTAGTCCCTTATTGGACAATTCTCCTGGAAAAGCACGCCCACGCGGCAGCAAGGAGAGCAGGAGAAGGAGCATGCGCAGACGTCACTTTCACTTGTGTGCAGGAGAGAGAGAGAGAGAGAGAGAGAGAGAGCATACGTTCGCGAAGTTCAGGTGTTTGTTTGTTCACTGCATTTGGGTGATGAATGTTATATAAACGGTGGCTATAACGCTGGATTTGGAGATCGTTTTAAACTGATAGATGATGCCGTCCCAGCGCTAAAAGTTGCCGGACATGAACCGCATGCGGTGAGTGAAACTGATGTCTGTGTTCTGTTGGCGCACGTGCTTTGGTTCAGCTTGCCTAATCCCCCCCCCCCGCACGCGCCGTATGCTTTCGGAAATAATCGTACAGCTGTATCTATCTTTTATAAATGTGATCAAACTAAAAACTCTTCGAAGATACGAAGTATGCAATACTATATAGGTACTCAAGATTAATATGAGATTGGCAGAAACCGTGTGTGTTAGGGCCGCTTTCGAAATCACCCAACAGCAATGTTAACGACTAAATACGCATAAAAGTTGCGAAATAATCAGGCTTATTCCATCATAAATTCATTTTTGAACTGATCCTAAAATGCATGTGAAAACATTAGTATTGTGTTGTTAATACATGAACAGTATTCAAGATCTGCAAACATTGCATCTTTCTTGTTACAGAAACACAAATCACAAGAGTGGTCTCTTAATTTTATATAAAATTAAGTATGTAGTGTTGAACTAGCTGTTAAGGAATCAGGGTGCATTGACAGAGAGAGAGAGAGAGAGAGAGAGAGAGAGAGAGAGAGAGAGAGAGTTTTAGCCGTAGGGGTTGATGACTCTGCATGATTTACAAATGGAGTTAACATTTACAAGTAAAATGTTTTTGTTTTGATTTAGGAATTCATGATGAGGCTTAAATTAAAGTACTTGTCTGCATGCTTTTGGTGTGTGTGTGTGTGTGTGTGTGTGAGAGAGATGTATGAAGTGATATCTGTGAGACGCAGAATTAGATGTGTGTGAATTGTTTCTCTTATTGTCACTGTGATTTTGGCTCATTTCATCCTCCTGCAGCATAACGGCGGCCCGCTGGGACATCTGCTGTCTCTTCTGTGTTTTAGAGTCATGCACATGTCTTACTCTGATTATGCTTCAGGGAAAGATTTTTCTTGCTTGTATATAAAAATCAGCTATAAGAAAATGAAATTTTGATTTTGTGCATGTAAACACACTCGCTTATTCTACATGTCTCTGAGCCAAAGACACTCGGGAGATTCTGGAATGTTCTGCTTTGCTAAGTACAGTCTTTATTAGCTACATCCTGTCATGGGCAAATTTCTTTCACATTACAAACAGTGAGATAACCAGAGAAGTTTAACTCTTCACTTCCTGTCCATTAACAAAACCATCTTAATACTTGGGCATTATTTTGTGTACCTTGGAGTATGATGAAAATACCACAGCCGATATAAAGTACCATGTTACCTTGTTTTGGACATCATGGTACAATAATAAGAAAGTTTCTTGTACATGCAGCACCATCATAATACTGTGCTATTTGTAAATGCATTTTTTGTATACATGTGGTACATGCAAATACCGCAGATTATGAATGATAGGTTCTGATATCATCACTGTACCATGTTTTCTTACAGTGCAGGGCTCCAGACTAACTTTTTTTACAAGGAACACTGTAGCCCCTGACTGAAATTTTTAGGAGCGCAAGTGAAAATTTAGGGGCACACCTTAAATCAGCCTGCAATGCAATTAGTGACATTTTTCCCAAAAATAGCTGTATTATTGACAAATGCATTTATAATAAATAGACTCAACTCACAGAGATTAAAATGTGCAGTTTTATTTTCATTTCAGAGGGATGTGACATTACTCAATACCAGGGACATACGGAATCTGCTGTCTTTTTGATAATTCTGTGCTAAAATTTTGAAAAAATCTGCAAGATTCTGTGGAACAGTTTTAAATGCGTTTGCCGTTTAGATTTGTACAGAAATGTAAATATGTGTAAATGTGTTAAAATAGTTTTAAAATACTACCTGTCTATGCATTTAACTGCAGGTGACAGTGGTTTGGTTCCTTACAGAGAAGCTTTAAGTGCTAAGTAAAGAAGAGACTATTTAAACTCTGAATACACCAGACCAAATTAGTACTCTGAATTATTTTGAGTCAACAAAAATGTCATTTTGTATGGAAAAGTATATATTTTATTGTTTATAGTGTTAAAGCAAAACGAAAGGGCTCGTCTTAATACGTTATTATGATGATTTTATTGTGTATTAAGGACACTTTCACAACACAATGTAAAGATAACTTCACATAAACTTAACAAGAGCATTCGCCTGTCGTTCATTCTTGTTGTGAACGGATATAACAAAAAATCCAAATTGGCAGGTCGCACATGTGCGAGTACTTGTAAAAAACGCTCGCGCTAGCTCAAAAACTGGTAGCAAAATGCGACCATTGAGTCGCAGTCTGGAGCCCTGCAGTGCATTCATATTCATCTTTTTACACTATGCTGTATGCACATATGTATTGGCATTGAAACGTTATATTGGAAACGATATTAAATGTTAATATAATAAGTTAAAGGGACGGTTCACCCAAATAAAAATTCTGTCATCATTTACTCACCCTCCAGTTGTTCCAAAGCTGTATAGATTTCTTTGTTCTGATGAACACAGGGAAAGAATATTTGAAAGAATTGAAGTTCTCGGCCACCATTGACAACCATAGTAGGAAAAATTACAATGGTAGTGCCCTAGAACTGTTTGCTTTCCTCTCCAAAATATCTTCTTTTGAAGAACAAAGAAATTTATTAAGCTATTTTCCCTACTACTTACAATACAATCATGTTGAAATTTTGCATAGCAGACTTTGTTTTGCCCTTCACGGCTTTGGCTTCTTATCAATATTTATTACGTTATGTCTACGCTTTACTACTGTATTGAATGGGTTTTATATTTTAAAGTGTAAATGCCCTGGCTCTTTGCTCCAGTGCCACAATAGGTTCTGTTAACAGTTACATTATATTTACATTTATTCATTTAGCTGACCCTTGCATCAAAAACGATTCAGAGAGCATTTATTTATTTAAATGATTATTTTTTATTATTATATGTAAACCGTGTTAACCTCCAGGCTATAGCGGGCACCACAGTCCTGTTTTTTTTTTTTGGATATGACAATGTTTTTTGTGAATATGATACTATGGTATTAATCATTGTCTCCTTTTGCAGGTAAATCACACTTGGCAATCGTTCAGAAAGTGAATAATGAAGGAGAGGGAGATCCGTTCTATGAGGTGCTGGGATTGGTCACCCTGGAAGATGTCATTGAAGAAATCATCAAATCAGAAATCTTGGATGAGTCTGACCTTTATAGTAAGTGGACAGTGTTTGGAAAACAGTTTTTTAATGTGGTTTGTGGATATGTGTGCTGTTATAGAGAAAGCATCGCAACTGTTGAAACTTCAATGAAAACTTCAATGAGATGCTTTTTACTGACACGCTTCCTCTTGCTGTGCCTCGTCTGAAACCATTTTACGTGCCTTATGGTTTCACTCTTCTTACGAAATCAAAAAGACATCCTCTCAGCATTTAAAATGCTACCAGTGCAGTTCTTGGTGGGGGGCAGATTTTGTTGACCTTTTAATACCATGTTTTGACTACTAGTTTATGCAGTATATAATATGTGTCACATAATGTATAGTAAATACAGCAGTAAAAGCGTAATATTTTTATTTTACATTAACATTTTGTTTCTTTGCAGCTGATAACCGCCACAGAAAGAAAGTGGCGCACAATAAGAACAAACGTGATTTTTCTGCTTTCAAACAAGAGAGCGAATCTAAAGTCAAGATCTCCCCTCAGCTGCTATTGGCTGCTCATCGTTTTCTCGCAACAGGTAAATAACCAATCGCAGCCCTCCGCTCACTGTCAGTACACCTTAATTTGGTTCAAATTGTGAATTGTTAATATCAATTTGTTATATTCAATGCAACATTAATAATTAAAAACAATTTGTTTGATTTGTTACAGAGACGCACTTAAATATTTTTTAAAATATTTAAAACAGACACTTTTATTCTGCAAATAAATAAAGTGAAATATTGCATTTTTAAATTTGGTTTATTTGATAAGATACGTGTTATGCTGACAAACTGCACCTATAGCAACTTGCTGTAATGAAATTACTTTGGATAAAATTTACCAGTAAGCGTCAAGTTCTCAAAAACAAATACACCTGACTGAAATTTGTGCATTAAAAGTTTGAGACAAGCGCATACAATTATTTATTTTTTCATAATGTGTTTGAGGTGGAATTGTTTGTAATTACAAAGCTATTCTATTTTTATTAGTCTCACTGTGTTGTGCTTGGAAAATTGCCACCTCACAAAAAATACAGGTACAGGCATCGGGATCGGTGATTACCAGAAAAAAATATCGGTACCCGTACCCGGCCTTTAAAAAATGGTATCGGTGCATCCTTAATAAAATTTAATCGCGTGTCTTTTTTGTCTTTCTGTGTCTCTTCAGAGGTTAATTTGTTCAGTCCGTCTCAGATCTCCGAAAAGGTTCTTTTGCGAATTCTTAAGCACCCCGATGTGATCCAGGATATCAAATTCAACGAGAACGATAAGAGATCGGCACACCACTACCTTTACCAGCGAGGCAAACCCATAGACTACTTCATTCTCATACTGCAGGTAACACCATCATCTGATGCTCTTCGAACCCTCCTGTTTTCTCTCGGGTCAGGAACTGAAAGGCTCCAAAAGCCAATTAGACAAACAAGCTGATTTAAGACCACAGGCTTTGGCTTACAGCATTACTTTATGGTTGATCCTGCTCGTTTTATAAACAAATTAGTCAAAAACGAAACTTTTGGATAAATGAACCAAAGTTGAACCAATGAGGAACCAGTTAAGGTTGCGTGTGCGACAGGAAGTTGCACAGTTTGAAGCTAAACAAAACTGAAACATGCAACAGGACAAAAGTCTCACGAATTGGACTTTTTCCTGACCTCATTTCAGCTGACATGTTGTGACTTGCATGTCTAGTGAGAAAGGCATCCAAAAATTAACAGCAAAGTTCGTTGTATATACCGTTTTATACTGTCGAACAAGCTGGTTATGTGACATACCAGGGTAAGTTTAAGGCTAGGTTATCTGATAACCTCAACTTTTGGTTCCAAAAACAGAGGTAACTTTCTTGTTAAGTAACCATAGCAACTCACTCTCTGAAGATAACCTGCTCCGGAGCAGGTTAGGTTCCAGGGTTTGTTCATTTTAAGGAAAGAGGTTGTCTGCGCATGTGTGCGCTTTTGATGAGCGTCAAGTGGCCGCGGAAGCACAGATTACGTATAATATATGATAATTTTACAGTATTAAGATGATTACATTTCCAGTCACACCCATTGCGATTGAGCATTCACAACTGATTTTATGCTAATTTTATGCTATTTAACCATTTCAAATAAAATAATTTTTAAATAAAATAATCTTTAAATAAAATAATGTGAGCTATTCTTAGTAAATTTAAGGCTTTATGTGTTTACATTGAATACTGTACATACTTTTAATTAGGTTTATTATTAAATCTCCAAATATAATTAGATGCATAAATAAATAGTATGCACACCTTACAATTCTTGTAACTTCAGAACAATTTATTAAGCATTTGGATCTGAATACTCTTCCCCACTAACCAGGTAATATTTGATGCATCTCAGGGCAGTTGTGGTGTAATGGTTTGAGAGATTTATAGCCCAAAGGTTGTACGTTTGATTCCCAGTCTGGCAGGGCTGATTCCCAGGATAAGTTTAAATATAGGTTATCACCTATGGCATAGTGTTTACAGATTTAATGATATTGAAAGGCCTTTCTCCAAATTACAATTTGTTATTAGTTTTTGAAGATAGGCCTTTTACACCTCATTTAACATTTGGAAATGCATGGCCATTTAGCAAACTAAGTCAAAAGAAACATACAAACAACGAAAGAAAATGTGTGTGTATTTGAAAGGGATATACTGTATATTTGGCTACATGACATATTGGACATATTGGACATGTGACTGGGCCTAACATTTTAAACCTCTACCTCTGTCACAGCAGACCTTCATCCTCTACTGCAAATGAATTATCATACATAGTGTACTGAAAAGCGTGAAAAGCCTGAAAAGCGTGTGTAGTGTACTGAAAAGCATTACACAGGTTTTTCCAATTGACAACTGTAGCCGTTTCTACAATTAAAAGAGCAACTGTTGCAAATAAAGCTGATACAATACAAAGTCAGTTTTCAGAAAACCAAATAAAGGTAGATTTACAGGAGCATACAGAGAAGGAACAAAAACGAGGTTTAATACTGCCTACAAAATTAGCAATGCGATCAAATACATATACACAACACAATTTTGGTAAAATACCATGGTAGACACGTTAAAATAACAGTTGCAAACCTCTCAACAAATCTACACTTTATGTAACTAAGATAGATAGCTATGATGAGTATATATTTTAAATATTTCAGTATAAAAATGGTACATATCTTGACACTATTTTTATATTTAATTAAATAATTAATTTATAGTCTTATACACATACAAATTTAATTATATAATTTTTATGGTTTTTAATCCCGCACTTTATAAACTGATGCAGATTTAAGTCTTCGGTGAAAAAACTCTCTGATTTATAACGTTGTTTTACAGTCAAAAACTTTGAGCTTCCGGGCCGTTTCCATGGTGACTCGTGAAATCTGTGATCCATTGGCAGTGTCTTCATGTTGTTTCTGTGAGCGCGCGTTAACTCTGGGTATCTTTTGTGAGGTTGATTAAACTTACTCTTAAAACGTGTTCTGGAACCGACATTCACGAGTAAGCACGGTTTGGGTTAACCAACCCAGAGTTCAGGGTTTAGCTGACGGTAAGTTAAAGCCACAATATGGAAGAATTTTGTTTGTATCCAAAAATCACTTGCACAGTGTGATATATTTCATGCAGTTGTGTACTTGCATTATCCCAAATGTTCCCAAGAATGTGCAAATCCAGAGAAATTCCTATTTAAAATAATGGCCCGTCCCTTGTGACTTAATATCCGCTGCTCTGCACTACCCTCAGTTTCTGGTTATCAGAAATAATCTACAGGCACCCTATTATTTGCGAATGTGTACCGGAAGTTAAGGGCAGTCCACGAACGCGTGCATGCGCAGTAACCTTTGTTTATCTTGTTGCTTTGAAAGTGTCTATATTTTAAGAAATAGACCATTAAAGCTACAGTTTGTAAAAACCGCCGCTAGAGGGCGCACGATCAAAACAACAACAATGCCGTAGCTTGATGAAGCTGTGAAGGAGCGTGGAATGATGGGATCTGTTGTCATCAACTCCACCGCTGATGGCCATCAATCAGACGGGTACGAGAAATCATGTTAGAGGATGAGGTAAAGTTTTATAAATGTTGCGAATAGTTGTGGTCCATAAATAAGTGACTGCTCCAAACAAGTTAGTGGCTTGCTAGACGCTAGAAATACTTCCGCATTTGTCCACAACACTGTTGTCATGCGGTTTCTACGTCAGTGAAGGCGGTAACAAAGGGTAACACGGATATGACGCCATTGACAGGCGACTGCACAGCCCCCGTGTCACTGTTTAGAATGCCGATTTTCTCACGATTTACAAGTAGTTGGAAACATTTGAGATATTGTAAGTACTCAGCTGAGCAAAATATATAACACTAGCCTTGTGGTTTTTGGATATTTTACTGCAAAATTGTTACAAACTGCACCTTTAAGACACCAAAATTCCTCATAACTGTGACACAACCGCAATAAAATAGAAGTTCAAATTATTGAAAATAGAAGTCTGCATGTACTTTTCACCTCAGTGAGCTTGTTATTGGAACAATTAAATGAAGAAATGTTACTGTACTGTACTTTAAAATGTGATGTTTGTTAAATAATAATATAAATGATGCTGCTTGGGTTGTTTAGGAGCGATTCATGCAAACCCTTATGAAAATTAACCATGGTTTTATTTAAGTAAATTATAGTAACTGTGTTTTTGGCGACCATGGTTTTACTACAAATATCATGCGGTTAAACAGTTACTGTAGTAATTTCTTGGTTAATTTGCGGTTACCATGGTTTAACTATAGTGATGTTTTTTTGGTTTTATTTGTTGTAAAGCCATGCTTTTCATAGGTTAAAAGCCTGATAAGTACTTTTAGTTCTTATTTTCCACACAGTATGTGGCAAATCGCAAGCATCCTCGATCACATATTCCCTTATTCATTGTCTCATTCTGTGTCTTTGTGGTTTATAATGTTGTTATTGTCCTCTAAAGAATCATTAGTCCATTCAGCTCATACTGGTTAAACATCACATGGCCGTTCAAGTGAATCATAGACCCCACACATGGCACCAGTAATCCTCATAAAGACATTTACATTTATTCATTTGGCATTCAAAGTATACATTCTTGTTTTTTCTGTTAATCAAATCCCTAACCTTTGCACTGCTAACACAATGCTCACCTTCCATGTCTCTTACTGAAAATGTAATGATTCTCTGAACTGTTATGGATTGTCAAAAGTGATTCAACAACTGCTGCAGTTCAACTCAAATCTCAATTCGGTGTAGCGCTGGGTAGATTATTCACTGTTGGAAGGAAATTCATAAATAGCTTATAAGGTGCAGCAGTTTGATGCTATTAAATATGTTTGGCATCTGTTTCTCGTTATTTATTATTTAAAGTAGCTTTGTTGATGTTTGTGAAAGCAGGATGTCCTGTATTATTATAATTATTATTGAATACATTTAGTGCGGCTGCGAGTAGACTTCCCGGCACGGAGACCTTTCCTTACCGACATCAGCTGAAGACGACCTTCAGCCGGGCGTCAAGCTGTGCGCAGGCCGAGTGACCTTCTTTAAAGATTAATGCTGTTTCTCAGAGGTGTCAGGCTCTCTGTTAAAGATCCACAACACTTCTACTGCACTCCACGTAAATTCAGATATACTTTTAACGAGTTATGCACTGATTTATCAGCCAATAGGGATGTAACGATATCAAAATCTCACTGTGCTGTAATACCACGGTGTAATGCCTGCGGTACAATATTTATTGCGATATTTAAAAAAGACAAATGAATACTTGGAAAAAAGTGCCATAAGTGTTTAATAAGCAACTGTTGAACATTGCAATGATGTACAAATTAACCATGTCATATCCTGCCCTCTTTTCTCTATGATATCCTCTAATCATAACTGCTCCTTTGAGGTATAGTATGAGATAGGTCAAATGACTTAAAATTCCCAATTATAAAATAAAAAACTGCACCAGCTGGACCTTGACAGAGGTAATATCTATTATATTCTTTAACATTCTCTACGTTAAAGGCCCGGAAGACCTATCATTTCATACAGTCATGTGACCACGATAATATTGAGACAATTTTGCCATTGCAGACCATGAAATTGATCATATTGTTACATTCCTATCAGCCAATAATCAGTATCGGGCGATAGTTTGAAAACAGCCGATGATCACAGCTGATATATCCTGTCAATCACCAGTTTTGATGTTCAATATTAATAGTCATTAAATGAATTATTAATATTCTGAAAGTTCAGAAATATCGATTTAATCTTCAGAACTGGAGATATCGGTATCGGAATCAGACAGTATCAGAATAACCGGTATAGGTGGAGAAATTTATCGATCCATCTCTATTTTGAATTCATGTTATGATTAATTTTACATTTTTAAAAGAGATAGTTTACTCCAAATTTAAAATTCTGTCATGAATTACTCAACCTCAAGTTGTTCTATACCTTCTTTGTTCTATTGAACACAAAGAAAGATATTTAGAAAAATGTTAGGAACTGAGATTTCTGGGACATCATTGACCACCATAGTAGAAAAAATAAGGTGCCCCAAAACTGTCCTAAATTCTTCAAAATTTCTTCTTTTAGACGATAGTTTTTCCTACTATGGTAGTCAGTGGTGCTCCAGAAATCTCGGTTGCTAAAATTCTTCCAAATATCCGTCTTTATGTTCGACCAAACAAAATGTATACAGGTTTGGAACAACTTGAGAGTGAGTAATTCATGACAGAATTTCCTTTTTGGGTGAAGTATCCCTTTAACGCTGCGATCCGTAACTTTTGCATCTCAGCCACCATCTGTTTGAAACGAAAAATAGCTTGAAAGTGTCTTGTTATTTTCTTCACGTGGTTTGAAGTCAAAAGACGTCAAACTGACATTACCCATGAAATCATTCCTGACAGCTCAACTTATAAATCATTATTGTAAATTTATCGTAACCCAAGGCATGGTAAGGAGAACACAGATTTTTTATATTCTTGCACAATTATTGATTTGTGTTTATTTTTAACGAAGAAAAGTTACAGATTGCAGTTTTTGAGTGAAATTCAGGACCAGAAATAATCTGGTTACACAAAAATGTTAATGTATGACAGACTGAAATGATAAGACAATGGTGTTTTTGTATTTGTTGGGGTCTTATATTTTTTAGTTTAGTCAGAAAAAGAAAACGCATTTTAAGATGAGACAAACCTCAAGACACAAATTGAGGCATTTATGTTTTTGTTTGGAAGATTGTGAAAATGTAGGCGCTCATCCTTACATTCAACTCAACTGTATGTGGGATAGAATTGGAGCGAGGGAGGCTGCGGTCGCATTATCCGCACACAAATACTTAAAAGATGATTGTTTGTCCTTATTGCGCAGCATACTGTAAGTACTGTTGTTAGTATCTCAAACAAAGACTTTTAATCACACACGTAGTCATTTTAATGTGCGCGTTCGGCCTCCCACGTAACTTTAGCGAATGATTGACAGTACTGAATCTGAGAAACGGTTATTGAGTGATGTAACCTAACCAGAGATGTGTAGGCACACGCACACAAATAAACATTATCTTATTTGAACACCTCCATTATTTACATAGCGGGTAAGTTCGCCATTGCAGGTGAGAGGGAGATGCTTTAATCTTGTAAATCAAAAAAGAATCGTTGAGTAGTCGGTGACATTTTACGTTTCTAGTATTGAATGTCCTGGGGGACTCCTAGAGGTCTGTTTGTATATGTGCGGAACGTAATCGATCTCCTCTTTCCAGAAAAACAGGAATCAGACGAGAAGAACCGTGTGTGTGCGTGTGTATCAACACTGAGATAACCATGTTTTGTGCCCTTCATTGTGTTCCATCAGGCACTCTGTGGTGTTAGACCTCATGTGTGGGAGCGTCATTGTTGTCCAAGAGAGGATTTACTGTTCTCTGGTTCTCACATTCCTCTCGGCCGGCGCTCACACACTCTTATCGCTTTAATTCACCCGTGGCCTTAGTCTATTTAACATCTAGTTGTTTTGCCGTCTGTGGTCAATTTTTCGTCTGGCCACCTTTTGTGTTTCGGAACAGGCTCTGTGGTGGCGACGCTTTCCGACAGTGTTATTCTTTCCAAAACTATTTTATCTAAGACTCGTTTGGTGTGTGTTTTTTACATTTTCTGTGTGAAGGAGGACAAAAACTATACTATAGACGATCTTATCGGAAGCATGCAACTGGTCCGAAGTTAACTTGTGGTCTGTGTTTGGTTATAACAACAATTTATTGTATATTTCATTAATATTTTATATGAATTTATATTATTTTATTGTATATTAATTAGAGCTGTCAAATGATTAATCGCGATTAATTGCATCCAGAACAAAGGTTTGTGTTTACATATTTATCTATGTACTGTGCATAATAATTTTGTATTTATAAATACAAACACATACACATGAATACATATTTAGGAAATATTTAAATTAGGGCTGTCAAAAGATTAATCGCGATTAATCGCATCCAGAATAAAAGTTTGTGTTTACAGAACATATGTCTATGTACTGTGCATGTTCATTTTGTATTTATAAATACAAACACATACACATACCTGTATACATATTTAGGAAATATTTACATGTATTTATTTATATTTACCAATAATTGAAATTATATATAAATGTTTATTAATATTTAGATTTTTCTTAAATATATGTATGGATGTGTATGTGTTAATAAATACAAAATTATTATGCACAGTACACAGATATATATTATGTAAACACAAACTTTTATTCTGGATGCGATTAATCGCGATTGATCTTTTGACAGCCCTAATTTAAATATATTTATTTATATTGACCAATAATTTAAATTATAAATAAATGTTTATAAATTTTTAGATTTTTCTTAAATATATGCATGTATGTGTATGTGTTAATAAATACAAAATTATTATGCACAGTACACAGATATATATTATGTAAACACAAACTTTTATTCTGGATGCGATTAATCACGGTTAATCGTTTGACAGCCCTAATATTAATTGTAATTAATACGGGGCAGTTGTGGCCTAATGGTTAGAGAGTCGGACTCGTGACCAGAAGGTTGCCGGTTTGATTCTCAGGGCCAGCGAGTAACGACTGAGTCAGTATCATTTTGGAAGAACATGAAGGTGTGTGATGTGACATGGTTATCATTTTTGCTGTGCGACCCCTTTAAAACTAATTCAGTGTATGCTTCCAGTTCACTTCCATATCTGATCAACATGCTAGCTATGGCAACTAGTTGAACCCAATAATCATTGTTTTTGTTGTCCATAGGGCCGTGTGGAAGTGGAGGCCGGAAATGAAAATATGAAGTTTGAAACCGGACCTTTCTCTAACTACGGTGTCATGGCTCTGACCGCTCCAACACTAGGTGAGGCAAGCGAAAAACTACAACATACAGTGCTGTGAACAAGTATTTGCCCCTTCCTGATTTTTTGTTTTTAGCGTATTTGTCATGCTTAAATGATCCAGATCATCAAACAAATTTTAATATTACACAAAGAAAACCAGAGTAAATACAAAATGCAGTTTTTAAATGATGGTTTTATTTATTAAGGGAAAAAACAATCCAAACATTTCTGACCCTATGTGAAAAAGTAATTGCCCCCTAAACCTAATAACTAGTGCCACCCTTGGCGGCAACAACTGCAATCAAGCGTTTGCGATAGCTCGCAATGAGTCTCACATCGCTGTGGAGGAATTTGGCCCACTCTTCTTTGCAGAATTGTTTTAATTCAGCCACATTGGAGGGTCTTCGAGCATGAACAGCCTTTTTAAGGTCATGCCACAGCATTTCAATTGGATTTAAGTCCGGACTCCGGATCATTGTCCTGCTGCATAACCCAAGTGCGTTTAAGCTTGAGGTCACAAACCGATGGCCGGACATTCTCTTTTAGGATTTTCTCGTAGAGCGCAGAATTCATGGTTCCATCAATTATGGCCAGTCGTCCAGGTCCTGAAGCTGCAAAGCAGCCCCAGACCATCACACTACCTCCACCATGTTTGACTGTTGGTATGATGGTCTTTTTATGAAACCGAATATTTGCCCAAAAGTTTTGGGGATCATCGAGATGGTTTTTAGCAAATGTGAGACGAGCCTTTGTGTTCTTTTTGGTCAGCAGTGGTTTTTGCCCTGGAACTCTCCCATGGATGCCATTTTTGCACCGTCTCTTTCTTATTGTAGAATCATGAACACTGACCTTAACTGAAGCAAGAGAGGCCTGCAGTTCTTTAGATGTTGTTCTGGGATCTTTTATGACCCCCTGGACGAGTCGTCGTTGTGCTCTTGGAGTAATTTTGGTAGGACGGCCACTCCTGGGACGGTTTACCACTGTTCCATGCACTGTTCCACTGTTCCATACCACTGTCCCAAAGCCTTAGAAATGGATTTGTAACCCTTTCTAGACTGATACATTTCAATTACTTTGTTTCTCATCTGTTCTTGAATTTCTTTAGATCGCGGCATGATGTGTTGCTATTTGAGATCTTTTAGACTACTTCAGTTTGTCAGACAGGTTCTACTTAAGTGATTTCTTGATTCACCAGGTCTGGGAGTAACTAGGCTTGAGTGTGGCTAGTGAAATTTAACTCAGTTATTCAATTCATCACAGTTAATTCATGATTTACCAAAGGGGGAAATTACTTTGTCACATAGGGTCATAAATGTTTGGATTGTTTTTTCCCTTAATAAATAAAACCATCATTTAAAAACTGCATTTTGTATTTACTCTGGTTTTCTTTGAGTAATATTAAAATTTGATCTGAATATTAAAGATCTGAATTATTTAAGCATGACAAATATGCAAAAAACAAAAAATCCGGAAGGGGGCAAATACTTTTTCACAGCACTGTATATCACACGCAAAGACACGTTTCATCCCTAAACTCCTGACTGCTTCTAACAGTTGCTTTAAAATGGGATTTTATAGACAAGTGCATACTTTTAATATTTCACTACCAGCATGTGTAAAAGGAAGCCGAGATACCTACATTTCGATTCTGCTTAAAAATGCTGGCAACTTTGATATCTATTTAAAGATTATCTCCTACATTTAGGATTTGTGTGTGTGTGGGAAAGCAGTCGGTGGTCCTGTTTGTAACTCTTTTAATTATTGTATACACAACTTTATGAGGAGGATTAAGAAAAAGATGGGAACGTGTGACAATAAAGCAATGGTCGGCTTTGCCACTAATCACTCATAATTATAAATGATCTCATGTGGGATGCTGGGACTTTCACAGGCCACCCATCTTTTCTTGTTGAGCTGTGTAATAAATTATAAAGCTGTGAATTATCGCCATCTAATGGCCATGTTTTAGAAGCTAATTCTTCCTTGCAGTATTTAAAGGGATAGTTCACCCAAAAATAAAAATTCTCATGTCATTAAAACCTGTATATGACTCTTTCTTCTATGGAACACACATAAATATATTTTGAGAAATGTTTCTGTGGCTTTTGAATACAATGGAAGTCAGTTGGGCCAATGTTGTTTGGTTACCAATGTTCTTAAAAAAATAATATTGTGTGTTCTGCAGAAGAGAGAAAGTCAAACAGGCTTGCAATGACATGAGGGTGAATAAATGTTGAAACGTTTTATTTTAGGGTGAGCTATTTAACCTGTGGCTCATAGCTGGAATGAAAAGGGTGAATAAACAGAATGACAGAAGTTTATTTTTTGCGTTATTAAGCAGCTTCATGTTGGTATTGTGTTTGTCTTTCTGTGAATCTCATAAATGCCCAACGTGTGTCTTTTACCTCTGTATCCCGCCTCCTTTCTCCTCCAAACCTCAATCCTCACACTTTCCATCTCTCCCTGCTTCTCTCTCTCTCACTCTCAGTCAGTGTGTCTCGTCCTCATCGTCTGTCTCTTAAGAGATGTTCTTTCTTCTCCCGTTTCCCAGGTAACCGCCGGCATGTCGGGGGTCTTTAACCACTGACTCTGGGGTTGGTCTGATTAACAGAAGTAGTTTTTAAAGACATAACCCTGAAAGTGATATTTAAAGGGAACCTTCACTCCAGAATATTAAAGAGGTATAAATGTATTTGTTCTGCTAAACACAAAGGAAGATATTTGGAAGAATGTCAGTAACCAAACAGATCTCCTCCCCCATTTACCACCATAGTAGGGAAAATAAATGCTATGGGAGTCAATGGGGGATTAGATCTGTTTGGTTACTACTTACTCTTACAAATATCTTCCTTTTTGTTTAGCCGAACAAATACATTTATACAGGTTTGGAACAACCTGAGGGCGAGTAAATTATAACAGAATTTTCATTTTTGGGTGAACTATCCCTTTAGTTTTGTCATCATTTACTAACCTTTGTGTGGTTCAAAACCTGTGTATGACTCTTTATTCTGTGGAACACAAAAGAAGATATTTTTTTTGAGAAATGTCTCAGTGGTTTTGTGTAAGTACAATTGAGGTCAATGGGGTTCAATGTTGTTTGGTTACCAACATTCTTCAAAATATCTTCTTTTGTGTTCACCAGAGGAAATAAAGGCATACAGGTTTGGAATGACATGAGGGTGAATAAATGATGAAATAATTCTCGTTTATTGTGAAGTAACCCTTTTCTAACATGATATCTAACTCAGAGGTTGGGCATTTCTAACAAATGGGATTTTTCTCTAAACACTTCATACCTGTGCATTTTAAAGGAACAGGTAACGCAGAAGATTTTTTTCGAATTATGTTGGCCAAACTTTTTGGTCAGTTCCAAAATAAAGAAATGAGGAAAAACTCGCCTCAAAACTATTCCTGCAAAACATAGCTTTGTGTAGTTTAGATATTCCTTGAAAGCAATTTTAGGTCGCTGTACAAAGATTGTACCAGTAGGGGGCGATATAAGTGTTTACATGAGCGTTCTACCTTCATCTTATTTTTACTATCACCATTTTAGAAATACACCTCCTGTAATGTACCATGCTTACTGGTATATACACCCCTAACCAGTAAGACATTGCAATACATCTTCACTACTAACCTTCACGTAGTTCTTAAATGTAAAATCAACTTTATCGTCCTTCCACCAGATACACAAGTGCAACAAGTGCATAGTGTTGTTTACATAGCAAGTATACAAAAATAAATCACATAAATCATTATATGTCTAGATTGCTTTTCGAATAACTTTAAAGGGATAGTTCACCCCGAAATGAAAATTTACTCACCCTCGTGTAATATCAAACATGTATGGGTTTCTTTCTTCTGAAGGAACGCAAAAGAAGGTATTTTGAAGAATGTTTGTTACAGAAAACCATTGGTCCCCATTGACTTGCATTGGTTTTGTGTCCATACAATAGAAGTCAATGGGGACCAACAGTTTTTGGGTAACCACATTCATCAAAATATCTTCTTTTGTGTTTTGCAGAAGAAAGTCTTACATATAAAATGACAAGAGTGTGCATAAATTATGACAGAATTTTTATTTCGGGTGAACTATCCCGTCAATATTTCTCTTTGAATTGTTGTACTCGGATATGAATTTTGTGATGTGTGACGAATGAATAAATGTGATGATGTGTGTATGTGCATGAGATGGTCGCTGATTCGATGGCGGATGATATCAGCTTGTTTAGGTTTGTTTGAAAAACACAACGGTGTATGTAGACGGGAAATCAGTTTGGAATGTGAACAACTAATGAGGCAAGCACTTTCACATCTGTGTTGTGTGAACTGGCATAACTTTTGAAGAATAAGAACTTGAGATATCACAAACAATCAGGGACCCGCAAGATGCATTTGCATAGTTAAAAGCTACATTTTGTTTGGTGAGAAATAAAACAAAAACCATCATTGAATAAGTACTTGAACAGTCATAACTGTCTCCAGACCCCAATTCACAACGCTCAGCTTAAAATAATGATTTAGAATTTGTGTTGTCGTGTCGGAATGGAAGCGTAGCCCTTGATTCCTTTGAATGCCTTTTGTGAAACCCCAAACTGATGACCTTCTCTTCTCTCTCAGGATGAATGTTGGCACAAACATGGCAAAAAGTGTATGATTCTTATTACTACTGCATCCATATAGAGTTTCAACAGATTTCCATTTATAAGACTGTGGGAGGCATCATATGCGTTACGTTTTTTTCTGGCCCTATACAAAACTGCATTCTAGAATTTATGACATTTACATTTAGTCATTTAGCAGATGCTTTTATCCAAAGCGACTTACAGCCACAAAAGCCAGAACAATACCTGTTGAGAGAAAGAGAGAGGGCTAGGGTTTTTTGCCTGTCAAGTATTCACAGAAGAGATGGGTTTTAAGTAGTTTTTTGAATGTTGTGAGAGATGTGGTTGACCGGACTGAGTTAGGAAGAATGTTCCACCAGGAAGGAGTTGTGAAGGAGAATGAGTGGGAAAGGGATTTACTGCCCTTATGAGAAGGAAATACAAGACGCAGCTTGTTTGCTGAACGCAGGGTTCTTAATGGGGTGTAGGAGGGTGTGAAAGTATGCCGGTGCAGATCCAGCGATAGTCCTGTAGGCAATCATTAGTGACTTGAATCTGAAACGGGCTTCATCCGGTAGCCAGTGGAGAGAGATGAAAAGGGGTGACATATGAGCCCTTTTGGGCTGTTGGAAGACGAGGCGTGCTGCTGCGTTCTGAACCAGCTGGAGTGGTTTAATAGCCTTTGCAGAAAGACCAGCAAGGAAAGCATCGCAGTAGTCCAACCTTGAGATTACAAGGGCCTGGACAAGGAGTTGTGCCGCATGCTCAGTGAGATAGGGTCTGACCTTTCTAATGTAGAATAAGGCATGACCGCGTTGTCTTTGCAATGTGATCATTGAAGGACAGCTGGTCATCAAATATGACTCCGGGTTCCTGGCTGTTTCGGAAGGAGTGATTGTGGTATTGCCAAGTTGGATGGTGAGACAGATAGCCAAGGGCAGGAGGGAGCGGCGCGAGCTGGTCTGGAGGACAGAGGTCAAAGGTTATCTAGACAGGATGCTAGTGTTGAGCATAAGGTGTCGGTGGCAGGGTCAGCATCTAGAGATGCAAAGTTGGAGGGAAGAGAGGATGTCACTTTATGAGGGACAAACTGCAGGATTCTATTTGTTATTTTGAAGATTGAATGTCTTTGCAAATATAGAATATACACAAAGATGCTACAAAAGGTTATTCAAAGGGATGCCATATAGAACAGCCATTTTTGGGTCCCCAAAGAATTACAAGACTTATCAAAGGTTCTTATAAGAACAAATTCTTTCCTTTTTGTAACATTTTACACTATAAAGAAAGTTTCGTAAAGCAGAAAGGTTTTTCGGATGGTTGAACCATTCAGCCAAAAATGGTTCATGACATTATTAGTATGTCAGTTTGTTAGATTTAGAATTATAAATGAAAAGAAAAACAGGAAAGGACAACAATGAACAAATTCTACAGGTTAGCTACTACTGGTTAATATGGGATGTTATTGTGAAACTATAAAAGCAGTGCTTTCTGAGAAGTGCATTAAAAGGACCAAAGGAGATTAAGAGAAAGAATCATTTTTCGTTGAATCGTGTTATGTTTCGAGCTGCTTGGTTTGGTTCATGACTTAAAAATAATTTAACTTAAAATCTGTAATGCTTCCCCAACACCATCTCAGTTTGAAACAGAATTGCCAGAGTTATAGTTTTGTTTTTAGTTTTATTGAAGTTTTATTCATATTTAAAATTAGCTTTTATTTTTTTGTGTAAAAAAAATTGGCAATTTTGTTATATGCTTTTGTCATTGTATTATATTTTCATATATTTTCAGATCAATTTATTTTTATTTTAGTTTTAGTTTATTAATATAATATTAGATATTTATATTATTTTTATATAATAGTATTATTATTATTTTATAATTTGATATTATTTTTATTATAATTTCTGAGGCAACTTTTCCATTTTTTCGTTTAGTTGAAGTTTTTCCAAAAAAAATTTGGCCAATTGTTTTGATTTCAATAAACAGAAATATTTTCATAGTTTCAATTTTAGTCAACAAAAATAAACTTGAGAAGTGCAGGTTACCTTGCATAGCTAGCCTACTTATCTTTCCATATCAAATGACATTTCTAGTGAAATCGTACCTGACAGCTCAAGTTATAAAGCATTATTATAAGCTTACTTTTGCGAATTCAGGTAAGTTTGTTGCCAGGTAAGGCAGTTTTAAACACTGTGTATTTATGTCCTTGCTCAATAAATGCTCATTTTTAACCCCCTGAAATGCCACTATATACATACTGAATACAGTCATATATTGTGTTCCATTTGTTCCCTCTAAAACGTTGTTTGTGTGATGTACTTTTCAACACTCTGTGTGTTTGTGTATTTCAGAGTTTCGCTCGCCCTCTCATATCAGCGGTCTGAATCGCTCTGCGTCGCTGAGCTACACGGACCGGCCTGAAACTCACTCCGTAAGCGGCAGCAACACGCAGCTCAGCAGCGCCGCCTTGCCGCAGTACACACCAGACTTCAACGTTCGAGCTCTCACAGACCTACAATTTGTAAAGGTATGGCTGGAATGAGCTTCAGGGCTTTTTCTTACAACACACATCGTTCGTCATTAATTGCATGCAAACCGTGTCAGGACTATTCGCCCACAGCAGTAAACGTCACTTTTAATGAAATGCCAAGCATAGCAATCCCACTCTAAAAGACCGTCTCAGTCAGCTGAAAAGTTGGAAAGAAATGCAAAAGTTACTTAAAGCTTTACTTTTCATGAAAAGTAAAAACACTTTCATGGTGCGTTCAAAATAAATTTTAGTTAGCCTTAGCGTTACTTGCAGCTTCTCATATGAGTGTTACCATGACATAATCTTTGATATTCAAGCTACTTGAATTTTGTCCTTTGAATTATTGACCAAAATATCTCACTGGTCTGTTTTCTCAGATCACACGTTCTCAGTATCAGAACGGCCTGGTGGCGTCGCGACTGGACAGCTCGCCGCAATCTCCAGACAGTGGACACACGCGTGCAAATAACAGCACATCTTCCGTCCCCAATCGCTCTTTAGAAAACATGGTCACGCTTACAGACACCCCCGATGAGACGACATCGCTCCTCAACGAGCAGAACAGTCTGCCCGCCCGTCAGGCCAACCACAACACGCTTAACGACAGCACCATCTGACACACGTATGATCATCGCTTCTCACTGGCATGCACCATCCACAACTTTGGACATACGGAGATTACCAACAACAGGACATTAAGCACTTTTTCCTGGACAGTGATTCAAGTACGTTTAGAATAACCATAACCGTTTTAGCGTTAGCCATAGCAGATGCCAGTAACTTGACGACGCAGTATGTCTATGAAAAGCATTCGAACCAGGAAGGCGTAACGTGATATAAACTACGCAGGATGAAAGCCAAAGTGTATCTGACCGGAGAGAGAGAGAAAGAGCCGTGTTTTCAACAGACTGACTCGGGCATTTTATAGACTGTCCAAATAGAGACATTTATATATATACAGAAATGTTTATTTTGTCATTTTTCTATCGAGATTGCTCACAGAGATTTGCGGAAGGTCATCGTAAAAGAGGGAAACTGCAGATGCCTTTTTTATTTCGTGTTAGTTCATAGTCACTCATCTTCGTACCAAATTATCTTGGTGTCATTTGTGCGCGAGTGTATGTGTGTTTGAGTGAAAGAGAGGATGAGAATGAGATTTAGAGAGCGAGTGTGTGTTTGTAGCCTATATAAGATTTGGGCCGTCGGCGCTCAAGCAAGCATTAACTCAGGGATATAGTGACGCTGAACTTCACATACAAACTGCATGTGCGATGATTTCCTGTTCGTTATATGATATGATTTCGTGTTCAAGTGATCAAAAAGTGAAGCATGCTGTTGTTTAAGTGGTAAACTATACATAAACCGCATACAGGAACAAATGACATCCACATGTACTTTTAATGTCAGAAACTTCAGGTTGTCTGAGGAGACAGGTCATGTGATTCGGTGTCAGTGTATGTGTAGAATTACGTCAAGTCCTTTTAAAATTAATGCATTTTTAACTCCAAAGAAAACGAGCATTAGCTGTTGTAGTGCAAATTTGTTTCTTTGTCATTTTTTTTGCGTGATAGAGCTCGTAAACTGTTTCTCCCGATGGACCAGAGGTGAACCAACCAAAAGAATATAACTTTTGCTGTATTTATTTAGCATCAAATTTCACTCTTTTATTTTATAAATGTTTTTTTTCTTTGTTTTGTGAATTGTTAAAATGTCTGTGTTTTGTAAGCAGGCTAGTTGGATGGTTATTTTTTGGGCCATGGACTCATTTAGACCTAACTGAGAGGGGAATGGCCGTTTCAGGACATCAGGCATCATAATTGTTTGGTTTCTTTGCCTTTTTTTCACTGTTCATCATTTGCTTTAAAACCAAATATGTTTTAAAAGAACAATCAAAGTGTAAAGTGTCTGAGATGATGACACATGACTAGCCAAATGAATACCTAAAAAGCCTCTTAATCTGTAGCATCTCTTGAATATGATATAAAGAGGCAGAAGAACTGCACTGTGTGAGGTATTTATGAAGACACTCCCTGTTCTGTCAAGCTTGAATCGGTTTCTGTCATTTAATTAGTCATAACATTGTGAATTTACTTTTTTATGGAAACTGAAGCAATTTGTATGTGTGACAACCTCTTGATTCTTTTTATATACTGTATTTTCCCAAGTTATTTTGTGGTTTGGGAGAGGTCTTCTTTTAGAGTATCTGAGTTTGGCTATTAAATTATTTATTAAATCAGTGTAATATGTATAAATTCTTGTGTTTATCATCAGTGCCCTGGCGTATTACAATACCGCTTAAAGCTTGTGGGTGTGCAAAAGAACTAAAGGGAATTAATAATCAGATCATTTTAACTGACTGTAAACATGAAACTGCCACGCCTGAGTATTTGATTAGAATAAGGTTAACCCTAGATGAGTGTGTAATTTTAATAAGGTGGAAATGCTGAAGTGGTGTAAACATGAAAGACACACTCAGTTTATTCTGTGAAAAGGGTTATTGATTTGTGCTATAATTATAAGTGCCATTAAATGCATATGTTTCCATTGTAAATGATGTTACAGCTTTGTATGGTGTAAAGCTAACGTTCTAGGTTTTGTTGACCCAGTTTGCTGTGTCTCATTTTTAGTATAACTTTGAAAGGTTTGTTGATACATCAGCTTACACTAGCAGATATTGACAAAACGTCTCTAAATTGCCAAAACACTAAATTGATTCTTCTGTTATTACCAAAACAAAACTCAAACCGGCAGTCGGTATGAAACAGGTTGGTATCGCGAGAGCACGGCTTCCGGGACGTTCTCGCGGTAGTTTGATGTCATACCCCGACCTGTGTGCGCAGTGCAGCATGAACTGACGGGCCAATCGGTGCTGCCTAAATTTTGAACAAACCAACGAGCACCCACAGGGGCGTGTCCCCACAAAATTCAAGAGACAGTTGTGAGAGACGCCTTAGCAAGCGTTTGTAATAGGCTTGCGTGTATTGTTTTCAAATATATATATATATATATGTTCGGATATAAAAACAAACTTTGTTACGTGAATGTTACGCGATGGAAACCGTGACGGATGAACGCTTATTGAAACTATCCAAAACAGGTAAAACACTCTTAGCATTATACAGCAAGCTAGTCATGTCATGTTGTGGACTCCAGATAATAATTTGCATATCTATGGTATACACTGTTATAAATATTTACTCTTATTGTGGTATTTATTTAATTGCATTGCTGATAAAACATGCGTGAAGCAAACAAAGTGGTGTTTGATTAACTTTTATCAGGAAATAATGAAACGTTAAATATTTAGACGCCAACGAACTGCTGTCACGACGACTGCATTGTATACAAGTTAGGTGCGCGTGCGCCACCTTCATATTTTATTGGTCTTTGAAAGCTCTTCCTCTTCTTATGATCCATTTATTAAAATATTTGCTTCTGTATAGCACAATACAAAGTCAGGCCATTTTTTAATCTAGAGCAGTTGACACTTTATTGGTTTCCAGGACAACATAGATCATAACGAAAAGTTAGCCAGGGGGCCATAAGTCTTAATTTTTTTGTCTTAAATTAGACCCATCTAAGATTTTATGCGACTGACTTAGAAAGTAAACACTAGTCTTAACAGAAGAATTTAGACGACTAACTTGTAAGACTAGTTTAGAACCGTTGTATGCAACCGGCCCCTGTTTTCAGCGGGTACTTTTATTTTAGTTCCCAGAACGTTCTCTTGAATGATGGGAAAGCATTCTGAAGAAAACATTCTAAACCCATTTAGTGGTAACATTGTTGTAACATTATACTTTAAAAGGTACGGGTAATTTCCTGCAGATTTCTTTTACAGTATAATCATCATTTAATATATTTAGTACATATTAGAAACAAAAAACATAAGATTACAAACATTTTCAAGCATTTGATGTTGGTTAATCGGAGCTGCAGACTCATACAACAGTGAGGGGCCGCTCCTCTCTGTTGCTGCTGCATTTTTGTCCACCTGCCAAATTACAAAAAAAATCCATTAGAAATCAGGATAATTATGGATTCCTCACAAGTCTTTGTGTATATTTTGGAACCATGAATTGAAAATTACATTGAAAACACTTAAAATTCAAGTGCATAAAGACCAGTGTTTCCCATAGGATTTTGACAAGACTTGTGGCACTGGTGACGTAACAAACTAATTAGCATATTTGTGACGTCATCAAGTCGTGTTAGTGTTAGCACTTATCTGTTCTTCTTCTACTCTCTTATCTGTCACATTATACTGTATTTTACAACGGGATGCAGGGCTCGACATTAACGCTTGTCCGGGACAAGTGAATGTTTTGTATGGGCAAGTGAGAGATAATTTTACTTGCCCGACTGGACAAGTAACTTGAAAAAAAACAACAACAACAGTGCGACATATATGTAGAATAATAAGAATATGTGCATTAGACAGAGCTGCGTGTTCGTGTGTAGTGCGTTTGTCGTGGTGGTGCTTGTTGTGTGACAATAATCAATGGCGTCCATGTAACTACATGCGGACACACTAATCCTGTTATTTAAATGTCATTTGGCTGTTCTGCGTGTCTGAGTGAATTATGTGCACAGTTTAACATACAACACGAGTGATGGTCGAGGAATTATCTGCGTCTGCTCTGTATGAGGATATGAACAAAT
Source organism: Triplophysa rosa (assembly GCF_024868665.1). NCBI lineage: Eukaryota > Metazoa > Chordata > Actinopteri > Cypriniformes > Nemacheilidae > Triplophysa > Triplophysa rosa. The sequence continues at coordinate 31,972,572 of NC_079891.1, read as the reverse complement.
GAACATCATCTCCAGTCAGAGTTGCTCTGAGAGTTTATTTTAGGAGCCTTTTACTGTTTGAGTGAAGCTATCGGCAAACACACAAACTCAAGCGTCTTCCTGAAGACCCGTCAAAATAAAAGTCCCGTTAAATTGAACACTCGGGCAAAAAATACTGTGGTGTACTATAGTATTTGCTTTTGAAAATTGTAGTGCCCTTGTAGTGAATTGATAAACACTGTATACTATAGTAAAGTTCAAAAACACTATAGTATCTAAGAATTTTACTGCAGTTTACTAATTTATGTAATTTATGTGGACAAACATACCACTATTGTATAGTTAAAAAGGAAAAATACACAACTGAGAAATATTCAAACAAATTTAGGTAATCTAAAAATGATATGGCCCTAATTTATTAATCTGTATTTAACATTAATGTATTTTGTCAGTTACCTGTCTATTCATGATGAACTGCACTTGCATATTTTTTTTTTTAATGATGACAACAGACAATCCGGAACAGTTATATTGAGAATTCAAATTAGGGCTGCAGATATCGATTATTTTAGTAATCGAGTATTCTACTGATTTTCCATCGATTAATCGGATATTCGGATAGTACGTTTTCTTTATTAAAGAGCAATAAATATACAAGAGAAAATAAGACAGGTCTCTTAAAATGAACAACTAATTTGTTTCCTTTTTCGAAAAATTAACATATTTATTGCTGAAATTGCATACATTCATATCTGTGAAAACTAAACCCTTTTAGTAGCTACATTCCATTGCCATATTACATTCAAAATGCAATATAGGCCTAATACAAATGTATAAATATGAAACATTAATAAAAATAGAAAGAATAATTTCAAAGGTAAACAACTAACTAAAGCTTATGCATGATGCATTTAGTTTATCTAAATTAGTTTTAATTTCTTTTTTTAATATTAAATAGTAATATATTTGTCCACATAAAAATACAGAGTTACCGAGTTAGTTATTTTGGCAGGTCGTTGGAAGACGCTTATTTTTTAGTGCGTTAGCTTCACTCAGTAAAATGTTCTGAAATAAACTCTCAGAACAACTCTGGAGATGAAGTTCATGTGTTCATGTCCTCATAAAGTGCAGACAAATGTATGAGCATCACGCGTGTAGCACGTTAAACTGTGCAGTTCATTCACTCAGACACGCAGAACAGACAGATGGCATGTGTAAATAACATGATTCGGCATCCACTAGTCCGAATCTAGTTTTATGGACTCAATGCAGCCGGAAAACAAGTTTCACTCGCAAAATAGACTAAAACCAAGTAAAATAGCAGTTCACCATTTCAGTAAGCTCTCACTTATTTATCAGCATTATCACATTATCAGGACATATCAAGCGATCTCTAACAACGCAATAGTGACTCAAGAGCCCTTCGCTAAAGTGACAGTGTTGCCAGATCTTCACAGAAAAAAATAAGCAAATAAAGACAAGACAAAAACAAACCTTAAAATGCAAATTGTTTATATATTTTATAAGACCAAAAATTCTTAAAATCTGCAACAGACCATTTATTAAGACCTAAGTGCCGAGGCTTTTGGATCTAAGACCAAACGACAAGCATAAAAGCGTTTATTAATAGCAATAACAGCAAAAGAGCGCTGTGTGATGGAGCCTTCCGAGCATAAACACAACACAGCAGTTTAGTTTAAACTGATGGACAAAACTAATCTTTAGGCGAAAAATATGTCGCTATGGTTACCAGTTTGTCGATTATCACAAATGCGGGAGTGTGTACTATGTGTGGCTAAAGTCATTCGCGAACCAGTGGGCGGGGCTAGAGAAGTAGTCATTGATATTTTTATGTGGAGGCGGTGTTCAACCTATCTATCATAGGTGCATTCCAGCACCTGGCGTTCGCTGGGCCTGGTGTCAATAACAGTTGCAATTTCAGTAACAAGGGCGTTTCAGTTCTGACACTTACAGGATGTTCTCTCTTATACAACAAAATCTCGGGTTAAAATTGTGGTTTTAATTCATGGCACCTTTAAGTGACAGTATGTAGTGCAGACAAACAACTGTAGGCCAGAAAAACGGTCAATTATTCTGTTTTGCAGTTGATATAATAAATAATTGAGTGCAGAATGCCATTGTATTGAATTAATTTTCTCTTCTATTTACAGAGCAACGTAAACTCAAATTGGCAGAATACCTGGCAGCCAAAGGACGACTGAAAGCTCCTAATACAAAGTTAGTGTCCTTAAACATTACTTGTGTTCGTATAGCTTGAAATACTTTGATATGTTTGTATATAAAATACTTTGCTATTTAAAAAAAAAAAAGTAATGCCTCCTCAGCATTTGTAACCTCTGTATTGTGTTGAGTCTCTCATTATTTTGTGTTTATGTTCTGAATCATCTTAATTCGTTTTTCCCACACAGACCTTATCTCAAGGACAAACCTGTGGCCAAGAAAAATACAGAGACTTATCCAAAAGCTAAAACGGTAAGTTTGTTTGGCAAGGTTTTGCACCACTTTCTTGAGATGGAAGCTAACTATTGTATTAATGACTGTTTGTTTTTCAGGCAGGAGATGATAAAGAGAATTGTGACATTAATGGCACAAATGTAAAAGAAGTTAAGAGAGTTAAATCTTTGGCAGAAATACGCAACAAGGCTGCCAATCCCTCCTCAAAAACAAAACCTGGCACTGATTCACCAGCCAGAGAAAAACAACATTGTTCCACTATTTCCCGTAATACTTCACTTAAATCCACAGTTTACCAAGCAAGTCTTCAGGTTGTGAAGGGACACAGCAATCGACCGGCTTCTACTCAAAATCCAAGGGGACCATACAAGACTGAGAAAACTGCATTGTCACAGCATCAACAAAACCTTCAAAATGTTCAAAGCAAAGTACGGCAACCATTTTCCCATGCTGCAAACAACACTCAAAAGTCTACAAAATCAAGTCTTGGCCCATCACAGCCCAAGAAAGAGCTTCTTTCAAAGAGACCTTTGGATAAAAAAATACCTTCAGTCAACACAGTTTCTGTTCCCAGCAAAACAACCTCAGTTGCCGAGAAACAGCTGAAGAGTCGAAGACTAGCCAACAACACTTCAGACAGGATAAAAGTTCAAACCAGCAAAGTTTATAAAGCTCACACAGGGCTGACAAACTCAACACAACAATCCAGAGCTCTGAGTGTTGGACCAAAGCTTGGGACGCACAACAGCAATGTGATAAGCAGGACATCACAGTCAAATCCAAACAAAAATCAAAAAAAGGATCTTTCATCTGTTACCACGAAAGTAGATCCCACAACAAGGAAATCACAGAACGCTTTTCTTAATAAAACAACAAGAGTTTCTTCAACTGTATCTAAGCCTACAAATAGTGATGCTCCTACTGTCATTAAAAATAAAACACATAGCGCTGTTAAACTGGGTAACGTCACTGCGTCTAAACAACTGTTTGGTCGAACCACCAAGAGTTCAGTTCTGCCCCAAACTACCACGTCCACCGAGTCTCAGCTGTCCATCAAGAAATCCAGCCAAACGAAGCCCGCGATGCAGTTGCAGACTCCCAAAGCCAGTTTCTGTCCCAGTACTCAAGGTCTTCGAACCGCCCCGCTAGAAGGAAGGAAGATGATGACCACAGCTCAGGAGGAGAGACTGTGAGTTGAGAGCGTGAATGTGTTTCGTGTTGTTTTGATAGCATTTTTATGAAGGACAAAATTGGTCTGTTTCCAGACCTAACATGTCCTTTTCTTCATTAATCATGAAATGCATTTTTGCCACAAACTGACATTGATGTTTGTTACAGGCGTAAACTGCAGGAGTGGCGGGAGTCAAGAGGCATTACATACAAACGCCCCCCGATGCCTGTCCGTCTGGTGAGGAGGAAGACCTTCTCTGCTCTGCCTCAGCCCTACTGGACTGCTATAGAGCAGGAAGACGAGGCCCATGATATTGTCTTTGCTGTGGACCGATCGCTGGATGACTGTATTCAATTATTACAGCAGGTAATATTTCATTTTCTTTGTTTGCAGCACACCGGGAAATAAAATGGTGGTTTCAGACAGGGTTAGTTTCTTAGCTCATGTTTGTTTTGGAGCGCTTTGCGTGGAGGTAAGGCAAAGGCGACAGCTACGTGGGTCGACATGCATTCCTGATATAAAGTGAAATTTCCGTGTGATTTATAAACGTTGTCACTGATACCTCAAAATGATTTACAAAGTATAATCTGTTAAATGGAACTGATTTAGTCAAAAAATGAAGTCACGGTGTTAAAGGCAGGGTAGGTGATTTCTTTCCAGAAACATTTTTATGCTTGTTGAATGTATCTTAATTCAACAACATATAATAACATATTTATGTAAAAGGCGCAAGACCATAAAAGGTTCATCCATTGGTTCGATGCCATATACATTTTTGTAAATTTTATGTTTGAGAGTTTTCTCTTAGGTTCTTCATATTTGTAGTTCGGTTCTTTTGGTTCTTTTGTTCCGGACCAAAAGAGAAAAAAATTCATTTAGTCCTGGGGGTATTCCAGAAAGCTGGCTATGTGACATACCTGGGTAAGTTTAAGGGTAGGTTAGCTGATAACCTCAACTTAGTTCATTTTAAGGAAACGATACTAAGCTTCAGAGGTTGTCTGCGCATCTGTGTGCTTTTGATGAGCGTCAAGTGGGCGTGGAAGCACAGATTACGTATAATATATTATAATTTTACAGTATTACGATGATAACATTTCCAGCCACACCCATTGGGGTTGAGCATTCACAACTGATTTTATGTTAATTTTATGATTTGTTACCATTTAAATAAAATAATCGGTTACACTTTATTTTACAGTGCCCGTGTTACAGTGTAATTATACATTTAAGTACTGAGTAATAAAAATTAACTACATGTACTTACTATAGGGTTGGTTAGAGTTTGGTTCAGGGTTAGTTACATGTAATTATGCATAATTTATAGTAAATACATGTAACGTGTAACAAGGGCACCGTAAAATAAAGTGTTACCAAACAATCTTTAAATAAAATAACATGAGCTGTTCTTAATAAATTTAAGGCTTTATGTGTTGACATTGAATACTGTACATACTTTTAATTAGGTGTATTAAAGATCACGTAACACACTAGATCACCAGATTAATTCCAAATGTCTTCACATCAGATTTACCTTTATGATGAGGGCGTCAAGCTGTATTATTCAGTATTGCTCATCTGTATTTGATCTGAGTAACAGCCATTATTGATACAAATTACTGCACGCCCAGAGCCAACTGTCTCAAAACCATGTTCATTCCAAATGATCTATAATTTCCTGTTTCTGTTTACATAGTGCTTCAGTTGAGCTGTAGTGGTGTGATAATCTTCTCGTCTGATTTCCTGTATTATTATGAATGCACAAAAGTGACCCTACATGAACAAAAGCACAATGTGATTCATGACTTCATGAGATTGATCTTTTTATGTTCTGTTGCACCTTGTGCCGTATGATACAGTGATTGTCCCATCGGAATCAGTAAGTGGTAATACCCTCATTTTTACCTACAAACAGGCCCGGATTAAGAATTCAGAGGCCCCTGGGCACAAGTGTCTTGTGGACCCCCCATACACACACATCATGCGCACAATAAAGCTTTGAATTATAGGGTACTGTGTAGGAAATACCCTATTTACCCTAATTACATTGACAAGTTACAAACTATGATCACAACCTGAAGGACAATATCAACACCTGTACACATCCTCCATCATACAGGATTTACACCACATGATTGCAACAATGCTTTCCTGCGCAACAATATTAAGAAATTTCCCTGCATACTGTAACTGACTGGCATATGCAAGCAGCACACACTACCGCACCTCTACCAATTCAGTTCTATCAGATTCTTCCATAATTCACACAAACACGTCGGATTCACAAAACTGTTCTCAAGAGAAATTATAAGAACTTTTTAAAGATAAATTATAGGAAGTTCTTAAGAATATTCTTAAGTGCAATTCTCAGATATTTTCTTATTAACATCTTCATTTTTTTCTAAGAATAAACGGGCAGTCTTTGTGAATGATTATACTATAAGAGTAATTTGTCAGTTTGTTAAACTTTATTTGTGTAACAAGCAACTCGCGAGTAATGTGTTAAATGCCATTAACAAGTATTATAAGTAGCCTATACTTCTTTAGCCTATATACCTGTATTACAGCATCATAATATTTGTGTGTATGTATACATTTTGCAATGTATATAAAAGCACTGTGGATTATCTAATAATGAAGGCTAATTATTGGTAAAGTAAGGCAGACCTGATCATTTGGGCCCAATTTGGACATTTTCACTTAGGGGTGTACTCACTTTTGTTGCCAGCTGTTTAGACATTAATGGCTGTTGAGTTATTTTGAGGGGACAGCACATGTACACTGTTATACAATCTGTACACTCACCACTTTACACTGTAGCAAAGTGTCATTTCTTCAGTGTTGTCACATGAAAAGATAATAAAATATTTACTCAAATTTGAGATTTGACTTCTGTGAGATACTGTAAGGTCTATCCAAGAAGTTGCTAGATTTGTCGCTATGCGCTTCTATAATGCCCATAATGCCCATTGGATAATCCGGCCCTGCCTACAAGATGCTAAACACTTACTTAAGTTACACCACTGTGGAGGATTTTTGGTCCACTCCTTGCGGTATTGCTTTAGGTCAGTGGTTCTCAACCTTTTTTGAGCACTGGACCCATCATATCTCAAACCATCCTCATGGACCCCCAACTCACACCCCATCCCATTTTCTTTCCACAACAACATATTGTCATTAAATTAGGAAAATTAAAAGATTAGTGAAGTCAAAAAATTTGTATTTGTTAAGTAAATAAATGTAAGCCCAACTTATCGACCAAACACATGACCCTTTAATGGTTTTCAGTTGCATTAAAATTACACAATAATCACAATATGGCGCCAAAACATTCTCATTACAGTATAAACACACTTAACTGCAGTTTATTCTTTTGACATCAATTTGTCAACAAGGACTTACACGGCTGTGTGCACCTGCTGTGCTCGTGCTACACTGCGGAGAAGCCATGTGTTTCTGTGCAGACACTGTTTACAGACTAACTCCAAACTTTCACCCGAACATTTATATGCTTGTTTTTCTCAACAAAAACATTGTAAACAATATAAACACGATGATCATATACCGACCTAAGTGTTTATTAATGGTAAAGCATTGTGTGCAATATGCTTTAGGCCCTATTAAAGAGCTTTTCCCTCGATCTGCGTGAGCTTATTCTGAAATGGTTACAAAATCTAAATGCTAAAAAACTTTTCTCAAACTTTGTTTTTAAAAAAGATAAATGTATTTTTAAACTCACATTTTTGGACATCATATTACTGAAAAAGTATTATACCGTGCCTTTTGTATTGCAGTTAGGCTATTTTGCAAAAATACTTGCAAATTTTTACTTAGCAGCATTCCATTATATTTTTAATTTAGGCGCTGTAAATTTGCACCGAACAATCCTGAACAATTTGCTTTTATTTGTTTTCATATGACATTTTATATTTATCTTATATTTAGCGTTGGGCTATAGCCTACCTTGCGATCTTGTGCCTCATTCCTCTCTGTTGTCCTGCATTTACCAATAAAAAATATAAATAAAAAAGTTTGTTTTAAAATTGACGTCTTTGTCATTTGCAAAAGGCAACAATGCTATAATAATAATAACAATAATAACACATCGCGCTAATCAAGCGCAGTTGTGGTCTAATGGTTAGAGAGTCGGACTCGTGACCAGAAGGTTGCCGGTTCGATTCCCAGGGCCGGCGGGTAACGACTGAGGTGCCCTTGAGCAAAGGCACCTTACCCCTCCTTGCTCCCCGGGCGCTGTAGTGATAGCTGCCCACTGCTCCGGGTGTACCTGTGTTCACCACTTGCTGCGCGTGTGTTCACTACTGCACTAAATGCACAAATGTCACATTTCGGGTATGGGTCACCATATCTGACTAATAGGTCACTTTCACCATCCATTATCCATCCATCCACCCACCTATTTATCCATCCATCCATCTATCCATCATCTATCCAAAACCTAATAAGTTCTAATAAGAAACTTAATAAACCCTGTCTTTCTCAAGCCAACATAAAGTTTGTTCACAAACTTTTACCTCATCTAGTTCAATATGATTTGCTTTACATGAACCTTCCCTGCAAAGTGAGTGAACATAATTTATGAACACAAGTAACCAGTCAATTTGGCAATTATTTTGACTGATATAACCGACTCGGTAGATTTTTATCTGCTTCTGGTGGGTGTTAATTTCAAACCCTGAATGCAAGATAATAACTCCAAACATTTTTAAGGGTTCTAGGGGTCTGCGTACCCCCGGTTGAGAAACACTGCTTTAGGTTATTGACATTTTGGGTCCTCAGAAGCATTTTTGGAATTACAGATATGCCGTTTGTATGTGGCACAGGGTTTCCCAGCGGAGCAGGTCAGAGATGTGCTGTCACGGGTGCCGATGGCCCACAAGTTTGCTAAATTCTGGATCTGCCAGGCCAAACTCTTGGAAAGAGAAGGAAACCTGGAGGTCCTGCCCATGTTTCAGGAGGCTGTTCGTGTAGTGAGAGAGGTCAGTCGCTCACATGCATTTTTGACTGTGATTTGTTTTATTAACAAAATCAAGAAACATCAACCTGTATTTATATATATCTCTATTCACTTTGTTGTAAAGGGTTACCAATTCCCTCAATTCCAAAGGTGATTTTTGGTTTAAGAACACTGTAACACGGACAATTAAGGAGTTAAATGACCGAGCCGTCATCGCTTTCCCGAAGCGTTTTTGATATTTCTTGTTTTAGAGATCATTGGACGGTCATTAGGCATTATCTAATATTTATTCCAGGTAACTTCCAAACATTTACTGTAACCGGAGATTGCACAGGCTGATGCATACGTCAAAGCCGATGTTTGAATGTTCAGTTTCTCTCAACAGCCAGTGGATGAGCTGCGGTCTGTGGTGTTTGAGATTCTTAAAAGGAACCAAGCTCAAGGTGAAGTCTTCATTTCTGTTATAAACATGTACGTTCATTGTTAAAGCATCATTACAGTGTTGTCACAAGGTCAAAGGTGATGTTATATACCAGCAATTATGTTACTGTTTTCTAAATAAACTCAAGGCTCAGTTTTAGTTTTAGTTGGTGGCTTCAGTGTATTTCTATTGTTTTTCATACTGTTATGGAGTAAACAGTCATTTTTGGCTATAATTAAATGATCTGTTAAGCCATTTTACAATAGATGTAAGATTAATTCTGGATTTGTTAAAAGCAAGAAATTAAAATCATTTAAAAAAACAAAATGTATTTTTCTTTATTTAGGTTCGTCTCCTATTCCAAAACGGTCTGAAGCAGTAGAGGTCGAGACGGATGATGAACATGAAGTCCCCGGTGACGTCTTGTGCACCCCAAAACCTGTTGGTGCCCTTATATGCGGAATGAGGGGAGACTCATCTGTTGTCAAATATAAAATTACTGCCACCCCAGGGTACAGCACTCGCACACAACACAAACAAAAACTTGACTTTTGTAATCTCGATCGCATGCACCTTGTTGCTCTTTTGAATTGATTTTGGGTATTGACACTTTCAATGATTCATGATGGCAAATATTTATATATATTACATACAATCAACCCCCTAGGTACGTATGATCAAGGAAGGCTGTGAAATTAAATCGCTAACTATTAGCAATGTGTTAGAGAAAAAAACGTTTAATTCATAATGACATCCCCCCCATTTAAAATTCTTATACTCCAATGAAAGGTTAGATTTTAACATTTTTCTAGATAAGGCCCAAAGAATTAGCGATGCAGTTTTATTTTCACAGCCTTCCTTGATCATATTTACCTAGGGGTTAAATAATTTTGAGCCCAATTGTATTATTGATATACATGTATATTATGATGTTTTTATTTTAATACTTACCGATTAGTTGTCTTGGACAATATTTGAAATTTCTGTGAGTTCAGCTAATAGTTTTATTGTATCATATCCTTATTTGTTAAATGTAAAAAACAAGGCCAGTAAATTTGTAAATTTAAATTTGCAAGGCCAGTAAATTGCTGGCCCAGATAAAAAAATCATTGAAATATTTTGACAGTTTCAATTAGTTCTCGAAAACCATCTGCATTCATGGGACAGAGCAAGAACCGACAGGTGGATGCCATCAAAGTACCGCAAAAGTGATTCGAAAATCATACGGAGGAGTTTGCTTTCGAATCGTTTCCAAGTTTGCAAGTCTGATAAAGAGTTTTTAGAGAGACTTGGAATGACATTACAGCATCGGCAACAGAAAAAAAGGAATTCTTATGCAGACAACATGGGATAACACGAGTTGCTTGATTTATTTCCAAAAAAGAATGCTTTGTGTGTGGTCAGCCCAGATATAATCATATCTGTCTTGTTTTGTTTTATTTCTGCATTTGTTAAGGGGCAAGAGGAGTGGACAAGTGGCTGAACCGGGACAAGTAGACGGTCACGAAATTCGTTTCTTTACCCCCGTGCGCCGTTCCGTGCGAATTGAGAAGACCGCTCCGCGCTACCCCACAGCCCTGCTGGAACATGACCCTTGTGTGACCTCTCTCTCTGACCTTGCGAGTGAGAGCAAGGGAGAGGTCAAAGGTGACTCACAACCTCAGTACTCCCCCGTGTATGTGTACCGAGAGAATGAGGCATTGAGAAACCAGGTGGAAGTTCAACTCATTTATCCAGAGATTGAAACATAATAATGTTTATTATTTTATTGGAGTCAATTCATTTTCTCTCTAAATGAGCTTTTACTGTTTGTTGTAAAATATTTCCGGTGTCTGTGCTTGGTTGTGTGTGTGTGACATGCCTGTTAGCTAAGTTTATAGCTATATTTAAAGGGACAGTTATCCCAAAAATGAAAATTCTGTCATCGTTAACTCGCCATCAGATTATTCCAAACCTGTATAAATTAATTTGCTCTGATGAACAAAGAGAAAGATAGTGGGAAGAATTTCAGTAACCAAACAGATCTCACCCCCCATTGACTGCCATAGTAGTGGAAAAAATACTATGGGAGTCAATGGGGGGCGTGATCTGTTTGGTTACTGACATCTTTTCAAATATCGTCCTTTGTGTTTAGCAGAACAAAGACATTTATGCAGGTTTGGAATAATCTGAGGATAAGTAAATGATGACAGAATTTTCAGTTTTGGGTGAACCCTTTACAGTAAGTATCTCTTAGTAAATTTTACCCAGAGCTTTAGCTTTGGCTGTTCACGTTTCTCTGTTTACTATTTAGAAGATGCTCTTTATCTGGCTCATCTTCATTGATATGATCGACAGCTGGATAAAACAGAAATGATTTTAATTCTGTATTTTGTGTGTTGGTTTTATATTGCTGTATATATAAAAAAAATCACTTATTAAAGTATCATACTGCCAAAGTTTTAATTTAAGCAGCAAAAAGAAAGTTAAAGTCAGTACTGCTCATATAATCAAAGTAGTTATATTTATTTTACAGAACACGCAAGAAAACAAAATGGGCTAAATATTCAGTCCTGTTTTGTGAACCAAACCAAACAATTTATCAGAAAGATCAGAGCGTTTGCTTTAGGAATCTGACATCTTCCTACAAAGTTTGCAAAAGCAATCAGCAGAGATGTCAAAAGTTTTGATAAGGTTTAAATAAATAACTCATGTCTCAACCTTTTTACATTTTTGAAAGGATAATGGCCAGCATACCAACTATCACGAAACAATTTACTGGGTAAATTGATTCATGATCAGATCAAGAGTGTAAATCTTGTCTGAACCAGTTCCATACGTGATAATAGGTGAGTCAATACATACTTACCTACTTACAGCATTCCGGTTCTCAGATGTCAAATATTTTGAAAGCAAAGTTATTGTGGTGAGATGTCAGAGCTTGTCAAGATAATCGATTTCACCACTTCAGAACATGTCTGTAATATGCACATTTCAGTCATTTAAAGGGCCAGTGTGTCATTTTTATGGAGGGTCTATGGAGAGAAATGCAATAACTGTGTATTGAGAGGTATATAAAGACCTTGCATAATGAAGCGTTATGATTTTCTTACCTTAGAATGAGCTATTTCTATCTGCATACACCGCGGGTCCCTCGCATGTTTTCACCATAAAAAAGTGAGTAGTTGACAAATATGTGACAAATATCTCCGACCTGCATGAAGAGGTCGACTGGGTTCCATCAGGTTGTATAGGTCGTATATTTTATAACGGCTTAGAACTCTGCTCAACCAATCAGAATCAAGGACCAGAACTGACCGTTTTATAAAGCAAATTATGGTATCCTTGTTGTAAATTGGTAAACAGTAGTAAACTTTAATATTAACTATAGTAAGGTTCAAAAACACTATATTATCTAGGAATTTTACTGCAGTTTACTGTAGGCCTAGTCAATACTATAGTATACTACGGTGTTTTTATGTGGACAAATATATTACTATAGTATAGTAGAAAATGGACAACACAGAACAATAAAAAAATGGGTAAACTAAAAATGATATGGCCCTAATGGATCCAGTTGTATATAACATCAATGTCCTTTGTTGTTAACCAGTCTATTTATGTGATGATCTGCATTTGTGTTTTTTAAAGATGATAACAGACGTTTTGTACTTGTGCTACCTGTACAACTGTTTGGCCTGTGCTACAAAACTTTAAACCTCTGTAGCACCAGTGCTTTGTGCAAAAAAGTTAATGTACAGCCCTGTTTTCAATTCAGATCGTGGATCGAGATGATCGTCATATGCTTTTTTGGGAAGATCGCCCAGCCCTAGGTGTGGTTGATGCCAAACCAAGTCTCCCTCTGCTATGTTGAACAATACATATCAATGCTACAGTATTTACTACTGTTAATAAATTATAAATGTAATATTACAATTTTATATTATGCATTTTTAATTAGCTTTTATGTTTTATATTTTCAGCTGACTTTTTTGTTATGTGCTTTTATAAGTTTTTATTTTTTCTACTGCTATTTAAGTTTTTATAAGAGTTTTTATTTCTTTTAAGTTGTTAATTTTTGTGCCTCAGCTTTAACGTATACCTTTATGCATTTGGCAGATGCTTTTATCCAAAGCGACATATGTATAGTATAATTCAATTTAATTTGTATTTGAGTACGTGCAAAAGATGGATCCTTGTTATTTTAATACTAATACTAACTTTTGTTTATTTTTGTCTTTCTGCCTGTAAAGCTGCTTTGAAACAATGAAACACTGTGAAAAGCGCTATATAAATAAAACAAAACAAAAATCCCTGGGATCGAACACATGACCTTGACGTTGCTAGCGTCATAATCTAACTATGGAGCTTCAGGAGGTATTTCAGTGTATTGCTAACTTACAATAAACTTCTTCAAATAACATTTAGGCCAATATTTTTATTTCAAATAACAAAAATGTTTAATAGTTTTAGTTTTGGTAACTATATGACCTTGAGCACTGATATAATTACTATGTCATGATAATGGACGGAGAACCCAGGCGCAGACTGAGGTGGTGGAAAACAATGACTTTAATAAATAAACACAAAGCAAAAACCCACGAGGGGGTAAAACAATGATAACAGAGGATACAAATACACAGATCTGACGGAACACTGACTAGACTAGACTATAACAACACTTGACCTTGAAACTCCACAGAGTACAAAATAGACGCGATGTCTTTAACAATGGCATAAAGCACAACGAACTGGCACAGGACAGAAAACACAAGGACATAAAATAGGGAACCAGATCAAGAGGGGAACAGGTGAGGGGAATGAAATCATTAGCAATCAATAATGAGGAAACGAGAGGGCGCATGCCAAAACAAACAATGCCATGTCTCTCTCACACTAAACACGTGGGTCTATCATGATCCTGCCACAAGACGACGAAAAACAGGACCAAAAGAGGCAGAATCATGACATACTATAGTGAATTAGTTGCTTTGCTATGCTACAAATGAATACAGGTCACTATCGTACGAGGTTGCGTTTATTGCTCAACCTGACGCAATGTGATAGTGTTCCTCTTTTTTTTTTTTTCCCGGGAAAGAGGTAGGCTCTGATTCCAGTAAGGAGCGTCATGTGTCGTATGCTGGATTTTAAAAGCAGTGCTGCAGCACTGGACCTTCAAACAGCGTGCAGAAGACGCACTGAAACCCAGCTGAGATACGTGCATGCTTATGACTCTTTGCAATAACAATTCGATTTCTTTCTTACAGTGCATTGCGGAACTGAGGCCGTGTTAAAACGTTTTTGTTAATAACACTCAAACTTTCCGGTCGGTGCATGCAGTGTTGCCTTACGCTACAGTCTGTTGCGTTTGCGTGTACGTGTGCGTTTGGTTTTGCTGACCTGACTCGGCAATAGTACTGTGCCTGAACTTCACGGAGTTCAAGGACCGACATCTCTGAATCTATCTTGTCCGTTATCTTGGATGTTGTATCTAGAAGGAAGACCTCTAGAAATGAAACCCGCGTATCTGATGACCAAGAATGAAAAGTACGTGTTCGTTGAGAGCAGAGGGTCAGGGTCGACTCCTCAGATGGTCGCGAGGAGCGTTCAGGTCAACCACAGTACAAACTCCCGTAAAGGTATAGACCAACACTTTTCATGCTTTATATGTGCATCCAGATTTGTAGAAAACAAGAACGTCTAGGCCTATATACGTTTTATGTCATTTAAATATATTTTTAGCCGTTGCAATTTAAATAATTTCATTTTCCACCCACATGATAAAAAATTACTGTAGCCTAGTGAACTTTGGTATTAACTATAGTACAATGTAGGTTAATTCCTAGATACTATAGTGTCTGAAACTTTAACATAGTAAATGTACTGCAGCATTTATCAAATTGTTATAGTTTATACTGCAGAATACTATTAACAGTAAAATTATAGCCTACATTAACAATGTGTAGTAATTACTATGATAAACAATAGAATACTACATTTTACTATAGTAAAAACCTCAACACAAAAAAACTATTTCAGCTCTTTGAGTACTCATTCTTCTGAAAAAAATATATAAATAATACACTTTCTAGAGTGTGTGTAATGTTATTATTGAACGTTATTAGTGTTTCCCAATGAAATGCTTATTATCAACAATAACACCAATTATTTTCCTTTTAGTCACTGTAACTGTGATTGAGAATATGGACGTCGATAAAGTCAAATGCATGGCTTTCTGCTTTGAGCTGAACAATAAGAAATATTTCCCTGTTGTTACTGGCGATAAGATTGGATTTGAGGTAATATGTTCATGTATCATTAAAATGTGTATTTGGGGCAAATTGTGTCATGGCTTTCAAATTATACAACAATAATATCTGAATGGACTATAAATATTGAGATTTGAATTGCTGTAAAAGTTCGGTATGCTTTTTAATATCTGTTAATCTTGCTAAAACTAAGCACATGGTCCTAATATGTAAAGTTTGCTGGCCAAGCTGATGTAGTTGGTCCAAAAAAATCATCTTATAGTCTGCTTTGATTCAACTGTTTTTTTACCGTGTGCAATCGATTTGATCTGTCATGTTTACATGTTTTTTTAGGAAACGTTAACATCTGACATGAAGTTTTGGTTTCGATGGGGTGAGAAAACAGGACAATGGAGGACTTTGCAATCAGCAGCTAAATCCGACATGTCCCTGTGTGAATGCAATAAAGGCAAAGTAATCATCTGTTCACAGCCGCGGTCACATTTTAGAATTTCCTTCAAAGGTAATTTTACAGTGTGGTTTGCAAATAGAATATTAAACCAATAGGCATATACTATAAATACATGAGATGTCTTTAAGTCACATTATTGGACATGTTTAACAACAAAAAGTATAGATGAACACGTAAAAACAAAAACAAAACAGTCTGTTAGCAGTTTAAGACCGATCTGTTTAAATCTTTCTTTTTGGATTTTTTATCTAAAAGACATGGCTAGAAGTCCCATAACGAGACTGAACAACATACCAATGTATCAGAGTACCAGATACAATGATGACTCAACTCAACGGATGGTTGTGGAGAATTTGAACATCACCCACAATGGAAACCTCAGTGAAGGTATAAATCTGTACCGCTTACCAAACGCTTCATATGATTCTATGCTCACCCAGATTATCCTAATCATTATAGATACAGATATTCACTATAAATATAGATAATCTATAAATGATGTCTCTCTTGTTTAACTGCAATCGTTTTGTATTCCTAACAACATACAGATGTTGGCACTGTAATGTACTCATTGATTTGATAGATGTAATAAATCAACACCTCATCTACAATGAACATGTAAAAACAAACGAAAATAATACAGTCTGTCTTGGCACTTCATATAATTTTACAAAATTTATGTATTTTGTGTGTAGAGAAAAATGACATAAAAATGATACAGGACGAGATACCAGTTTATCGGAATACCAGATACAGAAAGTACATGTCCATTCAAAGCAATGACGAGTCAATTTGCCAGATGGTTGTGCAGAATTTTAAGATCAGCCACAATGGAAACCCCAGCGAAGGTACAATTCTGTGCTGTTTGCGAAATGCTTCATATGATTGTATGCCCCCACCCAGATGATTATAATCATTTTATAGATGCTGATATTCAATACATACTATAAATATAGATAATCTAATAATTCATGGTAGTCTCTTGTTCAGCTGCAACATTGAAACACTTTAGTATCAGTTCTTTAAATTACATTTTTTACATGGCTAACAACAAAAAGTTGCCATTACAGTTCACATCATTTGAGGATTTAAGATAATTTGATAGATGCAATCTACAATGAACACTTAAAAACAAATGAAAAAAGTCTGTCTTGGCAATTCACTAAGTTTGATGAATCAGTCTTTTTGGACTGATTTCTTTGAATCTGAATGTTTACCTTTCGGATTTTCTATCTAGAAGAAAGCCGCCCAGAAATGATTCAGGACAGCAGACCAATGTATCTGAAAACCAGACACAGACAGTACATGTGGGTCGGAAGCAAAGACGGGTCAACTAGTCAGATGGTTGTGGAGAACATTAAGATCAGCGACGACAGAAACCCCAGAAGGTATAAATCTGTGCTGTTTATGTAAAATCTACCACAAATATAAATGATTATATATACTGTATATAATCTAACCATATAATTTTATAATATAGTTTAATACATCTAATAATGACTTATAATAATTAAAATATCGTAATGATAATCTAATGAAAATATGATGATCTCATAATAATTTTATAATATAAATAATTAATTTATTTGATATAACAATTTACTACATGTCATCTGCTGTGCTAAAAATTGTGCAGAAATTACAATAAACAAATGCAAAGACTGCACTAATAGGAATCTATCTATATTTCAGGGGGAACAAGAGGATTCGACAGGTATATTGCAGTAAAGAGACAACAGAAGGACATTCACAGCTTGAACGGTACAACAAAAGGCCATCATTTTTGGAGCTACCTGGGTTTTATAAAAATCTAAACACAATTTCAGTTTGAGGTTTTCTTATTCAAGTGAATTACAAAATACATTACCCATATCTACCTACTGTATGCAGTAAAAGTAACTATTTAACCGCCCTCAAAAGAAAGTGTACATGCCCTGAACAAACATCAGTATATTAACAAAAGATTAACTTCAAGGGTTTCAAGGGTTTACTTATTATTGTCATATAATCAAAATATTCACGGGACGTAACACCGGTATGAGTTTGCTGCAGTGCTTTGATTCACTTTTTATGGAGCTGCCCACAGATTGTTTGATCAGGGTGTTGCTTGATTTATTACTTCACAAAAACTATGATTAGTACACACTACACTTTATCAAACTACAATATGACATTATGTGCAGGTACAGTAATGTGAATGTTTCTCAATTGTTGGATGAGAAAGTCTCTTGACATCTGTGTCAATGAATGTATTTATAAGAGGAGCATGTCTGAACTTGGATGTCATCTCTGCTGCTGAGGAGAGGGAGAGAATTTATGTTGCATGATGTTTTTACCAATTTTTCTTGGTTTGGAAATGTTTTAGGTGTAAAAAATAGTCGGTAGATCATGTCAATAATGTTTGCACATATATAATGTATATAGCCTATCTGATTGTTCTTTTAGAAAAAATTGGTGCATATTCATGTATTTTAACATAGGCTACTTATAAAGCTATATAAAAAACTACCAAAGTGTGTACTGTATATATTCAATTCTTTTTTTAGCACTTTACACAATTTTGCCTCACTGCAAAACGGGTTTAGTCAATACATAACTATACAGTCTTTAGTCTTATAGACTTTTACAACATGGGCAATTCCGTGAAAATGTCAAGCTACAATAAAAAAATATATTTTTTACCAAAGTTTTAACGTTACTAACAGCACATGTGATGGTTCAAACAAATACCCATGTGAGGTCTCTCTTCACATTTTCAAAGCATTCGTTTTATTTTTAGTTCATCATTTTTCATAGTCAGGTAAGTGGCATTTTCAGAAGTGTCACATCCATAATGGTACATATTCCTCATGGGCGCATGAAAATTAAAATAAAGTACATTTACATTTAGTCATTTAGCAAAGTGGTTCTCAACCTTTTTTGAGTACTCGACCCCATCATATCTCAAACCATCCTCATGGACCCCAACCCCCGCGCTCACACCCCATCCCATTTTATTTCCCCAGCATAACAACATATTTCCATTAAATTAGGAAAATTAAAAGATTAGTAATGTCAAAAAAATTATATTTGTTAAATCAATAAATTTAAGCCCAACTTAAAATGACATTAACATTTAATAGTTTTCAGTTGCATTAAAATGACATAATAATCACAATTACATTCTCATTCCAGTATCTCCAACAGTATAAACACACTTAACTGCAGTTTATTCTTTTGACATCAATTTGTCAACAAGGACTTGCCATCACTGATCAGTTACCGTTATAACCATTATATAAGGTTTGATATGTGTAGAAAATGATTAAAAACAAGAAAACAATAACAGATTTATCAACGTGATATAGAGGCTATCCATTGTACAATAAAATAAAATAAAAATAAGTTTTTAGTAATTAAAAAATTAGTAATCTAATTTACTAGCTGTTTTCAAAAATAAAGCACGGGTCAAATTACTATTTTTAAAGTAATTAAATGAGTTAGTATAGCCAGGACCAAATGACACCTGTTGCATTCTGGATCAGTGTGTCATGATTCTGCCTCTTTTGGTCAAGTTTTTCTTAGTCTTGTGGCAGGATCATGACAGACCCACGTGTTTAGTGTGGAGTCTGAAGACCAACTGATGCGCAAGGTGTCAACAGGAAAGGTTTGTAAATTGGCAAAAATACTGATTAGCTTAGAAATTAAGCCTTTAGCACAGACATCAAGGCCTAGGATTGTATCAATTACAGAAGGCGATGGAACATTGAGGATGTTGGCAAAAATTTTACGGACAAAGTCACGTATTTGTAAGTACCTAAAAAAGTGGTTCCCCGGAATATTATACAAAACATTTAGCTGATCAAATGAGGCAAATGTATCTTTAATGTAAAGATCAGCCCAAAGGTGAAAGATCCACTGTTACTACGGCATGATCTGAAATTACGATAGGATTGTATGTACAGTCACGGACAAGTGAAAGTAATTTATTACTTCTTCTAGGCTTGTGCTTATAAAGGCTCTTAAAGACAATAGTGTCTGTCTGCGGATTGCAAGAGAGGGGCGTAACTGGGTAGGGGCGTAACTTGGAAGGGGGCGTAACTTGTAATTGTCCAAATCACACGGAACAACGCGAGACGTTATCGACAAGATGGCCGCTTGCGGACATATAAAAGTACATATAAAAGTACATAAATGAAGCTATGGGTAGTGAAATCAAACAAATCTCGTTTTTACTGTTTTAGTTATTTACTATAATAAAACCATGGTAATTTAAAAATATCAAAAGTGATGTTTTTTGTTTGTTAAGCAGATGTTGACCCAGAAATACTAGCATGCATGTTGCATCAAGCTTATATGCTCATATGTTTTTCGTAAACTTAAATTTTAACATGTCATTTTAATGCTATTATTTTACCCAGCGTATTTAGCTCGAGATATCAAGATAACAACTTTGTGATCAGGCATTACAACTACCTACTAAATTGGAACCTCAGCCGACACAATAAATTCACACGGGAACAGAATGTGTCATGACAACGTTTCAACAGAGTTGCGAAACACATTTGCTGCATCCCAATTCGCCTACTTATTCTATGCCCTAATAGTTTAGTATTTTTGATTGCAGAGCAAAAGAGTATGCAGACACTGGACACACTGACGCGAAACGGAAGTGAGACATCCTTAACAAACAACTCCTTATATGATAAATACTGAAAAAGCTTGAATGCATTATGTACAGTATAGTTTAACGTATCGATTTGGTGAGGCATCATTTGATCGATTAATTCTGTGTAGCGCAACTAAACAACCCTCTCTCGCAATGTCACTACTTGATCTTTACCGGAAGTAGTTTTTAAATAGCAATTCTCGATATATGTTTTGTAAAACATGCCAATGTTAGTATGTTGCACAAATTAAGCTTATTAAATTCATGTCCCTAATTTTTTTGAAAAAATGAAATTGAACTGAATATTTTTTTATATACCATTTGAGAAATACAGATATGTGTGTCTAATTTATTATTAGATATGTTCTATTTAATAGTTCTACATATGCGAGAAAAACTTAAGAAATTCAGTTTATTTATTATACTTCCATTTTTCCACTCGTTCACTACCTCAGTCATCTACTGCTTCGCTCATTCACTACCTCAGTCATATACTACTTAATTTGTAGTGTGAAATTATTAATTGTTGAACATGGCCATGTTCATCAACACAGTAAGACAAAAGTGTTTCCATGTCTTTTTGAAAGTGAAACATAAACAAAGTCATCCTTCTCTGCTGAGAATTGACCTCCGAGGACCTTCCTGCATGCATTTTGTTGGTCATCACTCTTCATGCCAAAAAAGGCAGGCTTTGTCACCTCACCACGAAACAGGTCTCTGTGACTCTGCACCCAGTCCCATGCTGTGTGTAGGTCTTTTACGAGGGTTGGCTGCTGCACCTGATTAAGTAAAGATCCAAGTTTATACATGCATGCAAGCTAAATTTTAAAATATTTTTTTCTTTAATTACCAAATAACAAATGCAAACTTGATCCAGCACAATCAGCTTCTCCAAGATGTTGTATAACTTTCAACCATTTAAAGTTATTTTCCTATTAATGACCGCAAGCAAATAACTGTAATTTGGCATCGGAATAAAAAACCAAACATTTCTGCAAAATTTTCCTCAGGCAGCTGTGAACATAATACACAAGTCACTACAAAATCAGTAAGCTCAATATCAGGTCTCAATCATCATCATCATCTTGGACCAGCAAACTGTGTCAGAGGTGAACTCTTCATTTGCATGTTTAGTAGCCTTTACATTTGTGTCCTGCAAATAGCACATATGCAGTTGTTATTGTTTCTTGGATTAAGATACAGTATGTAAGAAGTGACAAGCTGGCATGTGTTCACGAAGTGCACATATAACTAACTGTGAACCTGTGAGTGAGTTTAACCTACAGCTCATAGAGGTGCATAATTAAATGTAGATACATGCCTGCAAAATGCCAAGTCCCTCTGAAGAAGACTTGTCTCCACATGGCTTCACATCGAGTGGGTTTGAGAGGACACGTTCCTTTACATCAAGGGAGTAAGATCCATTTTACATAACAGCTAAGTGCATGTAAAGCACAAAAATGACACTTACTTTTTAGACCAAATTTTGGTCCTAACTTTAGCCATAATTCTTATCGTGGTGACCTCATATTTCCTCTTCTTAATTCTGACTCTGAAAAGGCTTCAAGGGATAGTTCAACCAAAAACAAAAATTCTGTCATCACTTACTCACCCTCTTGTCATTTCAAACCTGTATGACTTCCTTCCGCAGAACACTAAAGAAGATATTTTGAAAAAAGTTAGTAACCAAGCAGCGCTGGCACCCATTCACTTCTATTGTAAGGACACAAAACCAATGCAAAAGAATGCGTGCCAGTAACCAACATTCTTCAAAATATCTTCTTTTGTGTTCTGTGAAAGAAAGTCACACAGGTTTAAAATGACAAAAGGGTGAGTAAATAATGACAGAATTTTCATTTTTGGGTGAACTATTACTTTAACAGGCCCACAAATTTATATCAAGCAAAACAGGATGACATCCCAACTTCAAACCTCATAGCAAGAAAGTAAAAAAGAAAATAAATCTCCCCCAAAACTAAAGGTAAAAAGGGAAGAAATCTCAGGAAGGACCACAAAGGAGGCCCCTTCCTGAACCAAATCAAAAACCGAACTGCACATATTTTAACCATATCTATGAGCATTGAATTTATACTTACAATTGTGAAATCAAAAGGAGCCTCCATGACAACACACCGGGCATACTGTAAATACAGGCAAACATAAGTTTGTAAAATTTATTTTTGTGTGTGCATACTTAAATCTAATGGCAATGTTCAACATCAAAACTGTACACAAATTAACATTGGAATAAAATGCTTAACATTACTAGTGGAGAATTTGCATCTCAACATTTTAAACTGACAAATACCTCCATGCTTAACAGCTGTCTTCTCGTGCTGATTGCTCAACCGGAGTCAGCTGTGACTCATCAGCACGACTATTTAAGCTCTCAGTTTTCTACTCTTTGTTGGCAGGTTGTTTCAGTTCTTACTGTGGTCCAGTGGTGTCAGGTCTCCTCTATCCTGTTTTTACACAGACAAGCCTGTGATGTGCTGGCTGTGATGGAGATGGCCTGTGATGCCCAGATGTTCTAATGCCCAGATGTTCTAATGCCCAGATGTTCTAATGCCCATGGATCTGTAGTGTCTGCATTTCTGTTGAAGAGTTCCTGAAGCTCACGTGAGATCAAATCGACGCCATAGGACAGCCCCAGAGAAAGGACGTATTTATGTTGTGTCGTGCTGTTGTCCGTCTCACGATTTGAGGCCCATCTGAATCATCAGCTTCAGTCCAAGCCATCATGATTCTCATCAGTGAACGAGGAACCGTGCCACAGTAGAAGCCCACTGACCCATCCTCCTGACACACGGACAGAGAGAGACAGAAAGAGAGACAAGGTGGTCTGACCATCCTGAAAATCGGTCAATACACGTTTCATCAATCTCACATTTAAAGACATGGGCACAATCTGGCTTCAGCAAAATGTCTGCCCTGCATCACGTCTAACAAAATGTCTGCCCTGCATCACGTCTAACAAAAGCTCTTCAAACACGATGGCCTCGCGTGTCTCACTATTTGAGCTTCATCTATACCCATTGAGGACAACTGATGAATTCGCACGGGGCCAGCGTGAGAGACTGTCGGGGCAGTAGATAGAACTGTCACTTACCAGATCGGGCCAGTGCTGTATCGTCACGAAAGTTTATAATTTGCATGTTTGTTGTTCTATGAAGAGGCATCCCTTCTCCATTTGTTGGGTTTAATTGCTTTAGGTTTGTGCATTTTAATTCACAGAAATCCTACAAAGTTTGTCGTCTCCATAACGCGTTTTTATTTCCCTTTTTAAAATAGAAAACTTGTGCATAGACTGATATTTTCCCCGTAAACAACAAGGGTTTAATAAAATATAAACAAATGGTTAAGTATATTGGTAACAAATGCATTCTCTGAGCATTTTTATGTCACATCCATAACGCTGGAATTGCCCATATGATTTTCCCACTACCGTCAGGTCAGTTGTTTTTGGTTGAATTCATTTGTCAGGTTAAATCAGAATCAGAATCCCAATACTATTTTTTTAAAGACGGAGTACGAGTACCGATATGTTTTTCTACCCGCCGATACCGATGCCTGTACCTTTTCACAACACAGTGAGACCAATAAAATAGAATAACTTAATTACAAACAACTCCACCTTAAACACATTATGAAAAATAAACAATTTCATGTGCTTTTCACAAACTTTCAAAGCAAATTTCACAACAAAATGTCTGTCAGTTATGTCACATGAGGTATCGGTCTTTTTACGAGTACGAGTACATGAGCTTAGTATCGGGCCCGATACTGATACTGGTATCGGTGCGTCCCTACCAAGTAGGTTTACATACACAAGGAATTTGACTTGGCGACAGGAGCTTAGTGCTGAAAAAGTGTACACATGGTGCAAACAAAGATGAAAGAGATGAAATATACATTAAGATAGAAAAAATGAGAATTCAATAATAACAATAATGCACTATATACAAAAAGTGAAAAAATATAGACAAAAACGACATATAATTGTTTAAATGAATGTGCAGATGTGTTATTTACAGGTTTATCGTATTGTTTCTTACAATGTACAGTTTCCAGATGCTATGTTCAATGTACAAGTCTGCAATGTGATGGACAGTGTGTAGTAAGAGCTTTTAATTGTTCAGGCTGATATAGAAAAATTGTTTTACAGATATTGAAAAATGAATATTTCTGTTAAAGACTGCACCTTACTAAAAAGGTCCAAATAAACATTTATCTCTGACTAAATTATTTTTATTTATTTTGTTTGTATATCCAAGTTAGTGCAAATTTATTAGCTGTCACTGTGGCATAACATCTTCGGAGGTGCATTTTTAATTTCATTCTGTATAGCAGAACATACATGGCAACACAAAATCTAAATATAGCACCGGAAACCCTGCAGTAAGAACAAATCCGTTTATGAGTCACAGCCCTCTGATGCCCTCCAGTGTTGTATTTTGTTAAACTAAAGTTTTAAAAAGTTTTAAAAAGTTAATACAAATTTCAGTATCTGATCTGTCAGACAATTCTTTGAGAGAGAGCGTGAGGTCTTGAGCGAATGTTCAGCGTGAACTTGAGTTTTTGAATGAATGACAATCTAGCTGGCAGCTGCTTGTATTTGATCTCAGCAGGATGTCAGAGAATGTGAAATAATCCCTAAGAGAAGCTTTGGTAGGCGTCTAGTATAATGTAACCTTGAACTGCCTTTTCTCTTACAGTAAGTGAATGGGTGAGGCTTCCCACATATGAGGTCGTGTGTGGACTGTCATACATGGACCGAATGTGAAATCATGTCAGACTGGTCACTGATTAGGGTATTATGGGAAATAGGATTAAGGAGTTATTCATTTGTTGGCCAAAAACTACAGTTGAAGTCAAAAGGTTACATCCCCCTTGCAGAATTTGGGAAAAATAAGAGGAATTTTGAAAATGAAGGTTTATTTGTATGATCCTGCCCTGAACAACTTATTTTACGAAAGAAATGTTAACATAAAGTTCACACCAAGTATCATAACAGAATAGCCCAGGTCAAAAGTTCACATCCCCTTGATTATTAATACTGCATGATGTTACCTGAACAGTCAATGACAGTTTTTATGTTTCGTCCTTGTTGTTTAAGGGTTTCAGTTAACTGTCCACTGATCTCCAGAAATATTATCCAGGTCCTCCAGAATCTTTGCCTTTTCAAGATTTCTGTATATTTGACTCATGTCCAGCAGTGATGATGTTAAGATTCATCTGTTTACATTGAAGACAATCAAGAGACTCATACACAAATATTACAATTGATAGAAACATTCAGTGATGCTCCTGAGGCAACACGGTTCATTTAAAGTCAGGTGGGTCTAAACCTCTCAAAATGTTTTTTTTGTATAAATTGTTATTGTTTTGTTTATATATTTATTTTTTAATTTAGCTATGTCTTTCAGAAGCTATAAAATACATATATGTTTCTCAGGAAATGAAATATAAACAATTTACACATAAAAAAAACATTTTGGGTTTCCCGAAACCTTCTTAACGCTACGTCATTCTTAAATTATACCTTAAGGGCCGATTTCCCAGACATGGATTATCTTAAATACAGGACTAGGCCTTGGTTAAATTAGGATATTTAAGACATTTTTTTACATACTTTACAAAAAAACATTACAGTGTTCATCTTGAGACAAAACAGTCAAACGGATATATTTTAAGATATGTCAGTGGAAGTTGTTTTTGATTAATACACCTCTAATATTTAAATTAGTCTGGGACTAGGCTTAAGCCCTGTCCGGGAAACCACCCCTAAGAGTGGTAGCGATATATTCTTAAGAACGAAGTGATGCGAAGGTTTTGGGAAACCCAGCCCAGGGCTGCAATATTTCCAATATATATTCATCAATCAATCATTATAGATGACTGACCATGTGCAGCATTTGATAACATTCTTATGTATGTCATTGTGCGGCATTATATGCATTTTTACACATTATATTCCCCATATTGTGCATGATTTGTGTGCATGTTTGTTAAATATCTCCACTTGCCGTTAAGTCGTGCAAAAGGTTTGAATTTATTTTTTAATCCAAGAAATTGCAAACCACTATTAAAACACACTGCGTGATTTCCAAAGTAAGTAAAGGTTCTTTTGCACAACCTTTTTGGTCCCAAGGGCACCAAAATCCACCTGCCCTAACTTTTCGACAGTTTGGTGAACACAGTGTTTCTTTATTCAGCCTTCTTCTTTTCTTCTTGGCATCTCTATTCTTTGTGTATTCTCATTTTGCTAGCTTGCATGATACAAGTATGTCCTTATTATTGTGATGTTGAAATGTATTCTACTACTGCTTGCCCATGCAAAACCTCATGTGGGTCGTTGCCAGGGCATAATGGGGTTGCTAAGGTGTTCTGAGGGTTAACATCTAATCCCTAAATTTATGTTATCTTTTTTCTTAAATTGGTTAGAAAAGTGAATTTCTTAAACAAGCTATACAATTTGAGGTCTGTAGCATCCAAGCGGTGTGGGTTACTTTTGTTGAAATCCGGGAGCAATAGTAGCAGTAATGTCTGCCCTACAGCAAGCACCTCTAATAAGAGGCAATTTTAGTGTTTGCTTGAACTGAACCATCCTCAGCGAAAATCACTAAAGAAATTGTTTGCAATGGCCTCGAGGCCACACGGAGTATGTGAAGTGGAACAACCCGAGTTTGCAAGGTTCTGGTGCGCACAGCTGGAAGGTTTGGTGTTGTAGCTGCAATTTTAAACCCAGTCATCAGTCATCTCATTCTGGCTATCTAGGGCACATTCTCATCAATGAATTCGTCACTGGAAATCGTGATGCAAAAGTAAGGCAGAACAAGAACTGTAGTAGCCTCTATAATGTAGTGCAAAGATGCTATAAGTTGAGGATTATGAAATCTTGTGAAAGATTGACATTTTGTAAAGGTAAAGAATAAATGTAATCATTTTAGCAGACACAGTTTGCATCGCTTGTGAAACATATTTCTTAAATCAGGACAAAGAGCTTTATATTCTCAGCAAAGAAATTCTATTTATTGTTCAAAGGAAGTTTGTGGCGAATTACAGCAGAACACACTTGACTGAACAGCTGCCTTATTCACATAACACAGTACAGACAAGAATGAGGTCGAAACTCATATGGATATTAAAATTAG
The DNA here is from genome assembly GCF_024868665.1 of Triplophysa rosa. Lineage (NCBI taxonomy): Eukaryota > Metazoa > Chordata > Actinopteri > Cypriniformes > Nemacheilidae > Triplophysa > Triplophysa rosa. Next base: position 31,945,053 of record NC_079891.1, on the reverse strand, counting down.
TAAAAAGTCACTATGGCTCCCAGGTGGTGTGTATGGCTAATTCTTTAGGATCAAAGAATAAATGAAAATAAACATCAGGAAACTGATATCAATCTTTGTCAAAACATTAATAATACCCTATCACAGCAATAAGAACCAAACATAGGGAGTTGCAAACAGGCACACACATATTGAGAAATCTAGGAGTGTATAGGCAGATTGTAGCAAGATTCTTATAGGTCAGAAATGTCAAACCCAAAAAATAATTTAACAACATAAGGAGGAATAGACTGTTAATAAAAACGTCTTATCGTGTCATTTGGGCTGTTGAAAAAAGGTACAAAAACTGTTGTCATTGTCAAGCTCATTTGATATACTTCGTTATTTTGTCATTTTCCTATTCTCTTCTAAGCACAGGACTATAGGAAATGAATGGAAAATCAGTAAGAAATATTCCCCTATATAATTGCATCCGAGTTTTATTTGTTTAAATAGCCTGTTCAGGAAGCATTTATAATTGACTCTATATCTATATAAATATATTTCTGTATATATATATATATATATATATATATATATATTCTGTTTATTGTTTTTAAAAATAAATCTATTTAAACCCAGCTGGGTGTTGTTCTACATTTTATTTTCTTTCCAGTTAAGCCGTCAAAGCACTCCACATGCTCAATTTACCAGATGCACTGATATAAAGCTACCAGTCGAATGTGGACGCATCATTCCCTTTAAATTGAACCCAGTATTAATAATAAATTTACCAATATATGAGCGTATAAGTGGCTTCGGCTTCATTTGTGCTTGACCCATCTACATGTCAATTTCGATGTGCACATTCCGCAACTTATGACATACATTCACCCTATGTCCGATCAGAGATTTGACTTGCTCTATCCTGACAAAAAACAGGAGGAAAATTAATTTACACCCCACATGAACCTCAATACTTAGGTGGTGGAGCACTGTATTATTGCACCATTTTGAATGTGTTTACATTGTTGTTTGAACTGTATTCTGTGTCCACAAGTTTAACTCCTAAATCCTCCAAATTCTACGCATTTTTAACCGAGTTATATATTTATATACATACACACATACATATTTTCAGAGAACACTTCCTGAATGAACTAACTATGAGATTCACTACATCATTCAGATGATGCTGGTAGGCTCTCCATCATAAACACCAAAACATCTAGATCATCATATTGTGATACACTAACACTAAATGTCCTCAATGTTGACTTATTTGTGAACAGCCTCTGAGTTAAATGGGTAAGAAGGGGTTTCTTTTTTGCAAGAGGGGAACTTTAAAAATGACAAGAGCATCTAGCATCCAATATCCATGTATCTAACCAAACATCATCTATACTGCTTTAAACGGGATATTCTCTTACATATACATGACAGTGTTTCTCAGTCAAACATCTTTATTCGCCTTAGTTTGAGCATTAAAGTTTCGTTTCATGCATGTAAATTCTTTCCTCTCTCTCTCGTTCTGCGGGGTCACCCGGGCAAAGGAACACCCGTCCGGGTCAGTCGTCGTCGATGTCGTCCCCCTCCGATTCCTCTTCCCCTCTCCTCTCGTACACTTTATCTCTGTGACGATCCTGGATCTCCTTCATCTCCTCGGCGTAGCGGCAGAAAGCTCCCCCGAACTTGCTCCACGCTTTGAAGGGAATCGTGATAGAGTTTCTGTAACTGGGCTTCACCTCGCTCACCCGCAGAAACACCCCGTACTTGTTAGAACCGACGTCGAAGAAGAACCGCTTGGAGTCCACCGTGATCGACGTGCCCTCGGGAAGCTCACCGTAACCCCCGGCGAAGCCGCCCCCGACCAGCTCCTCGTCATCTCCGCCGTAGTCATCGATCAGCTTGGCCAAGGCGTCGCGGAACTCGATGAGACCCTGAGCAGGAAGGGCAATGGTTTGCCCGGATTGCATGCCCCCCCCGGGCACGCCTCCCGCGGCGCCAAACCCACCGGGCCCGCGGTTGACGGTCTGGCGGATCCTAAGGAACCTCCCCCGCTGGTTTTCCTTCAGATCGAGGTAGTATTTGCGGTTTTCGCGCACTAAGAACTCGCTCTTCAGGGCCCGTCTAGGCCCGCCGTCCTCTCCGCTCGAGGACTGCGCGATCTGCTCCGGGGTGCTGGGTCCAAGCTGGGCGTAGTGCTCAATGAAATCCCCCAGGTAGTCCCGAAACTCCGCCGCCACTGACATGGAAAGTGTCAAGCGACTTTTGGAGCCCCCAGCGCCAACCTCGGCGATCTTGATGAACCTGCCCTTCGAGTTTTGCTTCACGTCCAAGTAGAAGCGTTTATTTTGGATGTCCAGCCGCTTGGACGCCAGCTCCTGGGTTTCCTGATCCCTCTGGAAAGGCTGAAAACCGCTACCTCCAACCCCTCCTCCACCACCACCACCACCGCTGCTTCCACCGCGCTCACTCCCACTATCCCCATCCGCCATCTTCACCATCACCCAGAGCTGCGTTATTTTTTCCCACCCGTGTTTCGGCAGGTCCCGCCCCCGTCCTAATCGCAAACGGGTTTTTACACTGTGATTGGCCAATGTTGTGTTGACGTCATGGCCTTGGCGACGTTTTGTGATTAGTCGCTCGCGAAGTCGTTACACTGTCGCGTTCTCCAATTGGACCACCAGTTGTCTGTTGCGCCAGTAAACACAGAATCCCTATTCTCGTTGGCTCACTTGTACTGTCTGTCAAAAATAAGCCCCGCCTTTCTGTTTTGACAGTACCATCATTGGGCCTGGCGATTGGTGTACTGTATTGCGGATACTTGACACTTACGTTCAGTACATACATACAGAATCATACGTCAGTCACTGTGGTGTTTCACTACGTTATGTTCTTTACGATATTAAAATACTAACTCTTTTTAAACAGGTAAAACAGGTTTAGTGTGCACTGTTTAATTGTATCTTCTTTATTTATTTTCCAGGCTATGATTCTGTTTGCATGCATTTCTGTCTCTGTCTCTATTCTGTTTCTGTGCTTTTGCATGCTTTTGCATTATGTGACACAATAATTATTGTGAACTATTCTTTTCTTATACATTAGACACATGAACATTAAACATAATCTTTCTAAAATTCTATATGAATAATTATATCATTTTGGCTTTATCTTTCATTTATCAGTAAAAACCAAACCCAAACCTTACCATTTGCATTAAAATGTTTTATTATTATAATTATTTTTTAATGTCTTTCCAGTTACAAAGTAAAGTAAGTTATTTACATTTCTGAAAACGTAAAGTCCCGCCTACGTGTTATACGTACAAACATCATTCATCGATGGGGGATGGTAGAAGAAACTACAAACGTATATATTATTGGCCAGTGTAAATTTCGAACCAATAACGGCCATTCTGATTGGTTAATGCCGTCGCTCTGTATGCCTCCATCGTTCTCTGCTAGAGGGGGTTTATTGTTCCTCCGACTCAAGAGGCGAAATAGATTTTAGCCGGACCTCCCCAAATCTTATTCAAATACAACAAGTTGCTAAAATGGTAAGTTAGTTTCTTAAAATGTTCTGTTTAACATTATTCTGTAAGTCAACGTTCCGCTCCATTTGGTTCGTGGCTTATTTTCAGTCTTTTATTTCATTGGTAGCTCGCTGCTAACGTTGGCTGGATTTAGCGCCGTTAAATCGCGCGTGTTTATTTAGTTGCTATTTAACGAGTCGCGGTGCACGAGGTTTTCTTTTAGTCGATAATATGGGATGTTGATCTGACTACCCCATATGTCCAAACACTTTCGTTGATTTTCGCTACCAATGTTTGAAAAATATTCGTGAGCAGGTTAGCTAAGCTAGTCAAACCGTAACGTTACCTATCAGCGGCAGTGTAGAGCTCACGCCGACCAGTTTAGATAAACTTCATTCATTTTCTAATTGTTCGCACTGCTTCCAACTGTTGCGATTTTTATGTTCCACTGTTGACTATGTGCAAATGCATTTATTGAAACAAGAATGTTGAGATATTGCTCTCAATATTGAGCCAGTGATCATGTGATCGGTTTTTTTTTTGGAGGGATCTACTTCCAGACCATTTGCATTTATTTTACGTCAGGTGGCTTTGCTTCAAATTAGTAGTAAAAAGTTAATTCATGAAAAGGCAGGGCTAGACCCAATTCCTAAATAGTGTTCCCATCATGCCCCCTCGGCGGGAAACGATGTAAGTTACACACAAAGTGGGGTTTTAACCCCATTTACCTTTTTTGTGTTACTGTTATAGAGCTTACGTAACGTTATACTGGTAGTAACTTAGTTAGGTTGCATATGAATAATGCATTGATGTGCTGTTGCTGGAAATTGACAAGTACATTTTTGCTAACAATAAGTTAATATTATAATTCATAGTTTTTAATATTTATTTTTCAACCCATTTTTGTATCACATTATTCTGGTGGGTTTAAAATGTTTTAATACTGTAAATTTTTGCTGCTATTTATTGTGCCAAATAGTTAACTCTTTCTTTAAAGAAACGCACTGTAATGGTGTCTGGTGGTTACATGTGTATAATCCTAAATCTGTGTGGATTCTTTTACAGGCAGGAGGTAAGGCAGGTAAGGACAGTGGCAAGGCCAAGGCAAAAGCTGTGTCTCGCTCCCAAAGGGCTGGACTTCAGGTATGCTTTTTTATGTTTTATGTCATTCTTCTGCAGGTGCTTGTTTTGAAATGACCCATGTTCAAATGTGCGTTTGTTAAATATACTACATGGGTTGAAAATAGTTTGTTGGGTCACATTTATTACAGTCTGTGTTTTGGCATCAGACTCATACAACTGGTTTTCTGCATTTGCTTCTGATCATTTTCTTGAGCGTCTTCTGAATTGTAGATGTAGTAAAAACTTTGTCTAACTCTGTTTGACGTGGGTCTAATGCATACATAATACGTAATGTCAAAAATATCTCATTTTGTCTTTTAGTTCCCAGTGGGCCGTATCCACAGGCACTTGAAGACCCGCACTACAAGTCATGGTCGTGTGGGTGCGACGGCAGCCGTGTACAGCGCAGCCATCCTTGAATATCTCACAGCTGAAGTATGCTTTTACGTTCTGCTCACCTGTGGCATTTGTTGTGAATTTAATGTGAACAAGTTAGTGTTGATTGGTCAGAAGCTTTAAAGTTATTCTCATTTTATTGTTTTTTTTTTTAGGTTTTGGAGTTGGCAGGAAATGCCTCAAAAGATCTGAAGGTGAAGCGTATCACTCCGCGCCATTTACAGCTGGCCATTCGTGGAGACGAGGAGTTGGACTCTCTCATCAAGGCAACCATTGCTGGTGGTGGTATGTTGGAGGGTTTTTTTTTGTCGCTTTTGCCTGTGTACTTGAATATGTGGATGGTTAAAGGTGCTAAGCATAAGTTTGTTGTCTTCTTGCAGGTGTGATTCCTCATATCCACAAGTCTCTGATCGGTAAAAAGGGCCAGCAGAAGACTGTGTAGTTCCCATTGGAGTTGATATGGTGACATGGACTCAAGGACTTGAATTTGGAATGTGTGACCAGATCGGCTTGTGTTCATCCATTTATCCATTCTTTTTTTAAGTTAATATTAATGTTATCCTAGCTAACCACAAGTGATTTGTTAGTTTTGTGTTAATGTTATATCGCCAAAACTAAATTGGCAACTAAATCCTCCCCATCCCAAATGTCAGGTATTTTAGAGAGAGACAAACAGGAAGTGTCTGATATTTCCTGCTGTGACTGTGGAATTGTTTGTTAAATTGGCCAGAGTTATGGATCTGTTTTATACTGAAATGGTAATAAAACATTTTATACAAAACAAAAATTGGTTTGTTTCTGTTGTTTACGTATTCCTTCTGCAACTAAAAAGCATGTCTTCAAATGTAGGTGTGCTACATTTCTGACTTCTGAAATAAATTGTGTATGGTGTTTCCCCATTTAGGTTTATGTAAATGTGGATCTAATTTTAGGCAGCTAAATATTATTTGCACCACTTAATATTTTCTGTCAAGATTTAAGTTGTGATAATTTCCAACCATGCTGTAAAACATGATGTTACCATCATATATAAGATTGTTAGGCAGCAGCTAGTGTTGTGGTCACACGCATCAATATTTATAAATAATACATTTTAATATACTTAAACGTTTCTTCCGCAGAGTAATATAGTCCCACTTTAACTGAAGGGCAGGCCGAGCAACGTAGCGGCTTAGCGCATTGATTTGCGGTCACAGGTGCGCGCACGGTTTTAAACTGTGTTCATCTAGTCAGAATAAACTGTAAATTATCAAGTTTAATTATAGTATTTTATGGAAAACCAGAACAGCTTATGGTGTGGTAAGAAAAGTGACATCTATTCACAAGTTTAAGGTAAGGTAAGAGTTGATAGCTGAAATGTGAGTAGACATTCACTGCGGATTTGGTACCGTAGCAAAACGCACTTCATCTTTCGTGAATAAAAAGTGGGAAAATACCGCATAGGTGATTTCAAACAGTGTACACTAGGTGTCAGAACAGACCACCCTAACGCCACATATTCTAACAGTATAAAATTATCGTTTCTTATATTTTTGACAGATGTTGAAGTATGTACAAGAGTGCATTGTAGGCTACTTTTGAGGAGTAATACTAGGGCCCCCTTTCACAAAATAGGACACTTATGAGTCCACCAACCAATCAAATTTTGTCTCGTTTCCCTCTGATTTTAGAGGTTTTTGTGTTGTTTTATGTTATGAATAATAACGTAGCCTATTAGGATATGCACTTGTATGAGTTAAATTGGTTAGTAGTAGTTTGTCATAAAGTGCACTATTTGTTCCCATTTGTTTAATCACGTACATACACGACATACAGTATGTGTGTACAGAGAAAACAGACTGACTGTTGAATATACCATTTTATATGATTAATATTAATATTTATAACATAAAATTGCATAAGAGATTTTTTTTTAATCTTTGCTGTGACACCTGCATGGGACACATTTACGGTTTATTTGGCAACTAGGCACATAACATCGATTGTTCATTTATTCAGGATGTAGCTATTGTAATGTAGAACTAGTGGAAACCCAAGCTCTCATTTAGTCCTAATTTGATTTTGTCCGTTTTAATCTTTTTACTGACGTAAGCTCTTGTACTGTCATAAACCCCAAAATATATTTAATACATGAGATCTGTTAATAGTCACTGGACATGTATTTGTTTCAAGAGCCCATAGAGAACTGTGTTAAGGATGCACATGGCCCTCATTGTTATTTGTCGGTTTGTTCTGGCCATGCAGCATGTTTGTGTGTTATAATTCACTGTTCTGCTGTGTCATTGTGGTTAAGCAGTCAATTCATGTTTGTATCTGTGTACAGGAGAGTGTGAAAGATCACAGAGCTCCTAGCTGGGAATTATTACATCTCTACAGGCTTTGGGTAATGGGACATCTGCAATGCAGAAGCCTATTTATAGCAGAGAGAGAGAGAGAGACCAGAACCAAACTGCCTTCCCAAAATAAACAAGCCGCACATTAAACCTTATTATGAATAAATCATTATATAAAAGTTTAATAAGACTCATAGTCAAGACTTAAAGCTGGGATGAGAGTCAGTTTCTAATCATGTACTACAAGAAAGCTGTATTTAGAGCTTATATGTTATGATTACTTTAGCTCAAAATCTTTTTTTTAATAACAAAATAATATTGACTGTTCATGTTACTAAGATCAGAGGCATGTCACTGCTATGGTAAATATTTCAGGCTAAGGATATGCTGAGTCAGTAACTACATCTGCAAGTTTGCAAAATATGCATATATTCAAGAAAAGCAATTATTTAAGACAAATTTGAAAATTGTTTTGTTGGAGATGAACATCACCGTTACGGATTTAGGGAAGTCGATGTGATTGATTTCCAAAGTGGTGATAGCTTTATTTTGAAATCGTGTAGCCAAGAGGAATATTGTGCTACCGATATTGATGTTTGGGAGATAAATAAATAATAGGCTCCTCTTCTGCTTTAACCCTTTAGAACACGCATTACTAAAACACTAAATTTCAGTGAGGCCAAAGCAATAGCAGCCTGTATTTTGAAACATTTGGCGTTGGCGTAGTTGACATATATAGGCTACCGTACATGTGTCCTATAGTGTGACATATCAAAAATGTAGCAAACAAACAGTTAATAATATATTATTTTGTCGTGATTCTGCCTCATCTTGTCATGTCTTTCTTGATCTTGTGGCAGAATCACAGCAGGATCCCTTGTTATGTGTGGAGAGAGTCATTTTGACCCTTTCGGCCTTCGATACTCTCTCCGGTCCTTGTCTGTGTTCCCGCCCTTTTGTATCTCTCGTTATTGGTTGTTTATTAGTTCATGCCCCACACCTGTTCCCCTTTGATTAGTCCCCTTATTTAATGCCCCTGTGTTCGCTGTCTTGTGTCGGATCATTGTACTCTGTAGTGTTTCGTGTGGGTGAGTTCTTGTCCTGTTAAGTGTAGCGTAGTCCTGTGTAATATGTTGTTAATGTTAGTTTTAGTCTTGTTTAGTGTAGTTCGCCTTTGTTCTTATTATACCCTTGTTTTCCCCTCGTGGGTTTTTGTTTTGTGTGTTTTATTATTTATTAAAAAGCCCTGTTTAACCCCTTACCCGCTGTCTGCGTCTGGGTCCTCTCTCCTTGTCTCACCTTACCCTAGAACCGTGACATTATTTTATATTATTAATATTTATAATATAAAATAGCATTAGAGATTTATCTTCATTGTTAGTATTTTTTCAAAATTTTTGCTGTTACACTATAGGACACATTTACAGTTTATTTGTCAACTACACATTTGGGTAACACTTTATTTTATCGGGGTGTTCATAAGACTGACAAGACACCTTCATAATCATGACATGACAAATGTCATGAATATGAAGGAGATTTTATGCATGTTTATGACAACTGTCATTAAGTGTCATTCGCTCATTTATGTATTTTTTAATGCAAAGATGACATTGTTTGAGATGTCTTTGTTATGACAACTTGACATAAAGCAATACATCATAATCTGTCAGTGTCTTTGTCAGGACAACTTGATATTACCAAGACAACATAACCTGTCATAAACATGACATAGCAGAATAATAATCAAATTTAAGAAACTGCGTAGCTTTATGGATTAACATTACATAACACTGTCATGTGGTTGGTTTTGACATTGGCTGTCATGAGGCCATTACATTCACATTTACATTTATGCATTTGGCAGACGCTTTTATCCAAAGCGAGTGCTTTACATTATACTATACATTTGTATCAGAGTACGTGCAATCCCTGGGATATTATTCTGCTATGTCATGTTTATGACAGGTTATGTTGTCTTGGTAATGTCAAGTTGTCCTGACAAAGACACTGACAGATTATGATGTATTGCTTTATGTCAAGTTGTCATAACAAAGACATCTCAAACAATGTCATCTTTGCATTAAAAAATACATAAATGAGCGAATGACACTTAATGACAGTTGTCATAAACATGCATAAAATCTCCTTCATATTCATGACATGACAAATGTCATGACACCATTCAAAACACCATTATGAAGGTGTCATGTCAGTCTTATGAACACCCCGTCAAATAAAGTGTTACCCACATTTGCATTTACCATTTATTAAATGTGACCTATTGAGAAATGTCTCTTTCAACTGAATACAATACATATTTTGAACACACAAACATTGTTCTATCCTAAAAGTGACCATTTGGACAGCACAGAGAAAGGTTTTGTTCCATTTCTTTCCTTATTTGGGGATTCACTATATTTTTGGAGCCTTTTGCATTTTTTAATATTGTAAACTTTAAAAAGTGCTGTGTTGTTTCAACACATGGTTCAACCAAACACAGACAAACCTTGGGTTAAATTAATCTAGGTATATAGTTATTTTAACCCTGCTGTTGAGTTTGTCCAAATCTGCCCCAACCATAGCTTGAATTTGTTTTCAAAGTTGATAGAGATAAAGAGGAGCGATTAACTTGTAGATTTATTTGATTTAAAGTATAAGCTTCTGCATATAGCATGTGAATGGGCATGTGTGCAGAGACAAAGAGGTTTCTGTATGATACGTTTGGTTGATAAATGGCTTTATTTGGCTTTAGGGGAAGATCACTAGCAGCCACACAAATAAGGGTGTGCACTTCTGAACCATCTCTAAAACAGTGTCGAGATGAAGAAAACGTGAGAACTCTTTAAGCAGTCATGATTAAGGCAATACGTACATTTTTACACACATCAAGCAAATCTATCCCGCCCATCAATACTGTCAAGCTTCAAGGCCATGCAAATTTCAACTCCTCTTGATTCAGTCATTGAGTTTTGGAATCACAACAGAACAAAGAATGGAACGTTTGCTGTATTGTCATAGCTATTTTGTCAGATTTATTTGAAATCTCACTCCCATCCAGCTGTTCTGGATTAGATTCAAATATGTCTGAGGCCAACAGTTTGCAAAATACTTAAGCGAACAGTGAGTTTTCTAAATGGTTACGTTTGGTGATGTAATTCTTGCTTCAATCACAGTCACATTGGATATGTAAAAATGCTCTGACAAAGGTACTTTTGTGTATGGATAATATGGATAAATCATTGGGATGACATTTTCCTGTGATCTGATTACCTAGCATCTTATTTAACAAACAACACCTGTGACATATATATATATATATTGCCATTGATCAAGTGATTTGATAAATCAAGCAAGCCCGTTAAAATAAAGTAATGTAATGTAATGAGAAGGTTTCGAGACAGGAAATCCAGTCTGTTCAGGTTTTCTTGCTCTGCCATCGAGGAGTTTCGCATCAATATGCTTTCGTGTAATATGGCCAAATGAAAAACTTTCCGATGAGTTTAAAAAAGAAAACATTGATGAATCATGAAAGACACTGAACAAGAATGGTTGAATTTTAGAACGGTCAAGTCAAATCGAAATGTTTCTGTGTGATCTGACTCAAGACATCAAAAACCATATGAATAAAAAAAATTATATGAATGTTCCTCAGTACTTTCTGACTTGTTCTTCGCTAATTTTTCATCTTTCGTGTTGAAAATTTACACCATGCGTCAAATAAAAATCTAGAAAAGTACTGATTGCGGTTTGTTTAGTAAGATTGTTTATTATGACATCAGATCACATTTCAGAAGCAATTCCCCTGTAAATCTAGATGTGTTCTTACAGCTTTAAATAAATATGTAAAATGAAACTAACCCTGCTGCTTTTACTTATTTGCCACCTGTAATCATTTAGTCGAGCAGGCCTGCATTGCGTATAGGATCATTGTTTAGCTGTTTGCGTGGGTTCTTGTGTTAGTTGTTTTCCAGAAGGGAATATTGTGACGTAAAAGCTCTTCACTATAGCTGTAGGTGTGACTGTCTGTGACCCTTCTGTCCTCTCTATGGCCTGCTTGTCACATGCAGGAAAAGAAGAGTGCCTGACCAGTCACTACCAGCTGCTCTGCTGCAGCCAAAATGAGCGATTGCGAACATACACACTCATGTACACAAATACAAAACACAGATGCACACAGATTCATGAACATGCTTTCTTGCATGATTCATCTGCACAAACAGAAAAGCTCAGATAATGATGTACAGAATGGCTTTCTCCAAGGACATGATGCCACTTATGGGAAAATAAGGACAAGCCAACACACAAAGAGATAAGCAGTTGAAAACAATAAAGAAGGAGAACGATTGAATGAATGAATCAAGAGGAGGAATTATTTTTAACATTGGAAAGGAAAGAGGGAATATTAGCAGCAATAGTCTCTAAAGCGTCAAGTCTCTCTAAATGTTTAATTGCCAAAAGATTATTCCACACAAGTGTTGCACAATGCGCTCCTCTCTCCCAAAGCTAAACTCTAAAACCTTCACACAAACAGATGACCTGTAAAATGATTGGATGGATAGAGGATAGATGGACGGAAACTTTAACGTTCAATAGTAAAATTACATCATGCTAAGGTGTTTAATTCTGCTTTTGGAGGGCCTCTGTAAACTCTGCATTTAGCTCCAGTCCGAATCAAACACACCTTAATGTCATTGATTTAGAGCGTGTTTAGCTGATTATGGTCTATCTTGCTTAGACTTGGATCTAAACTCTACAAAACCGTGGCCCTCTGTGAGCAGGAACAACAAGCCTATCATCATTTTGTCTATGTGGATATAGATGCGCTAACATGCTGGACAAATAGGAGACGTGGCTGTCCCTGTGCTTGGCTAGTGACGTACATTCAGGGCTTAAGTGAAGCTCTGCGTTATATAATAGAAATGCTGTTTCTTTGTGACATTTACCTCTTCCAACGTCCAAACTCACTTTTGTTTAAAGCAAATAGCACCAAGAGGTTGGAACCAGCAGACTTGGTCCGTTTTGTACTGGATGCCAGTGCATTTGGCCTGCAAGGCATCACCTTCTTTGTGTTCTCTTGCACTACAGGTAATTATGGCACATGAACACATGGTGTGACAGCTGATCTATATAAATGACTGGATTGCGCCTAGAACGCTAAACCCACAGCAGGGGGTGCACACCGGAAGCGATCGCGCCGCCATCTTGGTATGCCCAACTGACAGAGAGCAACATTGAATTGACAGTCAAAATGACGATCTAAAATAACTCATTATAAATAGCTCATTAGGCGCGAAATAAGTTTTTAGTTCACATGTGTGTTTAAATTAATTGTTACTTCTTAAACTTAAATGTTTATTTTGGGCAGAATAGCGACGTATAGAAATCAATGTATAGAAGGTGAGTGTGTATTGCACATTGTTTTAATGGCACATGTGTAATTGTTTAGAAGTAAAGGTTCATGACTTAAAAGAACATATACAGCCTGTATTTATCTTTCTGAATAAGCACATTTGTCATACGTTGAGGTGTCTTGTTAGTCTGCTGATCTGATATGTGCGCTACTGTAATGAAAAGGAACGTAACTCACTCTATATCTAATAAGACTTTAAATAATTAACCATTTACATGCTTAAGACATTTGCGTTGTAAGGATGTCCTGTGAGACTTTAGATATAAAAACAGGGACTGGTTTGATCATTAATATGTGATAACTTCCTATTAATTCAATAGAACGTTTGGGCATACCAACATGGCGCTGCGGTAGCTTCAGTGTAATGACGTCATGAGCAATCCAGTCATTTATGATCAGTGGGTGTGACTGGGGTCTTTCTGATCTTTATGCCCTTTGCTGTCTTGTAAATGTAATAGTTCAGTCAAATTGAACTTTCTCAGTCATTGATTAAGTAGTGTCTCTGTTTGTGTTTCACAACAAAAAAAAATGGTTGGAACGCTCTTACCCTCTTTCATTTTTGAGTTAACTATTCTATTAAGACAGACTTTCTTTATCTTTTTTGTACTTTCATTACCGGCCCGTTCCTTTCCTACAGAGTAGACTGTCCTGACGATGAAAGTGAGGATGAAGGAATAATGTTTGTTTTGTGATGATGTGTTCATATGTGTGCATTTGTGTGTATGTGGCAAAGGGACAGAGAGGTCGAGATGAAACAGAAGGGTCCAGACGATTGTGTGAATTAAGTGCGTGAAGTGGCCGGAGTAGTGATGGTACGCATTTTTACTTGCTCTTGACAGCAGCGGCTTTCTCGCCTTTGTTACTGTCCCCCTTCTCACTCTTGCTATCTGCCTTTTTGCTTTCACTCTTGCTATCGCTCTTCTTCTCTTTCTCTTTTTCTTTCTCCTTCTCGTTTTCCTTTTGCTCCTTCTGATCTTTCTTCTCCTCGTCCTTTTCCTTCTTCTCATCCTCCTTTTCTTTCTCCTTCTCTTCCGCCTCCTCCTCCTCGCCTCCTTCCTCTTCATCCGCTTCCTCTCCCTCCTCTGCTTCCTCTCCTGCTTCTTCCTCACCCTCTTCCTCCTCTTCTTCCTCTTTCTCCTCCTCCTCCTGCTCTTCCTCTTCCTCTGGTTTTGCTCCGCCTTTCCTGTAGGCGCTCAGGACGTAAGTGCGGCTTGACGGATAGGAGTAGGCGGATTGCAGCATGGCTCCTCCAACAGAGCTTAGGCGGCATTCCTCACCTTCAAGTAGCTTCCTGTCAGGAAAAAACAAAAAGAACCTTGCGGGCATCAGAACAACAGTATTCTTCAACATTAATTATATTTATTCGTTTTCATTTGGCAGACGTCTCCAGCTACTGCAAATGATCGTGAAGGGAAAATGATTCAGACCTGTAAGCTGCAATCTCAATATCCAGTGCCATCTTCACATTCAGCAGGTCCTGGTATTCACGCAGGTGGCGGGACATCTCTCCTTTAGTGCTACGAAGAGCAGACTCAAGCTGCTGAATAGTATCCTGTAGGGCAGAAAGAATTTCTATTTACTGAAAACATAGTATAATTCCAAAAACAATTTTGTACCTTGTCATAAAACAACCAATAGAAAAGGTGTTTCTTACATGATTTAAAGTGATAGTTCACCCAAAAATGAAAATGCTGTCACTTACTCACCCTCTTGTCATTTCAAACCTGTATGACTTTCTTTATTCAATTGAACACAAAAGAAGATATTTTAAAGAATGTTGTTAACCGGCACCATTTCACTTGCATTGGTTTTGTGCCCATACAATATAAATGAATGGGGGCCAGTGCTGTTCAGTTGCCAACTTCTTCAAAATATCTTCTTTTGTGTTCTGCGGAAGAAAGTCAGTCATATGGGTTTGAAATGACAAGATGGTGAGTAAATGATGGCAGAATTTTCATTTTTGGGTGAACTATCACTTTAAGCAGCTATTTATTATTTATCTTATTTATCTATAAAGTATATTTTTCATAGGCCATTTTTTTGTATTTTACATTCAGGCATTTAGCATTTTTTATGCATGTCAGTGTGTGTATATCATTGTTTATGAATGTCAATGTAATCTTTGGTATTTGTAATCATTGGTATGATATTTTGTGGTAAATGTTTATATAAATTATATTTTCAGATTTGAAGTTCAGCTGATTTGAATGTATTGACTTTGTTAAAGTGCTTAAAGCAAAAACAGCAAAGCAGAAGTGGTTGTGGAGTGTTATATTTCTTCCGATGGAAGATGGAGCAAGAGAGCAGTTTGTAGTACTTACTACCAAAAGCACTAGTTTCGGCATTTGAGACTTCGCCCAAAAATACACAACTGAGTGAAAGCACACCTTAAACACTCTTAAACAACTCTTCTAAAGGTAAGTCAGTTGTTTAATTCATTTTATGATGCCAACCTTGCTTTTATGATTAGGCCTATTATGCAGAATGTTAACTATTTTTGGTCTGTTTAAATGTATTAAGAAAGAGTGGGGTGTGTGGTCTGTTTTTAATGATGGTTTGATCATGAGCTTGTGTGTAAGAACAAGAATGAGAGAGGGAGGGAGAGAGAGAGAGAGGGAAGTGGCTTGCACGACACGTAGGCTATATTTTCTGCAGTGTGTGGGAAAGAGAGACATTTTGCTGCCTGTTTTGAACTTAAAACTGAGTTGGCATGTTGGTAATATGGATTTTCAACATTGATTGAGTTCCCTAATGATAATACGTCTGTCCGCCCAAACGGTCTAGGGTTTTTCTACCTAATTTTTAGTTCATTTTAATATATTTTATTTGAGCATTTTTGCACAGTCTATAGTGAGTTGGCCTGATTTTATTTCACTACAAGTTGAATGTTTCTATAACTGTGTATGTGACAAAGAAAAAACTCTTAAATCATTAAGACTAGAGTTGTTTTGGAGCTTGTAGTGAGACTCTGAGCAAACGTTGTTGGAATATTTCCCAAATATATATGGTGAAACGCATGTAATAAAATGTGCTCACCTGCAGCTCGCCAATCTCGTTGCTGTGGCGGTCCTCCATCTCTGCCAGCTGCCTATCTAAAGCCTCATTGTGTGCCCTCAAGGCCTCGATTTCCAGGGTGCGCGACTGGAGCTGTCGGCGGTACTCGGACAGCTCATCCTTGGTCTGCTTCAGCGCATCGTTGTTGCGTGCCGCCACCTCCGTCACACTAGAGAATTTGGAGCGGTACCACTCCTCTGCCTGCTGCTGGTTCCGAGAGGAGAGAGACTCGTACTGGACACGGATGTCCTTCAGAGCAACAGCGAGGTCCGGTTTACTGACTTCCATCTCAACAGACACCTGAACAGGGTTGAATACGGTTTTAAAACGAACATTGTTATGTCAAGGAGCAAAGTGCCATTTAAACTTTTTTATAATTCTTGTTTAATTATTATACATAAGTAGTTTTTCATGACGATAGAGACTTATTTGTACTTAAATAATATTAGTAAATAATCTGATACACATCCACAAGGCCTTAAATCTCCCAAAATATATGGCGCACAGTCTAATCTTAAATAATTAAGCATGTTGCTAAATGTATGGTAGTCCTTAACAGTCTTTAGTCTGTGTGTAAGTAAGTTATGGTGTGGTATTTATCTGGTGGGTAAACCTTAATTTAGTGGTTAATTATTGATTTCTAATAAATAACTAACACCCAGAATGATCATTTACATTGCATTATGTCTAAGCGTATAAATTATATACAGATAGGCTACTTTGGTGGCAAACCTAACATGTGCAGTACTGAAGTTGGCCATTACATGTTTCATGTCTCTGAGCTCTTAAGGCTGTGGGATGGAGCGCAGACTCAGGGGTTTTATGCAAGAGGAAAGATGACGCTGCTATTTCACCTGGACCTGCTCATTTGTATGGCGATGCTGCAGCAGTTAATCACCCACAACATCAGCACCCAGAGACCATGCGTGATAAGCATCAGCTTACATTAGTTAATGAGATATTTGTAGTCTTGGTGTAAACACTAACATAGGCCTTTCTAGAATGAAAGCTCACTTATAATAACGTAATCATGTTTCATTTGAAGTTTTTTACAAAGGTGTTACCAAGAGTTTTTAGACTGGGGTCTCTGAGTTGGATTAGAGTCTGGGTAGGATGAAGTCTGCAAATATTGTAGGGAAGAACCCAAATGATTATTACTTGTTAGCATTGCAAAATGATTTACTGCAGTATTCTGAAAGTCTGACTGCAGCTGAAATAAAGCATCACTTTTATCTAGCGGCCCTGAAGTATCGTTACAAATGGGTTTTTTTTCTGAGCAGAAGCTGCATGACTCTGCACGACTCTAACATGATGCAGTCCATCTCAAGAACGATGCGCTGCGGGGTCCCGTCGCCACACCCAAAATCCTGCGCTACCGGATCAATGTTTGCACGTAGCCAAAAGGTGAAGAAGTTAAAACATCCCGAAACCAACAACTCTCACATTACCTTGATTGATTTATTAAGCAACTCATTATTTTGTCCTATTAATGCCTTACTTGAGTTTAAACTTAGAAAGGAAACGTGTGTACTTTTTAGGTGTCCTGGCGCAGTGCGGGGGTGCACGACTTGCGCTCCACGGACGCGCACGAACGTCTGAGCTGCAGTGCTGTAAATTCAGTTAGACGCGCGCCGCCCTGAATGACAATGCATAGCACGCCCGTCTCGTGCATTATTGATGAAATATGACTACATATTAATTATAGCTTTGTCTTTTTTCCTTTTTATAATAACAACATTTGTTGTGTAAAAAGTGACCTGTGCAATTACAACTTTAACGAACTTGTTCTACGAAATACCTTGTATATCCAATATCTCCAGGTTGATACAGTCATAATAAACAACTCTTCTGAATCGAATAAACTCAGCTTTACTCACGTTCTAGGTTTCCTGGCTAAACTTGCTTTTTTACTTTTATCGAGCAGTTTTTTATACAATCCCAAGCACAAGCAGTGTTTCGCTTAATTGCAATTTATGCGTTTATTTCATAAGAATATCATGTAATATTTTCAAGCACAGATGCAAATGGATCGTTATGAGTTCGCAGATCAACTTTTTACCTGCGTGGCCTGAAGTGACGCCTGCAGTTCCTGCAGCTCCTCTTCGTGCACTTTCCTCATGAACGCGATCTCATCCAGCAGGGACTCGACTTTTTTCTCCAGCTCCAGACGGGACAGAGTGGCGTCATCCACGTCCTTGCGGTACCCCTTCAGGTTGTTCTCGGCCTCCTCCCGGAGCCGAGCCTCCTCGTCCAGCCTCTCCCTGAGGCGCTCCAGCGCCTCGTTCATCTGCACGCAGTCGATATGCATTTGGCTCTTCTCGTGCGTCAACTCCTCCACGCGACCACGCAGCTCGCGGACCTCCTGCTCGTAGAGGTCGTGAAGACGCGACGGCTCGTTGTGGCGCTGACGCAGCAGGGCGACCTCAGCCTCCAGAACTTTGTTGTGCTGCTCGAGGTTGTGCACCTTCTCGATGAACGTCACGAAGCGGTCGTTGAGGCCCTGCAGCTGCTCCTTCTCGTTGGTGCGGATGATCTTCAGCTCGTTGGTGATGGCCGTGGTCTGCGCCAGATCCACCGAGTCCGGCATGGACTGGAAAGCTCCGCGGCCGGACGCAAGTTTCGTGCGGTAACTCGAGGACGTGATCATGGAGGGTGGAGAGGCGTAGGCGCGGTGATGCTGGGGTCCGGAGCGGTACCCCACCGTCACCCGGGACGGGCTGCTGCTGGCCACGGTGACGCGTCGCGGCGCATCTCCAAAAATCTTCCTGTACGAGCTGCTCGTGTACATGTCGCTGGAGTAACTCATGTTGAAATGTTTCTCCCTTCAAGAAGACGAACTGTGTGAGTGAGGTGTGTGGATGTGGGAAAGAGAGAGAGACAGAGAGAAAGAGACAGAGGTGAGATGCGAGTGCCAGTCAGGTTGTCACTGGCGCATCTTTTATAAGCGGAGACCGTCAGCATCATCTGACGCAGGGGCGGTGGTGAAGAGGGGGAACCTGCAACCCTGAGCAATAAGACAAAGTCCCAGGAGAGGAATCATTCATCCCCTTCAGTGCTCTGTCCTGTGGTTTTTGACCACTCATCCTTTTTTCTGATCCTGTAACGTATAAAATGATATATATGTGCATCATGCAGACAGTAAAAACACAAAGGACGCACAAAGGTCATTCGAAGTGAATACTGGTACGTTTAAATACATTTTTAGTCATTTTAGATTTTCATGATGTTCTTTGTATGAAGGAATTGGTAAATAAATAACTAAAACAACAAACCTGCATTAAAATGCTGATATCCTATAGATAGATACAGATGTATTGCATTGAACACCAGATCAATCCCATTGCTTAAACAGAGGCACCGCATGTGTTGCATGTCCGCATGGGATTGAAGCATGTTGCAGAGAGAGGGAGTGTCTACCTCTGGGTGTTGCGTGTGTTGTAATGCGGGTGGCAGTCTGTACCTCTGCAGTGTCTGCAGACTGAGGTCCTGTTTGGATGACCCTCCTTGATGCAGAACTCGGTGCGAGTTCCAAATCAGAATCACATCTTACAAATAATTAATTATATCCCCTATTCACAAACAGTGCAAGGGCTATAAATAGACATCTTCTGCAGAGTTGTAAATATTAGCACATGTGACAAAATACATACAAGCTTTGTGTAAGCTGCGTCCCATCGCACTTTTTTCTGATGAGTCATCAGTATTGGTTGTCAGGGAGTGGTGTGCTGGGGTTTGTATTTTGAGCGCAGGACTGTTGCACCATCCCTTCACACAGACTTGGGTGGGGGCCAGGGGCAGGAGCCACGCCTCAGTACAGGCTTTAGCATGATGGCACCATCAAACCCCTAGAGAGATGCTGCAGGCCTCAGTGTCTTCAATCAGCATTCTCTTAGACCTGAGGCACATGATTCGCTAGTTTCACCCAAAAATACAAATTCTTTCATCATTTACTAACCCTCAGGTTGTTCTAGACCTGCATAAATGTATTTGTTCTGCTGAACAAAAAGGAAGATATTTGGAAGAATGTCAGTATCCAAGCAGATCACCCCCCCCATTTACTGCCATAGTAGGAAAAATAAATACTATGGGAGTTAATGGGGGATGACATCTACTGTGTATTGTCCCTTTAATATAGATAGACATGAATGTAGACAGACAGACAAATCTTCCCTTTTAATTGCGTAACTTATTCATTTTCAAATGTTCTATTCTACGTTATAAATAATTTCAACATTTTTGCAACTTACAATCATTGTTGGTTTGAATATGGATAGATATTTTATCTTTAATTTCTTTTTATTTCATTTGCTTTTCTTTTCTAAACGGCCTATTTCTGTACTTTAGGTAACTAACAGTTTTGTAAATGTAAATAACCGTGCCAATAAATCTTAATTTTTGTCTGTATATACATACTAGAATTTGTCAATTGTCACATGTCAGCCAGTAGAGGGCGTAATAGCTCATGAAATGAGAGTGCTAAATGTTAGGCCTATGTTAAAAAATATTAACAGCCTTAACCATATTGCCAATGCCTTTGATATTTTACTTTATTATTACTTAGATAACTATATAACTAGACAATTTACTTTTTAATTAAGTATAGTATAATTACTATTTTTGCAGGATACACTGCCACGTGAAAGATGTCAAAAGGGTTTTTATCAGGGTAACTAAAGTTCCAGTCCGATAATTTTTTTATTGATTTATGATCATATGCGTTATGATTGTATAATACTTTGTCGTTTTATTTGTTGTTCAAAACTGTAATTTTTGTATTTGCATGGTCATTTCTAAATAAAACAACCCTAAAATATATTCAGCCAGGTTTTAATGGTAGATTTTTTTATTTCAACGTTGAGGACTATTTTTGTAACTCTATGGTCAGATCAAGTTGTCACTTGTGCTTTACATATTCAGACATAAATAATATAATATAAAGAAATATTTTGCCATCATTTCATTTTTTTCACCCTCATGTCATTTAAAACCTGTATATGACTATTTCTACAGTAGAACATAATAGAAGATATATTGAGAAATGTCTCAGGTTTTGTGTTCATACAGTGGAAGTCAATGGAAGCCAGTGTGCATGCTTCAAAATATCTTTTGTGTTTTGTAGAAGAATGTCATGCAGGTTTGCCATGACATAAGGGTGAGAAAATTAAAGTGAACTATAATTTTCATTAGTATTTATGTTGGCCAAATATATATTTGTCATCTTTAGATGTTACATAGTTTTAAATCAAATCAAAATCACTTTTTATTGTCTCTCAACCATTTACACAAGTGCAGGTGAAAAACTTGTGTGCAGTTCCAACCAATATTTTTTTACTATTTTAATGTTCAATTTTAGGCAAAATGTCACAAAAGTCAACAACCTTATGTTTTTGCCTGGCTAATAATGGTGCAAATGTTCAAAAAGCTTCTTTTTTAGCAGAAATTGAAAATCAGCCAAACCTGAGAAATAATCATTGGAGTAGAACGCATGTGACCTCTCTGTCCTTTGACCTGTTGTTAGATATAAGAAACCCTGTCCCACTGCATATAAACACAGAAACAAACATGGCTCACCCTCAATGTCTCGGTTGTCAGTGTCTCAGTTCTCAATGTCAATGTTTTCAGTTGGCTAAACAGCTGACATTATGAAAAGATGCCTGAGCTATTTGTCTCCTGGTTCCACACACAGACTCACCCACGCTCTCGTGCACATGACCATCATTCTCAAGCTCTTGTTAGTATGTTAGAACTAAAATAGAGACATTGCATCCAGGGAGGGAATTCCTTGCGTAAATCCTCTTAAGGTTTAAAATAGAGGTAAATACAAATAGATGACTGGACAACAATCTGTGACCAAGTGCGTAACGCAAGCGTGTTTCTGTCTCTTACGTAAAAGACATGTATGTTTCGGATGTGTCCTCTTGACACGTCTATGTGATTTATTGGCTGTTAGCTCAGCTCATCGGGGTCTGTGTGCTCACATGTGCACAGGGTGGATCTCTTGTTTGTTGCCAATAGCCTCTCTCCCCCTCAGTTCTGCTCCCATGAGATCACAGCCCACATTCAGCCTCTCTGCTCTCCATCTGTTAGCTCACAGCCCTGTGGCAGCTTCACTGCGTTAGTTCCTGTTTCACTGTGGAGGAAGGAGGCTTACTGCCCACTTATACTGAGCACACAACACTTCACCGTCATCTGCTGTCACTTTCACTGTCTGCTGGACTGTGTTTATAAACGTTCAGCTCATAGCCACGAGAAACATGAATGTGCTCAGGTTTCACATTGCTATATGATAAGGTTTCATTTGTTAACTAACTTAGTTAAAGAGAACTAACAATGACAACACTTCACTTTAAAAAACAACAACACATCTAGTGTTAAATTTAGTTTGTGTTACTTTTAACTCAGCTTTGTGTTGTTCCTTTTATTTATTTAACACACAATCAAAACAAAATGATACATAATGTGTTCAAATTTATAACACTATGGCCCGGTTTCATAGACAAGGCTTAGCCTAAGCCAGGACTATGCCTTATAATTTAGGCTATTTAAGTCGTTTTTATTAAAATTCCTTAGAAAAAAACATTACTGATGTGCATCTTGAGACAAAACAATGGCACTTAAGAAGTTATTTTCATATAGTCTTAAGCCTTGTCTGTGAAACCGGGGCAAAATGTTCTAAACACTTTTTGAGAGTGTTTTAAACATTTACAAGTATTTAAAACAATACTTTAATATATTTAGTAATACATTTTAGTGAAAACCTGCTTACTTTAGTTGACACACAATTAACTAACACGAGAAACATTTGTATTAGCATTAACTAATATTAAGAAGTATTAATTAATGCTGTAAATTAATCTGTCACTTTTAGTTCATGTTAGCAAGTGCATTAAATAAGATCACCCAATTATAAAAAATCTCTCAATTTACTTAATACATTTTGAAATATACTAACCATTATACCATAGCAAATCTATATCACTACATAATCTATACAATCTGTAAATTATATTTAGATAATTTTATATTCAATAATTTTATTTTATATGGCGCTCAAAATGGTGAAGGTCCTTGATTTATTTTTTTTATGTATATTTATTTTTATATATTTTATTTGCTATTCCTTTAAAAATATTAATGAATGGAAGTTTAGGGGACAATCTGTTTTTACCCAGTTTAAAAATATGTTGTCTTTGTTGTGCTATAGTGTATTTAAGTTTCTGGTCTTACTTTTTATAGCCTTTATACTTGTATAATGTATAGCACGTTGGTTATGCTATAGAGCTAAATTACTTGCTAATTAGTTTTGTAATGATCATTGTGTTTAAAGCAGGGTTGTGCATTCTTATTCCTGGGGTTCACTACAGAGGACACACCTGGAGAACAGTGGCTCTTCAGGAGCTCGATTGGACAACCCTGATTTAGAGAGACTAAGGGGGTCGATTCCCTTCTTGAAAATCAGTTTTATAAGAGAGTGTTTCAGGACGTGGCACATTGTTGGCCGATAACAGGTGCACGTATTATTTAGGCCGGTGTGGAGTGTTGGTGTATGTGGGAGGTCGCTGTTGGTCGACTGCTGGATAAAATGTGGGATTTGTCTAATCTGACAGCCATAGCGAGGGGTCAAATAGACTCTGACCCCCACACACAAACACACATCGGACACGCACAAAGGCAAACAAACACACACTTAAACTCATCCAGAGACAGCAGAACTCATTCTACATGTCTGTCGCAAAATATTGACTCACAAATGGCTACCAATTCCCTGTCATTATCCACCCCGAATCTATCAATTACAGTAAAACACTGCGTAACAATCCCATTTTTGGTCGTTTTTCCATAAATATAAATATTTATTAAAAACTTTGGTTTAGGTGAAATCGTCTTATTTTAAAACATCCCAGTAAAACACAGACAGTATTATTTTTCTTATAGTAAAACTTAATGGGTAAAGACCCTGAAGAATAGCCACACTGCTAAAATCCGTCTCTTAATGTTAAGAACAAAATGACACAGCTGGACATTCATCACATCAGGATATAGTGACAAACGCTGTGCTTGAATGAACGACTCTTAACTAAAGGTGAAGCAACGCATTCTGAGAAAAATTAGCTTTATCGGACATATTTCTCTTTTTAAATTATTTTCTACATAATATCATTATTTTTCCTTTCTACAAAACACTAAAAGGGAAGGAAAAGAGATCACTATAGTGACCTTTAAGCATTAGAGCTTTGTAGCCATAATCCAGCTAGGATGTAGAAACCCTGACAGCCCTCATCCCTCTTTATTTCTTCTCTGTTTGGTCTATTGCTTCCATTTTTGTGCCGTCTAAAAACGACACCTACCCTTCCCCCTTTCATTCTTCTATCCATCCTCCACCTCTGATCTAGTTATTGAACGACAGCTAAAATGTTATCTTCACATACTCGGGGGATTAAACTGAATCTTATTTCATGTGAAAGAGAAAACCGGTGCAGTCAGGAAGCACAACGTCCGCTAATTTAAACAGAAATGTAAATATGAACTTAAACTGTTATTCTCTTGTAAAATTTTACAAATTATAAAATCAAAGTTTATCAAATTTGAGTTTTGTGGATTTGTCTGTTAACTGACAGTGTTGTCCGTCTGCTGACATGTATATTTAGCAGAGATGCACATATAACATTTCCCTCGTTCTATTAAAAAAAAATTTCACCACACAGTTGTTGTCGAATAAAATGCTCTCTGAATTATAAATGACACATGCTTGTGATACAAACTAAAGAATGCTATATAAAAAAAGGACAAGCCATTTAATGTCCCAAGTTACTTCCCGTTTCATTCTGTCAACACACTTAAGGAAACTGCAAACCAGAAAAAAGCATCGAACCATTTGGTCTCTAAAGCAGAAGTGTGTAATTTCTGTGCCATTTGTTTTGCTTAATTTCTGTGTTATTTCTGGGACAACACATATCGTGTTACTTTAAACACAACTTGTGTTGTCCCTTTCATTAATTTCACACAAAATCAACAAAAATGTGTCAAAATGACACACAATGTGTTAATAGCATAACAAGCGATGTGTTAATAATTAACACATCATTTTTAAGAGTGTACACTGTTTGAGTCAGTACCATTGTGCACATTGTCTACACTTTATGGAAAACACATAATTCTTTGCTGCATATGAAATAGAAGACAAGAATGACACGCTTCAGCTTTGATGCGTCATTAAACATTGTCAATTTTTCTTTAAAAAAAACCCCCACAAACAACTCTGCTCTACATTTTAAGTTTTTTATTTTAAGGTCATTCCTTTTAACCACATATTTAGCAGTCAACATCAAAGTAGCCCAATTCTTAAAAAGTAACAGCATAGAAATGTCCATTTCTGATTGAATGTAAAACAGACATAAACCTCTTTTGTTTAGCGTACAAGAGGCAGTATGTGAAGGACGAGTGTGTGTGTTTGTGTGTATTTGTGAAGGTGTGAAACACCTGAGACGCAGTCACAATCGATGGGAATGACTGGCGATGGGCTCTTCTCATGTGGACCACGTCTGCCATCGGTTTCTGATGACATCTATGGAGTCCATACATTTGTATGTCTTAAGGCTCTAGCCGTTTTCAGCGTACGATAAATAACCCATATATACAAATCAAAGTAGTACATCTACCCCCCTCCCACGGTGACATCATTGACTGTGATAAGCGCAGCGCCGGGACACGGTACGTCGGAGCAGGAATTCACATCGGTGTGTGACAGCACCAGTCTTTCACATAACGCTCGCAATGCGTTAGCCATGTCCCGTCACCAGTGTTCACAGAAGACGACGAGATAGGTTACGCATAGAAGGGGTCAGACTGCGGAAAGCAGAAGGAAGTTCAGTGGGCGTGAGAAACTTCAAGACACCAATTTTTAACAAGACACAATCTTGAGAAAGAAGTTCACTTTTTGTTTGCACTTTTCTTAAAACACCTGTAACAAATAAAAACAAGACAAAAGCATATCAATACAAAAGGCATACAGCCCTAAACCCTCCACCCTCCCAAGAAGAAAATAAGAGAATCGAGCCCTTTCTCTCTGTCTGTGGACAGTGACGTCACAAGCAAACATACATTTATACACACCACCCCTCCCCGTCTCCAAAATACACGGTGCTCTAATGCTCTCATTGCTACAATGCACACAAAATGTTATACTTTTTTTTACATTTCATATTTATAACAACCCAACAGCAGCATTCCATATGTAAAGAATGAACAATCGTTTATTTTTGTTCTATTTAAAAGGATTTTTTGGTGCATCATTCGAGTTCTATAAAATGACATATTGTAAAATCTGAGTTAATCTTGGCATGTGATGCGATAGTGAAGACGGTTTCACTACATTCAGACGTGTATCCTTCACAAAGACTCTTTACAAAACCTACATCATTTTACTCACTAGTGTTATAGGAAAACGTATGTAGTTAACCATTTCCCCAGACCCATCAGGCACAATAACAACAGGACTTCATTCCCATAGCCACTTTTCACCACTTCAATACCACCAACACACTAACAAATACCCCCTATTTATTTTTAATGCGTTTTCTCGATTTTTAATGCTTTTTTAACACGTTTTTATTTTTTGTGCAGGAAAAACAGGAAAGTGAAAGAGCACCAATTTTAGGTCATGTAAAGTTTTCGAATATATAATTATACGTATTTTTATGTAGTGCAAATCAACTACACGTCGAAACTAACAATATAGGGAAAACAAAAGCAACTAAGGCAATCACTACTTAAATATAATCTCATATATATATATATATATTTATATATAGTCTATGTTTGAACATATATGTAGATCAAATATAAACACTTTATCAATATACGTACATACAGGGTAGATATCTCTCTTTTTCTGTGAACTATATACATGACTACATTTAGCAGAAATGGTAGATAGCTGGGTGCCGAAGTAAAACTGCAATGCAGTAATGTAGCCACCAAGAAACCACACACACGCATGCTTCCACACACTCGTACAATGAGCCTGATGGCACAGATGCGGAGAGGATTCATTGCTCATAGGTAACCTGAAGCCTCAGACCTTTCTATCAATGTCCGCAGTGCACGCAATAACCCCGACCACGCTGCTCTGCTTCTCATGGAATGTGCTTTTACAATCGCCCTCGTACTTCTGGTGCTAAACGGTCGAGAGAAAAAAGTAAGCCAAAAATTAACAAGAGGATGCAACACGCGCACACACAGGAAACCGCCACTGTCCTTAGAGAGAGAGAGGAAGAGATACCTGAGATCCAGATTTCAAAACCATCCCTGCCCCAGTTCATAAAACCCACCCACAACCCCTTCAAAGAATCTCATGCTCCGTTCTTCACGACGATGTCAGGTGTGTCGCCCCCCGGTAGTAATAAAATTCAAGGTGGCAGCTCGGGGGCATCAAAAGCACAGACGCTTAAAAAAAGACAACGAAAAACAAACCCCACCGACAGCCTTCTTTTGCTCCGGATGTCAAAAACCGAGCAGTCAGTTCAGTTGAGAGGTGTATTGCTACCGACCTGATGATTCTGCACAGCATGAACATTACGGGTGCTTGCTGGGTAAAAAACACACAACAACGACACATCAGTGATAACTCCCAGCACGTGACGGGAGTGGCAGGCGGGCGGATGGAAATTAGACAGTGCAGGTAGATATTTTTAAGACTAGCTAACACACTACGCCTGATACATCACTACAGTAGCTGCAGTCCCTTAGAAGAGACGTTAGAAACGAAACGACATTACAGTACATCTTTTGACACCGAGCGATCCTTGCCTGTACGGTAGAAGTGGCCCTTTTGCTCCGTTGTCCCGTCCGCGTTCATTCTGCGTGACAGGGCGAAAGCGGCTTCGGTCGAGCGTAAAGAGGCCACTCCTACTAAATCGTTGTCTAAGTGCAAAATACCATGCTCTGGTAGGTTAGCTAACTGGTCAAGTGACCCAGCCCTGCGTCTTCTGGACGGTTCATTCTGATTGAAGGAACGATAAAGGGCCGTCAAAGACAGCCTTGGGCGCGATTGTCCCAGAGCGAGACAGTGAGTAGGCAGTGGACGTGGTATGGTACACATTCTTCATCTGGCTTTGAGGTCTTTAAAGCATACCGCCGCCAAAAAATGAAAATTCCATCATAAATTGCTCACCGTCAAGTCGCGTGTCAAGCCTAGGACCTCCACAACGCAAATTAAGGTCCTGGAGCTTTCTGACTCCTCCATAGACTGAAACGCAACCAAACTTCAAAGCGCTGAAAGTGAGTAAAGACATCGTTGAAATAGTCCATGTCACTCCAGTGGTTCAGCTTTAATTATATAAAGCGACAAGGATACGTTTTGTGTTAGTTTCCACGCGCGTTCACGAGTCATCGCATCTTGGTGCTCTCGTGAACGCGCGTTGGAAACTAACACAAGTCAGGAAATTGTTGAATATAGTCTGTATTTACTGTATGTTTGTTTGCGTTTCAGTCTATGAAGGAGTTCTGGAGATAAACGGAGGTCCTAGGCTTGACGAACGAATTTAGGGTGAGTCATTTATGACAGAATTTTCATTTTTGGGCGGAGGATCCCTTTAAGGGTCTCTGTTGAGGAGGGAATGTCCTGATCGAGTGCCTCTCTCCATAATTGGATGATGGGAAAAGGTGGGAAGATATGATTGGACTAAGGCAGGCGTTAACATTCTGCCTCCACCACCGGGGATTGGGGAGTGGAGCCGATGGTGTGAGGGGATCGGTTAGGGTCGCGGAGAAGGCCTGTCTTCGGCAGGCTCACACGGGCCTTGATTCCCAGTTAGCGCGAGGTTTGTTTATTGGACGCCACGGTCGAATTCCAATACCTTCTCCATGCATCCTCCTTTGGACTCCACACACACACAAACACAACAGACTGGATTTGTCAGAGCATCGAGAAAGGCCGTTTCTGTCTTTGTCATCGGTCACAAAGGAGGCAACATCGTTGGAGTATTAGAGCAGGACGTGGCAGGAGATGACTGGAGGTACGGGTTGAGGTGGTGGGTGATGAGTGGCAGAGTAGCGTGGTGATCTGTGCTCTTAAAGACTGAAGCCCAGCGTCGGGCTCTTCTCCTGAGAGTTGGCGAGGTGAAGTAGACTGGCACTGGAATAGCCTTCGTCGCTGCAGCTACTGCGCAAGCTTCCCCGCTCGTCCGAGTCGCTTACGCTGCTGGTGCTCCACTCCAGATCACCCAGCAGATAGTCCGTTCCCTCCACGTCGACATCCACCTCTTCTGTAATGCAAAAACCAATTCTTAATAATGTGCTAAAAACTAGTAGAGCACAACGCTGCAATGTGTACATTGGATGATTTGATTTTGTGTCAAATCAACCACATTTATTTCCATAAAAGTTTGATCTTTTTTTTTCTGCAAAAATCAATACTTAAATGATGAAGAAAGCCTAAATTATTACATGCCATGGATGAGCATTTACCAAGTAATTCACGATTTTGTAGAATGGGTACAATTTTAACCTACTGACAAATTACAATAAAATAACGTTGACATCTTTTTATTTTAACACAGATATTGGTCGGTTTATTAGTAGAATATGTTGGCTTAAGAGATTCTTGTTGCATTACACGCAAGTTTAAAAATGAGAAAGCACACGTGTTCTTTTTCCAGTCTGTGTGCTTATAATTCAAGAAGTATTAAACACATCTTGATATTCTTTTATATTGTAGTTTTTAACAAACGTATCTTTTGGTGTCCTCATTCATAAGGTCATGTGTGGTTCAATGTCAGAGATGTAGGGATCCAAATATGGCTCCATGTGTAAATTGAAGTCAATAATCCAATGTGGGTCACTTTGCATACAGCTGATATTTAAAAACAATAATGAGGGTTTGACAGATCATGTTAACACAGACGTCTGACACTGTCTACAATGCAAAAAAAGGGTTGTGACAAGACAAACTAGGTCGATCCCTATATAATCAATAGAACTGTCAACATCACACACTGACAGTCAGCTTTGTTAGTCATAACGGAAGCGATCCCGTTTTTGTTGCGTTGTTCCGCTTGCTTGCATTGTGTACATTTGCGTTAACGCCATCTGACAAACATTCCTCAATGATCCAGATCGTACGTATACATGTTTGTTGCAGATTTTAATCTCACCGTATTTTCTACATAGTAATGTTTGTACGAAATACCAATTTTACATTAATCTAAATAATCAAAGACTATATATCCACATAAAAGTGCTAACGTTACAGAAAATGTTACAAAACATGTTACTAAAAATACAAGCTCATACAAAACTGAACAACTGGTCTGGCCAAGAGAGCAGAAAAAATGCAATTGTAGCGTAAATGTAAAAACGTTAAATCTGTTCACATGCAAAGACTTTATTGCTCGTGTCATGACGCAAGCTGTGATTTGCTTAAGAACTTGTTTCAATCGATCATTGTTAAGGTTACGTTTTCAAGTGTGCTACGTTTAGTCGAGCTGGTCCATTATCTCCATGGCAACATTCCAATTTAGGTGTTAAAGCATTCATCATACACTTCCAACATGCTGCAGTCTGCTTCTTGCCATCTGTTTGTGGGACAGGCCACAGCACATATACAATGGGAAAAAACTCATTCTGGGAAATCTGGGAAAAGCGTGTGGGTTTCCTGTGCGATCACCAAACGTCCACCGTGTGTTTGCGAGACAACTAAGTTCATGTATACTGATTAGGGATGTCAATTTATACAAATTCCCATAATCGATCTTCATTCAAATTAACGATCAATTAATCGATTACTCGATAACTTTAATAGGCTACTGCAGTAAAATATAGAACTTAAAAATATTTCTTAGTCTAAATAAAAGACTAGTGGCAGTGTAAAATAAGTCAATTTTAATGGATCGTATGATAAAATGATTTATTTTAATAATCAAACAACAACTCAGATGTGCATTCTATTTCCTTGAGTGTGTCCGCGTAAGAAAATATGATATTTTGTTATTATAAGTGTGTTACTTTCTTCCCCAAATTAATGTGCATATCACAGACATTCTGGAGAACTCGAAAAAGCACGCTTTTACTCTTGAATGTCGATGACGTGTCACAAGTTTAACCGGCTGCGGTCCTGCAGTTGAGACTCGCGTATATCAAATGATGTTATCATTTGTATATTACATGCATTTCTTTGAAGTTAAATGTAACAGTTAAGGTAAATGATTAGCCGATTCATTTTCATCTGATTAAACTGCCCACTGAATGCGTTGCGGTGGAATGCGATGTCAAAACCCGACATTTTTTAAACAATATACTCTGTGGTCAAATTATAAAAAATTTAAGGGGGGTGGTGTTGTAAAATGTGAGTGTATTAGGGCTGAAACGATTCCTCGAGTAACTCGAGTAATTCGAATACAAAAAATCATGGAGGCAATTTTTGTTGCCTCGAAGCCTCGTTTAATCCATTTAACTACAGTACACACGGAGCACTGCATTTCCCCACAGACCGTTATTACTGACGCACAGCCCGCTAAACTATATTCATGTTACAGGGCTCTCAAGTCTCACGCATTCACCGTGAGACACACGCATTTTAATCTGTTCACACGCTCACACGTATGTCTCATGCTGATAAATAAGTGAGAGCTTATTGACATGGTGAACTGCTATTTTACTTAGTTTTAGTCTAGTTTGCGAGTGAAACTTGTTTTCCGGCTGCATTGAGTCCATAAAACTAGATTCGGACTAACGTTAGTTGATGCCGAATCATGTTATTTACACATGCCATCTGACTGTTCTGCGTGTCTGAGTGAATGAACTGCACTTTATGAGGACATGAACACATGAACTTCATCTCCAGAGTTGCTCTGAGAGTTCATTTCAGAACATTTTACTGAGTGAAGCTAACACACTAAAAAATAAGCGTCTTCCGACGACCTGCCAAAATAAAGTCCGGTTAACTCGGTATTTTTATGTGGACAAATATATTACTATTTAATAGTAAAAAATAAACTAAAACTAATTTGGATAAACTAAATGCATCATGCATAAGCTGAAGTTAGTTGTTTACCTTTGAAATTATTCTTTCTATTTTTATTAATGTTTCTTATTTATACATTTGTATTATATTGCATTTTGAATTTAATATGGCAATGGAATGTACTAAATGGGTTTAGTTTTCACAGATATTAATGTATGCAATTTCAGCAATAAATATATTAATTTTTCTAAAAAGGAAACAAATTAGTTGTTCATTTTAAGAGACCCGTTTTATTTTCTCTTGTATATTTAGTATTGCTCTTTAATAAATAAAAAGTACTTATTATCCGAATACCCGATTAATCGATGGAAAATCAGTAGAATACTCGATTACTAAAATAATCGATAGCTGCAGCCCTAGAGTGTATTATAACTTGTTCAAGTCAACCGGACTTTTATTTTGACGGGACGCCGCAAAGAGCGTTAGTTTAAGTTAACCGGACTTTTATTTTGATACTGGTATCGGTGCATCCCTACAATTATTCGATCCTCGATTTATCATTAACATCCATTATGCCGATAGATGATAAATAGTTCTAGGTAGGAGCATTAGCAAGAAAACAAACTTCAGCTGTTTCTTGGTTTTTAAAAAAGTTCTAGGAAGCCTCAAGTGGGAGACGATATTATTTGAAGAAATATATATTTAATGATAGACACAGCTTATTCCATTTTTTTAAATTATCCATTTATACTTTCTATTTGTCATAATGTTTGAGTTAAATAATATAAGGCGATACAACATAAATAAACATAACATAAAAAACACAAAACATATACAAACAAACCTAATAAAAAATGTAACATAAAAAGATGACTAACAGCTGAACCTGCTTTTGTTTCTTTGGTGTTATTTTTGTTTAACCACTCTGTTGTTTTTTCTATGTAGTGTGTTGGTCTTTGTGTAAAATCATGCTCGACTAAGAAAAAAATCGTAGCATGATTAGTCATCAGTTCCTTTGGTACTTTGTGCTGCTGTTCTTGACCTAAAGCCACATGCTTCCTTCTATATATACTGTGTATATATTAGAACTCACAATATAGTAGAATTTAACTGTGTACAATGGTAAGAATAAAAAACTTTTGAATGCAAGTATAATTCCTAACTTTGAATGCAATAATTTAGTATATTAAAAGCTCTAAGCATCTAATGGTTCCTGTTATAACCTTAACCCTGTTTCTACTTACACAAACACCTTAAATATGATGCAGAACATCGTGTGTGGTGTCATGTGAACTCTCATGTGATGTTGAATCCGCTCATAAACAATTATTTGAGGTAGAATGCGGCAGTTTTACCATGAAGTCTGTTTTCAAATATGGAACAAACAAAATATGAATTGACCACTGAATTCAGAACTGCTCTGGACCAGACTACTTCCTCAACCATTAACCTGCTGCACATGAGAGCGTGACTGCATGTTGAAAGTGCTTTCTTACTAGGGCAAATAAATCTTAAACGTATCTGAGTGGCGACAAATCATGTGCAATAAACACGGCTCCCTCGAAAAACTGTGACAGACCTATCTGCTATGGTCAAACTGTCACTCACTCAAATAAACAGATGACATTTTAAATTGCACAGCCTGTATATGCGCTACATGATGTGCTGGATCACCAACCAACCGCCTAGAATTCCAATCTGCCAGTTACGTTGTCTATAACAGTGTGTATTTACCTTGGTCAGAGTCAGATTTGTCAGAGGAGATGGTGGAGCCCATGCTGTCCATGCGTGTGCGCTCCACTCCCAGCTGCTCCAGACGTCTGCGCAGGTGTCTTTGTTCTCTCTGCAGATGGTCTAAAGTGTGCTGAGCCTTTCGCTCGCCCTCCTCCAGCCTCTGGACACAACACACACACACACACACACACAAGTTCAAAGGCTTTTTATAGAAAAGACAGTTTAGCTCTCAAATCTGATTAGATGAGTCGTGCTTGAAGCCATTAAAAAGTTAGTTCGGCTAAAGAATGGAGAAATTATAAATGTCTCTAGATGGTAAATAGACATTGGTCTATTTGGCTTATGCAGTGAAAACTTTAAGCACAGGGCTAGCAACACCAGGGTTATGGGTATAAGTTTCCAGAAGTACATGGACTAATAAAATGCATTTCAAACGCACTGTAATGCATTTGTTTTAAACATTTAGAAAAGTTAAATGGCTTCTAAAAGGTTTCTAGAGGTTCCTAAATGTGTTTAGGCTTTACCCTGTTTTACTATGGTTTAGAGGGTTTCAATTACTGCTGTACTTTTACTAACCAGTGCACATGTGCTGATGTGACAATAAAATCTGATAAAAAAGAACTGCAATGCAAAGCCTCTTGTTAATGATTGCTGTAATATCACACCGATGCCGTTGGGTCTTCTGAGAATTTCATGCCAACACCATGGGCACATACGCACGTACCTTGATGTGTTCCTTAGCCCTCATAAGTAGGCTGAGAGTTGTGTGCCTGTTTGAGTCTGGTCCTAAGGGCACGATGGATTTCAAGCGTTCCAAACACAGCCGTAAATGTGCCCTCCTGGGTTGAGTAACATGAGGAAAGAGAGACAGAGAAAGAGAACACAAAACTTTCCATAAGCAATTTTTTTTAGCAATAACATAAAGAGGATTGTGTCGACAATCTAAAACAATATATCTGTGCCCTAGTGTTGGCAAAACACTGAAAATCAGCGATCTGAATCTCATCTAAATCTAAAAAATAAAGCTTCAATATATAAAATATTGATGTTTTGTTTTAAAGATACCACGGACAAAATTCTAACATTCACATTGCGGTGTATTGATCTATCTTTCAACCTGTTGTGTAACATAAGTTGATGTTTCCCAACACTACTTTATGTTTATCGGTCACGTGCGTCGGACAAGATTCACAGCTGCCAGGGCGTGGTGAGGATCGGTGCCAGCAGCCACATGACCTGTTATGCAACCTGCCAGAAACTGCAGACTGCTGTATTTGTACAGAGACGTGGATCGCAACCCAGCTATTTTACCTTCCAGACACTGCGTGTGAACGTCTGTGTGTTAGCACTGAAGGAAAAAGAGCTTTGTCAAAAGATAATGATGTGCATGTTTGCCACTAAAGCCACTACAGTTAAAGGGACAGTTCATTCAAAAATGAAAAATCTGTCATCGTTTACTCACCCTCAGGTTGTTTCAAACCTGTATACATTTCTTTCTTCCAATGAACACACTGTATTCCCGAACAGTATAATCTACTCATTAAAAATAGGCAAACTACTCAAAACTGTGAAAAAGTTCATTTATCTTACAACTTTTAAGTGCGTTTAACTGTTTTGATATTTTGAGTTCCAGGGCCACAACATTTTTTTAATAAATAAAAAATATTAATTATATCTTCCAATGACGTCAGAGCGATTTCCAGCATGCTTTGTGTGGACTGGATAATGGAAGTAAATCTCGAAATAAAGTGTTATTTTATGTAAAATTACAAAAAATGACAAAATTACAATGGGAGGAGGCTTATACATGTTTAGTATTCTGTTCTAATCTGATATTTAAAGAGTTTTGTGACATTAGTGATCTTAATGAGGTTACCATTGTGCAGAGAGTAGAGCATTTGCTTAGGAGGGAAACAGACTCGATTCAAATTTTAAGTGTTTGATCTGAAGGCATTACATTGGTAATGCTACAGCTGTAATTGGCTGTTGTTCCTTCACGACAACATTAATAAGTGAAACTCAAGTAAATGTAAAATGAAATAATGAAAAATGAAGTTTTCAAAATGAATTATTTTGAGTTTACTATACTTATGAGTTTAGTGTTCTTTACTCAAAAGAATCGAGTTATCAACTTAAACATTTGTGGAAACTGATTACCGCAAAACTTTTAAGTTGTCTTAACTTATCGGGGTTTACAGTGCACAGAGAAAGATATTTGGAAGAATGTTAGCAATTTTCAGTTCTGGGACATCATCCACTACCACATAATGAGATGCTTTGAAGAATTTAGGAAAACAAAGAGTTTTCAGGCACCTTTGACTACCATTTAATTCTTCCTACTATGGTAGTCAATGATGTCCCGGAACTGAAAATGACTAACATTCTTCCAAATATCTTTCTTTGTGTTCATCGGACCAAAGTAACTTATAGAGATTGGATGAACTATCCCTAAAATTTCAACACAGTCTCAGGAATTTGTGACATTGTCATGAACTGTAATCTATTAATTCGTATTTACTGACACGAATTTCCCCCTTTTTCCGTGTCAGTCTGCACAACTTTTTTCGTGTCACCAAGCAAGACTAATGTATTTTAATACGCGGTATCTTTCATATGTATAAATATACTGTATATCAATGCAATCTGATAGGAATTCATACCTATTTTACAAGGTGGCTCATTCGTGTGAATTCCTGTTTCCTACGATCTCATTGGTATGATTTGTTATGATTTGAATTTTTCACTGTGACGTTAGGTTTAGGGGCGGGGTTAGGGGAGCCATTTATCATTGATTTGCCACCTCGTGAAACTCGCGTTTTTAGCAAAATTTGCCTTTGCGGCTGTGATTTTAGGGTGTCGGGTGAAGTAAGGTGTTGGTTAGCCACATTCTAAAATATGTATGACTTCTTTTGATATCAAGTTATAAATGTAAATTCACATGCAGTCTGTCTTGAAAGTCGTGATGAGTGACACGAAAAGCAAGTCGTGCTGAGTGACATTAAAAAAAGGTCGTGCTCACGGACACGAAAAAATGGGGATATTCGTGTCCAAGAACACAAATAAATAGATTCCAAATTTCGTGTCTATGCCACGAACTGCCGTGAGACTGGGTTGAAAGTTTATTATAGATTGTACAAGGCACTTGAAAACAAAATGGTGTTTCTTTTTCCACATGGAAATGGTTATTAAATTATGCAACTTATTTAATAACACAAAAAAATTAATATACTACTTGTCTGTAGAAGTCCATGTACATGAATTAGAAAATGGACAGATTTGCAATAGCAAACCAATTGTACAATGCAAATAACCATGGAGATCAACTATTAACTTGTTACCTTACATGCCTGTGACTCTATCGGCTATCTTTAGCAGCTATGTCGCGTCTATTGACGCCCTATAGACATGACTATATTAACAACAGCAAACCATCAAGTCCCTCATTGATTAAGTATGAAGCATTAAGCATCTGCATTGCATTCAGGTATTTACATTCTTAAATGTTGCTTCTGCATCTCAAGGCCACATGTGCCATTGAATCAAGTGGATGCTTTAACAAATTAGCAAACGTGAGTTAAACAAGAGGTTGAATGCATTTGTGACAGGTTTGTTTGCAAGGACTGCAATATGCTAGACTGCTAAAGGACGGGTTGTGTGTACACCTGCCTCTCCAGCCCACACATACACATAAACGTCTAACCCACTAGGTCATGTTTACAGCCCTTCTCTTCGCTTTCATTCTGCGTGTGGTTGGCTGGTCTAAAGGGCAGGAATACTATTACATAACTTTAAAATCTGCCACCGAAGTGGTGACATAACCTGAGTAGGGTGTTTGTTAAACAAATACAGACTGCAGGCTCCGTCTGTCATTTACACACACAGTGCGTCGTTGCACGGATCGGGGATTGTTGCATGAAAGCGTATGCAGTTTCGTTTCTCTTCTACAGTACTTCTGTTTTCTCCATTCCTTTATGAACCACGCCATTCTCTCTGGGGTCATTTCATGAGGTTTCCTAAGAAGACCACTGAAGGCTGCAACAACTAATCGATGAAATCTATAATAATCAATAATCAAATTGATCTTTTTGCGGCACACAGAGAACCACTTTCATTTAGCGAAAGACATTTATATTTAGCTGTTTTTAGAATGTGGGAATGCCTATTTCTTAAAACCAATGGAATAACGATATGTAATATCGATATAAAAACACAAAATTATATTAAGTGCATATGTATTTTAATCAAACAGAGCAAAAAAAGGTTTATTTAGGTTTTAAGTTAACCCCAGCTGAAATGTAAAATCTCATATGCAACTCAGGTAATGGTATTTTTACAAAAGTGCAACTCTAACGGAATAACTGAAATTAAAAAGAAGTTCCTTACATAATGAAAGTAAAATATTACTGCAGCTGTTCCTGCAACACAATAATCTGATTAATAAAAAATAATAATTATTAGGGCTGTCAACCGTTTAATCGCGATTAATCACATTCAGAATAAACGTTTGTGTTTACATACATGTCTGTGTACTGTGCATATTAACTTTGCTTTTATAAGAACAAACACATACATGCATATATTTAAGAAAAATATCAAATATAAAAATTAATAATAAACATTTATATATAATTTTAATTATTGTTAATAAAATAAATACATGCAAATATTTCCTAAATATGTATACGTGTATGTGTTTATAAATACAAAATTAATATGCACAGTACACAGACATATATAATGTAAACACAAACTTTTATTCGATTAATCGCGATTAATCGGTTGACAGGCCCTAACAGTTATTAAAATATCTGCATCCCTAAAGACCACCCTGTATCTGCACTTAAACAGGACTTCTGCACACCTGCAGTTAAACAGGTCACCCATTCCCAATTCAAGCCATATGACATTCACAGTAAATCATCATCCTCCCCTAGCCTTTGACTTCTGACTCCTAAGTAATTGTCTTAACCCCACTGGAGAAGTGTACACGCACAGGCATCCATGGCGGCTCGCAGCTCAGATTACACATCTGAAACCTCTCTTAAAGGCAAACAGGCCACCAGCATGCAAGGTCTATCTAAAGAATAAAGCCGCCATGTTGCAGGCAAACGTAACCATGTGGAGAGAATGTTGCTTACAGCTGTTGTTTGTGTATTCTTTTAGAAGCTGTTAGGCTACAAAAACCACCCTTTCGCTTTGCCTATAGGGCATAGTGTGCATTACATATGCTATAAATTTTCACCCTGCACCCATTATGGGCCTTGTGTGACCCAGGGGGTCACTGGGGCGAGTGTGACAGATTCACACGATATAGGTGTGTGAAATTTTGCATGATACTGATAAACC
Organism: Triplophysa rosa; assembly: GCF_024868665.1. NCBI lineage: Eukaryota > Metazoa > Chordata > Actinopteri > Cypriniformes > Nemacheilidae > Triplophysa > Triplophysa rosa. The sequence goes on along the minus strand of NC_079891.1, from coordinate 31,906,201 downwards.
CCAATAGTAGATTGAATATGGAGCATTTCAAGTAAGATTCGAAAGCTGTTGTATTTGTGATTGAGCCAAACAGTGAGAAGGTTGAAAGTGAAAGTGCTAGCTCCTGCTATTTAAAAAACAAAAATTTAACAAATAAGCTTTTGAATTTAGCTAGTAGGCAACGACTTAGAAGCTACCTGGAACACCCTACAATGTCATGAGAACGTATTAAAAACCTCTCCAAAACACCTTAGCAACAGCATAGCCATACCTGGGCAACCGTACAAAAGTCCCAGTACCGTGGTCCAGGGTATAATGCATAATAGTGGCATGGTATAAGAATTTTTAATTTTTAATCATTTAAATTTACAAGTTTAATTAAACCCTGAATGTTGCCAATTTTGTGAATTACAGTTTTCTACATAAAATCATAATAATGTGAAAACAATGTAAAATAAAGTAAATAACATTCTGTGAAAATATAATCTTGATATCTTTAATTTTGACTGAGTAAGTTCATGGCAAATATTGAAATAACAATAAAATGAATGGCTGAAATTTAACTTTAATGCTCATTATCTTAAAATTTAGACTTCAGCTTGGTTTTCACAGACTAGGTTACAATTGGATGCAAAAAATATAAATAATTCTGTTGAATCTTTATAAACATCAACAATGTTGTGATACTATTATATGAAGAGTTTGGTTTCAAAATGAGATAACTCTGTTTTTAAAAATGTTCAAAAATCATGTTTTTTTATTGTGCATTCCAATAAATATCAATGAAACTGCAGTTGGTTTGTTTTGATTTAAGCCATAATAACAAAAAAATACAGCTAACTAACACAATAAAAATATGAAAACATAATTAAAAACATGAAATGAGTTCTCATTTTGGAACCAAACTCTTCATATTATGAACCCATTATTGTGTGTATTGTATCGAATCGTGAACCGAGTCTTTCATTACACCCCTATCGTGGTCGCTTCATCTGAACGGGTGCAATGACTCAACGTGTCGACCCACGCTATCACTAGGCCATGGCTGTGTTTTTCAAAACTAAAACGCTAACTTTAATGATTACAACACAGCTGCACTGGTGCACTAGTCATCCTGCCCATTTATCCAAATCTGCATAACAAATGCACTCCCACTTGAGTTGCTTTATGAATATCAGCCATGGACTCCATTTTGAGCCAGCATGAAACAAAAAATAAACACAAGGAGCCTCTGTGCCCTTCTTTAGCTGAATTATTCTAGCAGGGGATAAAAGCCAGTCTTTAGAAATGAACAGCGGGCTTTGTGACATCAGAGCACTGCATGAGGAAAAGAGCATGCTTTACTAAGTATGTCTGGTGTCAGACGAGGACTGTGACTACAATATAGCATGCATTGTTAGGAGTGTAAAAGTCAAAGTCCAGATGCCTTGGTTTTGCTCACTGCTAAGCTTTACAACATGTATTATTCAATGCATTGGGCAAGCTGAGCTCAGAGCTCGGCGTGTGTGTAAACCAAACCGCAGCGCACTGGGGACGGAGACTATATGAGAGATCTTTCACATTCAAAATTTCAGGTCATCCATTTATTGAGGATTTGTCTCTAGGTCAAAGCTGAATGGATACACGAGCTCATTGACTGACCTCAATACTCAGCGTTCTCTGGGTCCTAGCGGAGGCATGTGATAAAAGAAGCCTCCAAAAGACTGAAATGAGGCATTCGGTCACATTTCCCGGTCATTTAGCTTTATATTACGGAAGAGTAATCTCATCATTAAGGATGTAATGAAGTATAATCCTTCCGAGTTTACACATAGGAGCTAATGAATGTGTCAATGACATTAAGCTTATATGGACATACCTGTTCTTCTCCATCTCGTTGTGTGTAGACCTGAAAAGACAAAAAAAAGAGAAATGTCAAAAATCAAACTGGCGATGACCAATGATCACTATTTGTATTGCTCAAATCATGCACTTTAATGACATGTGTTATTTGTTTTCGAAGCACTGGTTCTTATGAACGATGATGACACAGGCTTTATGGATTTACATTTGAGGAGCAGGGCTCTAGACTGCGAAGCGGTCGCATTTTGCGACTATTTTTCCTGCCGGTGCGACCAGTTTTTCTTAACGGTCGCGCCGGTGCGACTGCCAAACTGATCAATATATAATTTTTACACATTATAAATTTAATTAGCAGAAACGTTATTTTGTGCAAGCAAAGCATCAAGTCACTCTATTTAGCCTCCTCTCCTTCAGCTATTCACTTATCTATCAGTGCCCCTGCCCCCCAAAGCCGTATTGCGCGGAGTCGCATTCAATGCTATATTGCTGAAGCGGAAGGACAGAGCAGACGAGTGAAGTGCTCACTCTTGCAACTGAAATAAATATGTTTTGCCTGCAAAAAACAAACAAACACTAAAAGCCTTTTAGGTTTGTTTGAGTTATGCGCGCGCCCAGAGAGTCAGCGCGCAAAATACTAAACTGAGTTGTCATTCACATCTTCTTACTCTGAAACGGACATATAAACACAAAATTACGTCAAAATTCCCATATTAGCAAGTATCCTTGTAAAAGTAGTCCGTTTCATGAACATAAACAGTTGGGAAATGCATGTTTCACACTATATTTTTATACTCACTCTTAAAGGGTCAGCAGCATAATAAAGATCTCGGTTTATAATGTTCATTAAACAACAAAGAACGGGCCCAAAAACACTCGCTGATATTGAAGGAATTGTGTACTCCTTACATGAGTTGTTCATAACAAAGGAAAAAAGTCGCATAGATTAATTTAAATATGTGCTTTAAATATGTTATTAAATAAGTCTTGATTATGTGTGTGAGTTTATGTATAAACAATAATGATTTGTATTAATTGGTAATTTATTTATTAATGCATTAAACACGTTTGGAATGGATATCGTTTTTGTCGTTTTCTTGCCTCACCCCGAGTCTGGTGCCACCAACTGTATGACTTGGTAGCACCAGTGCCACCTCTCTCAAATGTTTGTTTAGAACCCTGAGGAAGAATCTAAGCTTTATCTGAATAATCAAAAGGTACTTAGCGGGTGGGCTCTTCTGACTTAGGCCAGTAAGTAACCACCCTAATGCCTAAAGCCGCAGGTATACTTGACTTTCCGCGTCCGCACAGCTTTTTGAGCATACTCATCATTGATTAGGCGCGGACATCCGAGTTCAACACGTGCACAATATAAATGAGTACGTGTGCTCTACCAGACCGTCAAGAGGGCAGCGCTGAGTCGTGACATTCACAGACCCACTGCAAATTAATGATTGAGGAAGTCATTCGCCATTGCAAACAATCCGAGCAAACAGCAAGACAACAAGAACAACAACCAAACAGTATAGAGAAGGATATGCTTCTTAGCATACTGTTCTTGGTTTCAGCGTGTTGGTTTTGTATCATTCTTCTTAGACAACGGCACACTGCACACTTTCTGTGTGTGTATTGACCCCTAGTGGACTACTGCACTTTTTACACTGTTCTCAAAAAATGGGCTGCACGCGGACGGGGTGTGCGGACGACCGTGGACCCTTCTGATGACGAAAATTGCGTCATGCCAACGGCGCACGAACGCGGACAGACGGACCATACTTCGGCCTTTAGTAGCCACCTAGAAACCGCTTAGCAATGCTTTAAAAAACATTCGGAACATATTATCTAGGGAGCACAATATCAACGACGTTGGGGGTGGGATTTCTATTAGCAACGATCCAGAACACACTAGCAACTGCACAGCAAAGAGCCTAAAAACAACTACGATCAGAATAACATTATGGCAGAGAATGTACACGAATGTAGATGTTTGGTTAAAAGGATAGTTCACCCCAAAATGAAAAATCTGTCATTATTTACTCACCCTTACATCATTCCCAACCTGTATGACATTCTTTCTTCTGCAGAACACAAAAGATATTTAGAACAACGCTGGCAACTAGGGCTGTGATGGTGGCCGTGACTACTGCACCCATGACGTGACGTGCCTATTAACTTCCAATGTATGGACACAAAACCACTTCTTAGAATACATTTCTCAGAATATCTTTTTTTTAATTTATTTTGTGTTTCACAAAATGAAGAGAGTCATAAAGGTTTGGAATGACATAAGGATGAGTGAACCAAATCTTTTAACCTATTTGTCCCTTTTTGCATTTCTATTAATAATAACATTGATATAACAAAGATGTCAAAAGTAGGAAATCAGGATTTAATGTGGTTAAGCTCATGCACCAACCAATAGGTTACAACTTTACCATCACTTTCCACTGTTCTGAGGTTTAGAAATCACACAGTGCGTCCGGTGCTCTTTGCTGATTTGAATGTTCAGTAGGACAAAATGGTGTTTATGCGGTGTAAAGGATGCAACTCTAAAATGGCAGAGGGCTTCTTTAGGGCCCCCGGGCTTCTTTAGTAGATGTCGGAGTTGCCAAAATGCTAATTGCTGATTGCAAATGTACCTTGTCCTCTCCGTCACTTTCTCTGTAGCTAGGTTCACAAAATACATAGAGGCCCTTGGCCCCACTTAGCAACAGTAACTAGAAACACAAGCCCGAGACACAAGACAGTGGTGGGGGTAGAGGTTTCACACACCATGTGAATGAAGGCTCATTTCAGACGGACCACTGCTAGATCAATAGAGGAGTTGAAAGAGAGGCGAAGCAGAGGAGGGTAAGAGAAACGATTTGGAAAAACAGAGGGAGCTGTTTTTGTTGCCTACGAGGAATGAACGCATCGATAAGATCAGCCATCGCAAAGTTACCAAGCTGAACATTTTTCTATGAGCCCTGACAGAGCAAGATTCCCATCATTCCGAGTGGCCAGACGTTCCGAGTGACCAGGACGAACAGGGGTTACCTTGCTCAAGGGCACAATAGTGAAAGGATCGAAGCAACAACCTCCCAGTTATCAAGACTGACGCTTGGAAAGAGGACGTATGCTGGCCCAATCAAACTACTGGACCTGAACCATCCGTTGTATAAAATGTGCAAACAGACTGAACATTTCCATAAACGCACAAGCACACCCTTCAACTCTGACAGCTATGTCTAACAAGAGAATACGTGAGCACTGAAGGGCAGATCGTGCACAGTAAAAGGGATAGTTCACCCAAATATGAAAATTCATATTTCCTCATGTCACTCCAACGCTGTAAGACTTTCTTCTGCAGAACACAAAAGAAGATATTTTAAAGAACATTGGTAACCAAACAACATTGGACTCCACAACACTAACACCACAAAAACCCGACACACATTTCTCAATGAAACATCATTTGTGATCCACAGAAGAAAAGTCTTACAGGTTTTAAACGATATGAAGGTAAAAAGGAAAGTATTAGAAGGAACGTATCTCATCTCCCCCCATCCATCCTGACCTTGTGACCTCATCTGCAGTAATCCTCACCCTAAAAATAACCCCAACCTCAGAGAACAGGATATCTTCTCACGCCAACGTCTCTCCAGTCGTGTAGCCCCTCCCCTTAAACCTACATGTCTGGACTAAAAGCAGATGTCAACCTTCAAAACAGCTTGTATTAAACGTACCTTTTCTCTTCATTTGCAAATGAAATTGGGACCGAGAGACAGGCCATTCAATAGATTGTGTCTTGTAATTTTGTTGACCAATGTTTTACTAAAAACTAATAGTAAACACATTTTGAATAGTATATTTACAGCTGCTGTGCGAACGCCTCACTGTCTCATAGTAAACAAATTAAAATCCCTGACTAAGTCCATAACTTCTCCTGCAGGCCATGTTATGACATGCGGGTCGGTTAAAATTAACAAATTTATAAACAAGGTTTCTAACAAGCTTCCATATTAGTGCGGTGTGTAAAGAGACCGGACGATCTGCTTGGCTGGTGTCTCCTCGCGAGGTGAACTTCAGGGGGTTGGGTGAGGTGGATGGATAGATACTAGTGAAAAACAGCCTGTATCACTGTGCAAGGCCAGTTGATTCTCCCTTGGCGCTACTGTACGTGCCAAGCCACCTGTTCCCAACACATAAAAAGGCAAACAGAAAAACATATTTGGTGCCTCTCAGGAAATGGACTCGAGGTTCAGTCCGGTTTGCTGGTCATCTGTTTTACATGTCGGTTGCACCCACACCATTAGAACTGTGTAGCGGGCACAGGGAATGTAGGAAAAAAATACCAATCTATAAAAGAGGAACCCATGTCTGCTGTTATGTGCATTAGCCTACATATACTGTCTGATCTTAAGTGAGACGTGGGAGGAGCTCTGTCATATATATATATATATATACAGTATATATATAAAATGGGGGTGTTGGAGTTATGCTGGTTGCCTGGATCGAGAAGAAGGGGGAGGGGCAAGAGGAAGGCACTAGCCCACTACTCTCTACACACATGCATCAGGGACACACTGCCACCCTTCCCCCACAATCCATCAGGAAGCGCAGCTATGGAAAGCAGGTTTGCCAGGGAGATACACTAGATAGGCGACCCACCTGACCTACATATAATAAAGGGTACACAAAACATGCATCCATAAAAATAAATTTCTAGAAAAGTTTGTAAATGACATTTCTATGGCGTGTGTAGCTTTTCTCAAATATGTCATCGTTTGGACACTCAGAGATCAACTGAATCACGTTCAGTCTCTCAAGCTGTATGAATAGACACGGGGAGAGCCTTCTAATGAGTCAGGCGTGCCGTTGGAGCGACGTGGAGTTTATTCGGCGCATACACGCCAATCGGAATTCTAGAGCAAAAAGTGATGCATTAACACCAGTGCTTGGGTTGTGAACGGCCGTTGCTTGCATGTTCTGAAGTTCAGAGTGGAAGGCACGACACAGCTAAAAAATGACATGACGCAATGCATATGCAAACTAAATTTTGCGAAATGGAACTTATAGATTTAAAGATATCCTGTCTTATTTTTAGCAGTACCAAACATACTGTCTTAACTGGATGTGCAGACAATATATCGGTATATCTTATTATCACAATCGTTTGGATTTCAAGAAAACACATTAGCTTTCCATCAACTGGGTCAAACGCTGCGTTTGATGTGTATATGGGGATGAATGAAAATGCCTCAATCTTCCAATATGAACGAAACAGACAGTACATGAGAAACACAAAGTATCATATAACAATGTAATGTTGGGCAAAGCATAAATATCAAGTGGAACTTGACTAAAGCTAGGCTGTTAATACTCCAAGAACAATACACCCATTTCCATTAAATGAATAGCTATAAACAAAGGGCACATTTGCCAGTCATTGGTAACCTTACAGAGCCCGAATTAACCTGTTTAGCAAACAAAGCTTTACAAGTGGGCACGACATGACCCCTTATAACACCAGGAGTCAAGAAGTCCAAATTTGGATTGAGAAGTAGTGCTCTAAGAATGCAGGTCTAGAGGCCATTACATTAAAGAGAAAGCTGTATACCTGCATGATTTTAACACCACTCAACTCAACTGGTTTAGCATTGTGTTGACAATGCAGAGGTTGTGGGTTCAATACCCTGAGAGAACACATACTGATAAATATGTATAAATCTAGTGCTACCCTTGTTAGGTCTTATATCCTGCTATTTATCCAGTTACAAACTATAGATTGGAGATGGGGCACGTTTTCAGTTTCTTGTTGTATCACAGCAAAGAGACACAAAAAAATAACTACATCACGTATCCCTAAATTGGTTCGTCTCTATGAAACAGATCACATGGGTTCCATATCTGCCAAAATCTGTGACACTTTTCTGCGGATGGGGGCTCTGTTAGGATCCATCTGGTCATGAGATGGTAACGGTTAGTTAGTTAGTGACAAATTAACGTCAAACCAGCAATCAGCACTTCAAGAGAAAAGCAATACAGGCCAACTAATTCCATTCACAGGAAGGAAACTGACAGTTTCAGGCGTACTAATCGGGTGATGGTGATGAAATCTGAGGTGTTGACTATTGACGGAGTAAATGATGACTGTGGGACGTGGGTGGTGAGAGTCACAGGGAGAGAAGCGAGCGAACGTCTCTCTCCATGTCGATTGTGGGACGGTGTGTCCTGGCTGCATCTGCACGAGGATGAATCAGTGAGTAAGTTCCTTTCACGCACGCATAAGTGGCAGATACGTTCAGGTCTGTTGATTTAGAAGTCACACACGGGACACGCGTTCCGTGTGAATCGAGGATGTGAACAAAATGTTCCCAGTAAGAGGGTGCGCTGATACGCTGATGCTACGACATCTGAAGTAGGTAAACACGCGTGGGCCAATGGCACAGAGGCGACTGTACGTACAGTAGAAGAGCAGAGTAACAGATCAGTCAGGAATGCATTGTTGTAAAGGTGGATGTACCTGCTACTGCAATTTTTCTTGCTTTTGATTTTTCGCTTCGAGCCGTCCCTATCTTTGCTGCTGGTGAACGGTAACATTGAGGCGTAGCCGTGCTCCGCTTCTGCAAAATCAAACAGAGACATTTAAAAGCCCATTAGACCACACAGGAGAAAATCAGAAAATCAAAGCCACTGATCACACGTACTGACCAATTTTGCAAAAGTTAGAGAAATGAACCAAAAACACCATCATGCTACATATTCAAATGGACAATTTTATTAAAAAATGTTTTGCTCATGGCTCAATGATGTCATCTGAACTGGAGTAAACCCAGTAGCCAGCCGAACCACAACACATACAGGGAGGGGGGGGGGGTTGCACCAGGAAACCCTGCACAATACACCAACAGCAGTGCAAGAAAAATGGATTTCAATTGTACATGAACACAAACACGTCACCGAGCACCATTAAAACAGATCTACGACACAAATATACTGCATTTTATCCCCAGAGAGCCTTAAAAACACACAAGAGTCCTCTGCAACGTCAAATGTATGGTGACTGGTCAGCACACAGACAACTGAAGTGGCCACTTCTCCATGCTTTGATCTTCCCCAAATGCCATAATAAGAGAATATATCATGCCTTCGCGTCTAATAAACAGGCATTTACTGGTTAAACCCCCCATTTGATTTATTATTAGCAGACAAGCGCCATAGCAACAGTGTTGGGATTCATTTGCATGCCAACGTGCGTCCTTATATCGCATAGACATACATAGGTTACTTTACCTCTTTCTCTTCGATCGAGATATTCAGCTGCTTCGATCAACATCTGCAGTTTTTCAATAGCCGACATTTTCCGCGATAAAAACGACAATCCGGGTCAGAAAGGAGAGGGGGAAAAACAAGCACCAGCAGCCTTTCGTTGCTTCGTGGTTTTTCCGTCCTTTAGCTTTTGGAGAATAAAAAAAATCCAGCCAGACGAGTATATAAAATATATTAATGTAAGGCAGCGAGGGAAATGTTTAGATATGGGGGCTGGTTGATATCTGAGAGAACCAAAGACGTGTAAATAAACACGGCTGTTAACTAACGCTGCTTTCAAAAAGGCTGGATGATAAAAACGAATAAAAAATGTCCCTCAGCTGCCAAAAATCACTAGATTAACTAGTCCTGCTCATATTAGACGAGAAACTGGACATCAAATGTTTAAAAAATGAGAACTCGAGCAACACGACCCAGGAAAAACACTCACGCAAAACCAAAAAACACTCCAGGTTTGCAAAATCAGGGCAACTCTTCCTGGAAGCATGTGAATGGTGATAGTCAGGAAAGTCTCAATACGTTGAATGATGAGCTGTCAAACAGATAAGTCAATTTTTAGACTCTGATACTTAAGCTCTTAACTAGAGACCAATGTGCATCGTGAAAAAAAACTAGTTAAAATACTAGACTTGACAGCTCGGTCAGATCTGTTGGTTGCCAGATTTGACAAAAAGGTGAGTTTGAGCAGCTGGTGGTGATATTTTTGTTATTTTATCTCGTGCTTTTCTGCTGCTGTGCTGGTTGCGTTTGGAAAACAAGCAGCATTCAAAGCCATTTTCGATATGCCTCGTCGGCGAAGTGGTAAGCAATACTTTGACGTGTAATAAAAAAAGGAAAAATAGAAAAAACGTTGATTAGTCGTTGGGAAAAAACGCGATGAAAATATAGATTGGACGGCCTCAAAGTCCAAACAATCGGCTGGTTTCGGTATTTTAAGCTTGACAAACGGTCTGGCTACTTATTAAAAAGCTCGAGCTGCACGGAATGTGTGCAGCTGAGGAAAATTCAACAAAAATAGGACAAAAACCCCGCAGCTACCAAAACCATAACGTCGTTGTGCCAGACAGATGAGATGTTTGCTAGTTGCTGTCATGTTACTGTTCCTGTCAGTATTCCTGGGGGGAAGCTGCGATTTGATTGGAGGGAGGATACAGGAAGCCGGTCTCTGATTGGATGAGTTTCCTGTCAATCTAACAGACCGTTTCTGGAGCCGACCAATGGCGGAGGGGAATTCTGAAGCGTGAATATATGACTGCTGTAATGCGATTCCGCAAGAAGATAATGGTGCAACTAAGCAGTACCGTAGCGCCATTTTGGAGCGAGAGTACAACATGTACCGTGGTATTCTGGGGTTTGCTCCTGAGCCAAAATGGATTATTATGCAAATCGTGTATTGTTGTTATGCGATGATTGGTTGGATCGTCACATGACTATCTCCTGTGATTGGCTGCCTTTAAGACATCCCGGAACTCCTAACAGCCACACCTCCCTTGTACATGCGGATTGTTAACATGACTTCACTCGATTTGTACATTTTAGCAGCCAACATTGCAATTATAGCTTGCATTTTTTCCCTTTGATTTTTGTGGCGTAAATAAATGTATTTATAATTACACAAATGAAGCACTAGTTTATACAAGACAGCTTGAATTGTCATAATTAAATTCCAAATTATGTCAATGAAAGAGGAATAAAACAGCAAGTCAAATGGACAAAAACATCCATTAACTGTTATTAATTTATTTAGTACTGCAAGGTTTTCACAAAATGATATTCAGGACAAAGAATCCAGCATCTTTTTAAAATTAGCTGAAAGGTTTATTTACTGCAAACTAAATCAACACTTACATAACAACAGCCATTAAATGAAAAAAATAAACAGAGGAAAACTGTTGGAACACATATTTAAATAAACTGAGGGTAAATGAATATATGCTTTGTCGCAAAAGTCAAAGTTGTTAAAGCTTTGGCTCCTCGCTTCTCATCATCAAGCAATGAAATCCAAAGGTCTGTTGAAACCACCTTTCCTGTTCATGTATTGCCTGCAAGAGAAATATGATTACATCATTGATCTTCCTCCTGCACCAAGACATTACATCACTGCCCACCAATGAGAACGTTCGTCATTTAGCCGAGCAGTACCTGCAGAGGTGATTGGCCACATGCTTAACTGTTGCTGGGATATTAACTTTGTGAATTGCATGTCAAAATGTGTGACGTTTGCACATATATTTTTTTATAAAACAGAAAGCCAGGGAGCATAAAACATAGAGCTTAACATTAAGTGATTTGGGGGAAATTATGTATAAACATATAGGTTTCTTTTAACAAAAACACTGTAAATACAGACCTGTATTTTCTCTTCTGAGACACATTGACTGCAAACGCACCGATTGAACCTTCTTTCCTCTTGCCCTGTTGAAAAAAAAGAGAACGACTACAATACAGCATTATGTTCTTGTGTCATTACAAATTACAGTTCACTACAAGTTTTAGTAAATAAATACTATAAATGACAGTACGGGATCTTAATTTGTTTTTAATAATAATAACTTGGGCGTACACTTTGTCTAGCTGTGCCATCTTGTGGTTAATTTGAGGATTAGCTTTGCCAGCCATGGTTTTGTGGAACAGCAGGTACTGTTGCCCATTAGAGGGCACATAACACAGAACGAAACGAGTACATTTTGTATTGCTCAAGAAATGTAACCTATCAAAAACAATTCTAGTTATTTCAATCGGAATGTAAAATTTCATAACAAACATGAATAAAAAGTCTATGTTCTGCTCTACACTTCTTCTAAGAATGTCATTCTTGAAGTTTAAACTCTAACACCCTTCATAAGTAAAGAAAGAGAGACCTTACCTTTGAGGTGTCAAAGGATCCAAACCCCATCGTTTTCATCATCTCTATTTCCTCCTCTGTTTTCCCCTCCATATCCTCAGCTGCATGAACAAACAGATGAGACGGCACAAAAATTCAGGAACTAGTTGCATGGTATAATACCCAGTGTATAATTTGAACTTCATGATACCGGATTTACGACTATTCTAGTTCTGTAGTGAGATGCCCTTACTATAATACTGTGTACTAAACCACTACTATTTTGTGATTATTGCCATAACCTTTTTAACTTGGATTCAAATACTGCGTTAACTATTGACACGATTTCAGAAAGTGTACAAAACCTACAAGAGTAGGCTATTTGGATATTAGTTGATTAAATTACGTTGAATTATTTTTAGATAATTTTAGTTTAAATTTCGTTTTGACCTTATTGTAAGGTAAAAAGACTGACATAATGACCTGATATCTGATGGACCTTGGCATGCTTCTCCTTAACTTCTTTCCTGTCATCCTCTCTTCTGTCCTTCTGCCGCAATGGAGATAAGGAGGAGGAGCGGCGCCGTGGAGATCTGCAAAAACAAAACAGGCTCAAAACTTTATGGGAAGGTTATTAACAACTAGCATTAGTCCCAATCTCACTTTTTTACCCAACCGGATCTTGCATTTATTCATTTGCTAGAAGCTTTTATCTAAGCAACTAACAGTGCATTCAATCTATACATTTTGTTTTATTAGTAAGTTATGTGTTCCCCGGGTGTTGAACACATGACCTTTTCATAACTGATGCCTATTCTTAACATATTTCATATTCTTAACAACGTTGTTGTAATATTACGTAGGTCATGATTTGCACCATTATATAACTATAAAAGTCGGTTATCACCTGGATCTGCGTCTGTGGGGGGAGCGCGAGCGCGACCTCCGTCTGTCTCTATCGCGCGACCGAGACCTCTCACGCTCCCTGCGCCTGCGCTCGCGATCTCGGGAGGAAGAGCGTGAACGGCGTCTCTCTGAAAGAACATAAAAGAATATTTTTAAAAAATGTTTTTGCCAAAAAATATGGGTAGGGATTGGCAGAGCAAAGGTCGCTGGCAAGATGTTGCTATGCACCGTGTATACTAGTTAATGCTCCCAAACTATTTATGACCGCATTTGTCGACAGGGTAAACAAACTATTAATACAGTCAGCAAACTAATTAAATTCCAGTTATACACTTCCAGTGTTTGAATGTTAAAAAGTCCATTTGCATTGTATGTGATTATCGCAAATTGCGAAATCGTAGGAAAGAATCGTGTGATGATGAATGTGATTGTTGTGATGTTAGCAAACAGCAAGCCAGAACACATTTTACGGTTATTTTTTTAAAAGGAAAACTGAACTCGTACCTCGCCGTGGTGGTGTTCGGCTCCTACTCCTCCCCATTATTCGATCAGTCTAAATTAAACGGGTTTATTTCAAACAGTTCTACCACAAAATATAACTAGAAATTTTCTGATAAAAACGTCTGACGATCGCTATTAACTGTGCACCGTTGTTAAATGTCCGTGGAAACAAGTGTATCATAAATAATAGTTCCTACCAGGGGCGTTGCTAGACCTAAAGCTCTACTGGGGCACAGGCTCCCATTACTTTTTCTATCACATTTTTCTTAAAAACCTGCTGTGTGCAAGAAATGTGCAACACAATGCACTGTACAAACTTCCCTTGCTTAAACCACTATTCCTACAGTGCAACAATACTGGGGAAGGTAAACATTTATGTATTTAAAAATATTTAAGTATCTTCAACATACTTAACATAAACTTTATTAACATGTTTGCATGCACTGTATGGAAATAATGAAAGTAGAGATACGTTTTTCTTGCACATCTGCATTTATTACACAATGGTAACAATGAATAATTACATCTTTTCAAGAATTTAAAACTTTTCAAGAAACCAGTCGTTTTATGGCTCCAACTAATATAAAAGGGAATATTTGATCTAAAACAAAGAATATTTTCTGGTTTCACAGCCAAGTCCAGACAAAGTGGTTCATTTTTTGCATTAAACTGTACTGCCTATAATAGCACATTATCTCAGCCATAGTTACTGCCAACTTTTTAAGTAATGTCCTAAACTAGAGCTAATAAATTCAATTTTAATTTAATTTCTGAAAGTACAGAACACAAATGTTTTTCTAAGCAACAATGCAATTTTAAAACTTGACAAATGTTTCCATGAGACATTTTACTCTAATGTCTGAGACCTGACTGGCTGGGGATTTAAGTTTGTTGAAGTCTAATTACTTCCCTCAAACTCGTCATCTCCTTTCTGCTAACATTTCCCTGCTTTGCAGAAACAAATTCTGATGTCCATCTACAGAGGATATTAACTAAGGATTAAGTCAAAATAAGATGATCGATATTATTTAGAAACTTACTTTATTTTCGTCATGTTTTCATAGTCTTGCGTGCTGCAGTTGTGGCAAGGAAACAAACGTGCGCGGACATGGATTTCTGCGCGAAAGTACGGCACGAGTTTGTGTTTTCAGACCGGTTAAAATGAGCGACTGCATCGCTTTTACAAGCGTGAATTAGGTATACGTTGCATATATATATCCGTTTTTTGGAGCTATTATCAATGTAAATGATTACTGACAAATAAACAAAATTGTTAAAACTTAAACTTGAAATTTAAGGGGACTAGCGACGCCACTGGTTCCTACCACACATTATGTTCTTTTTTTTAACAAACTATTGTTTTGATAGTAAAAATAAAAAGTAAATGCATTATGCATTTACAAGAGAGTCTTTATATAAATGCTTCACTGTTTAGTTAGTGTATAAACACGAAATGACGGCATAGTTCGCTTTTTTAAGTGTTGTGACGTCATCGACGTTAACAATGGTGGTCGGTAGGCAGCAAATATCATATTCAGGACCGCAGCTCGGCAAAATGTTTTTGCAAAGTGAATGTAATAAAATCTCCCTTTAATTTCACATTCATACATTGTTTTTAAATCCACCCCCAAAACAGTGACTAAAAACAGGTTTACATGGATGTGATCTTTAATGAATGTTACATCCGATCCTAGCATTTTACATTCTAATATTGACATGGAATCAAGTTTATAAACCAGCGAATATACACACCAAAGCATTTAAATAACAGACTGGTCATAAAAATAATTAGGCCTAAACTGCAAAGAAGTTTCCAGCATACATAAAAAATAAATATCATCATAAAACAAAAATACATGGAAATGAAATAAATATGTGCATTTAAAGTTGGATGCTCTTTGCAGCTTTGCATCTTGCTTATTTTGGCCTTTTGTCAGATTTTAGTCAACTCAGAACACAGTTATGTCACATGTAATTATATAAACACCTTGATGATGATGACTGAGCAACAATCAGAATCGATAGACATGAACAATCAATGTTTACTCAATACCACATTCTTTTTTTCTATGCATGTACTAAGTGCAATTTCATTTTAAAGCAAGGGTGGGGTCACAAGAGCAGGTTGTGTACTTCATGTATCAATGAAGCATTGTGAATTTTGCATCAGTGTGGACAGAGAGTAAAGCAAGAACAGGTTTCAAGTCATAACCCATAATCAAAAACTTGTGTGGTATGTTAGTGAATACACAATGAATAGATGAGAAAGTGTGTTTGTGAGTCAGTGTGTTGCGAGGAAAGTCTACAAACACACGAGTGCTGTTTGTTTTTGAGCATGTGTGTGAAAC
Source organism: Triplophysa rosa (assembly GCF_024868665.1). NCBI lineage: Eukaryota > Metazoa > Chordata > Actinopteri > Cypriniformes > Nemacheilidae > Triplophysa > Triplophysa rosa. The sequence continues at coordinate 31,890,493 of NC_079891.1, read as the reverse complement.
TGTTAGTGAAGAACACTTCTCATCATCAAGTTTCTACTTTCTCTTTCTGTTTCTTGTTTTTCTTTAGGAAACAAGGGGCCTTGAATTTCTTCTTTTTCTTTGAGGGGGATTTGGAAGGCGAGCCCTCTGGGGTGTTGCCCACAGGTTTGTTGGGCGGAGCAGTGGGCGGTGTCAAGGGTGTGGTTTCTGAAGTGTCAGTGGTCGTCAGGGCCTTCATTTCTTTTTCTAGCTCCTCCAGTTTCTTCTCGTCACCTTCATCGTCCTGCACAACATCGGTGGTTTGTCCATCTGTATATAAAAGCACAATTTTAACAAACCAGAGAAGAAAAAAGTGAAATAAAAAACAAAGCAAGTAAGCAATTCATTTTCACAATTTTAGAACTTTTATCCACGAGACAGAAGTAGCTGCTATGACATGATAGCTTTCGCCAACATGCTCATCCAAGTTGTGTGCAATGTCTTTAGTTTCCATATACTCACTAGTGAGACAAGATCTCAGTACCGAACGATTGTCCTACAAATCATAATTAAACAGAAACACACAGAGAAGCACAAAGGTGTGAAGACATATGGAGGTCACAGTACAGAGCTGAAATGTCACACATAAAAACAGAAACACGAAAATTAAAAATAAAAACACTGACACAGACTTGAACACAGACATCCCTTGTTACTTCATCCTTCCATTTAAAGGAAAAACAATAAAATTGTCATTATTTACTTAAAGGTGTCATGAATTAAGACATACATTTTAACCCAAGCTTTTGTTATATAAGAGGGAATCATATTCAAGCAAACATCCTGTAAGTGTCAGAACTGAAAAAGCCCTTGTTACTGAAATTACAACTGTTATTGACACGAGGCCCAGCGAACGCCAGGTTCTGGAATGCACCTATCTATGACGACATTGATAGGTTGAACACCGCCTCCACAGAAGAATATCAACGATTACTTCTCTAGCCCCGCCCACTGGTTCGCGCATGACAGTACTGAAGTAACACATGTTGCACGGAACCAGATAGAGCGAGCAAGCAATAAACATGCTGTTAAAGATCGCAAAATATTGTGCAGTGCCTGGTTGTGGGAGAACACACTCGCTGCATAACCTTCCTTTGGATTCCGACATTAGTAATGCGTGGTTGAAGTTTATTTTGAAAGATGTTCCAGCTCACGTGGGTAAAACATTGAGCATTTGTTCGCTTCATTTTACCGTGGATTCCTTTGTGAACAAGGCACAGGTCGATGCTGGATTTGTGGAGAGACTAAAATTAAAAAGAAGTGCTGTGCCGTCAATATTGGATCCGATAGGAATTTCTAAATCACACGAGGTCCCCAGATAATACTAATCCCGTGCGAATAGGGCGAATGTGTAACCTAACGTTATGTCTCTAACCAAATTCACAGAAGGCTCCAACTAAGTTTACTACGCAAACTGCTATCCAATCATAGCAGTGGGCGTTTACTTCCACGTAGACATCTGCCCGATTAACCGAAAAAATATATCACGTGATTTATGCACAATTTGTATAATGCAGTACGGTAAAATGCTGCTGCATCCGAAAGCCAGAGGGCGCTCTCGTGCAGAAACTCCAAATAGGCACTGCAGAAGAAGACCATAACACACGTAGTTCTAGGAAATGCCTAAGGAAATGTTTTTATCACTGTTCCTCAAGCCTCTTCAGGTATTTTCATCATAATAAAGTATATTTATAATGATCATGTTTGACAGGTGTTGCTTTTTTAAATGCACATTATAAGCGACTCAAACTCACACTGCATTTAGATCGAGCAGCATTTCTACTGATCCCAGAGCCGTGCTTCACGGACAAGCTACGTATCATTAAAATAATCTATTCCTTGCACTATCGCAGCCAGCTCGGTTTCAGCAGGATTTAGTGGTAACCGCGATTAATCGTGCACATGTCTACTTCCAATTCCTCAATGCGGAATGCCCAATAAAACCGAGCGTTTGTCGAGCAGGCCTCAAAACCCGGGTAAAAAATAGCCCATTACTTATTGATTTTGATGTTTTTGAATGTAAAAACAACGCGAACATCATAAGTAGACCTCATACAACAGTATAAAACAATAAACAAGGCCAGTTCATGACACCTTTAAACAAACCTGTACGTGGTTATTTTTTCTGTAGAACACAAAAGGAAAATTCAATCACAGTGCTTTTTCCAGATATAATACTTTTAGAAGATACTTTCATAAGCCAATTTTTATCAAGAAGCATAATGACAGTAACCGTAAAACTGAAAAGCTAGTTGTCAATATTGTTGTCAATATAAACTGTTATGTGAAAGAAAATTCTGGGATGATAAGATCTGTAACTACATGAGGGTGAGTAAATAAAGACAATATTTTTTATATATTATAGGGTAAGTGATTCCTTATAATTCGATTATAATTAAAGGGGTCATTTGACACGGCTAAAATGAATATTATTGTTTGTTTTAGATGTAATGCAATGTGTATATGATTTAAGGTTAAAAAAAGTTGTATTTTCCACATACAGTGCATGTTTGTATCTCCTCTTTGCCCCGCCTCTCTGAAACGTGTGGATTTTTTACAAAGCTCATCGCTCTGAAAAGCGAGGTGTGCTATGATTGGCCAGTTAACCAGTGCGTAGTGATTGGTCGAATACTGCAAATATGTGATGGAAATGTAACGCCCCTTACCATATTTGGAACATCAGGTTCCAAAGCAATTGTACTGAGAGATACGTCCACCTTACTTGCGTATACATTTGGACGGTCTTAGTCAAATCAGACCATGAACTGACGTAGATTTGTGGGGGTGTGGCTACACGAGGCGTTTCAGGCAGGTCTGGGTGAGCATTAGCTTTTAGATAGAATGCATCTTTTGTTCCCACACTTTCATTTTTGCAATTTTACGTGTGTAACACATGCATGGGCAACTTATAAAACACCAAAGACACAGAAAAACACGTATTCGCACCATATGACCCCTTTAAGGTAGGATTAAATTTGGTCAGTGTAAAGGAAAAAGCTTTTTAGTCTTATTAGTGTTGTTAGTAACAGGGGTTGTCAAGCAGCAGTGAATGATGAAGCACACCAAACAGCAAGTGGGAGCACAGCAGGTGTTTCCGAGGCGTGATGTTCACAAGCGCAGGTGTTAGGTGTAGCACCCACACGCTCTCACCTGATGCTGGGGTCTTATTGGGGGAGGTAGTCGGGGGAGTCCCCGTATCATTCACCACCTCCTCACCTTTTACAACATCAGGGGAAGGGAAGGAAAGAGAACAGGTGAAGGGCAAGGACAGAAAACGGAAAGAGGAGAGGAAGATACAGAGGTGTTCTGTACAGAAGGGTCAGAATTTTTTGCGTTTTGGAATCAATTTTCAGTGGCAGTTTTTTATGTGGGCATATTTTTCTAGCCATATGAAAACAGAGTACCGTGTATTCATGTCAAATACATTAGTTGAATTAGTCAATTAAAATATAAAATCTTTATTTCAAAATGTATAGAAAATAGAAAATCAAGGAATAGACCATGGGGACATTATTTGCCCCCACATTTTGAATAGATGGGGCATTTTAATCAAACATTGCTTAATTTCTGACTCTGATGTACAGTAAGGAACAATTGTGAAGGGGCTTTTAAATTTAGCGTATGTGTATAAAGGTTAACAGGATCAGACAGAAAGAATATGAAAGAGAAACATCTGTGTTATAGACGGGAACGATTGTCGGGACATTCAATTCTAAATAAGTTGTTTCTGGAAAGATGCTGAAATTAAAAGAAACTTTATTGCCAGAATCCTTTTGAAATACATGCATATTTGGGTAGTTAACAAATAACAAATGAACTATGAGGTCAATGTTTTCAAAGTTAAGTGATCACATCTCACACATTTTAGCTTTTCTGTTTACTTAAATCATTTTTACAAAAATATTCTGTGTCATCTCATAAACTATATGAAATCACAAAAATGCATATATAATTCATAATTTTACAATTTATATTTTTTATATAAAATATAATTGTATAATTATATGTAAACAATTATACACCTTAATTCAGAAAATGCTTATAAAATAATAAACACACTTTCACATGTTAACTACTCATTTTACCCACTAATTTTTTGTTTGTTTCCAAACAATGTGCACTCTTAAAGGCGTATAATTTCATAATATTAAAATCACAACTTCAGTGTTCAGTAACACACAAGTGACATCCTGTCAATATTTCTGCAAGGACGTAAGCTGTTCACATAAGGCACTGCAGCACTTATTGAATTTGATTCTTTCATCCAGTGCACAAATCAATAGAATATCAATATTTTGCCTAGAAGTCAATAGGTTTTAAAAGGATCAAGTGGAACTGAACTACTGTCTAAGTCTTGTTAAGAGACTGTCAGCTCATACCGTCCTCTCCGTGTTGTTTGCGCTGCACCTCCTTACGGTACTCCTCCAGCTCCTGATCCGTCAGCTCGTTGAAAGGATTCGGAGGCTCTGGTTCCGTTGTGGCTTGGGGTTTGGGCTCCACTTGCTCTGGAGACTGAAAACAAAGAATTCATATGTACACACATGAGAAAACACATGCACAGACGTAGAAAGGATACCATCTGCTTGTTACAGATATTTATAGGGTGTGTGATTAATGATCTTTTTATAAAACGGTTCCTAGAATATTGTGGAACTGGCTTGAGAACTATATGAATTAGATTTGTTTATTCTCATTATTATTGGTATTAAAATGATATATTTATTGATGTTTCTGCTATCACCATTTCATAACAGTTTAAAGCGGTACTTCACCCCGGAATCAAAATTTCCCCATGTTTTACTCACCCTAAAGGCATCCTAACTGAATATGGTTTTCTTCTTGAAGAATAATGCAGTCGGCGTTATAATACCACGTATCATTTTACTTCCAAGCGGTAGAATGGCAGTGAATGGGTGTTGACTTTTTGAAGCTCCAGAAAGTGCATCCATCCATCAAAGAACTGCTCGACACGGCTCCGTGGTCTTAAAGGTATTCTGAAGCGAATCGATGCATTTGTTACGAGAAATATCCATATTGACAGCACTATTAATGTTGACGTCATCTCTCGAATGAGCGTGAACCAGAGGCTTGTTTTTCCAGCAGATGACGCAGGCGTGTCGTAAGTTCCGGTGAAGAACGCTGCATTTTTAGTTTTCTTCCCATAGGATAGCGTCTACTCTGGCGGGAGCTTTCGTCACCGTCATTTGCCGGAAAAACAAGCCTCTGGTTCACACGCATTCGAGAGATGACGGAAGCTAGACATCAAAGTTAACAGCGCTGTCTTTGATCCATGCACTTTTTGGAGCTTCAAAAAATCAACACCTATTCAACCATTCAAACCATATGAAGTTAGGATGCCTTGAAGGGTGAGTAATCTACTCAATGGAGCTGGTAGTACAACTCTCTTTTGGGTAGCAGAAAGCGGAATAAAATTAAACAAAATATGTGATGCAATACTGTGGTAATCTGAGTCATTTCATGCGGATTCGGTGCGGGTCTGTGCAAAGGCTTCCGACCTAGTCCTCGCCCAAACACACGTTGTGCAGTGACTAATGCCGTTGTGTTTTCTTACCGGTGGACTGTTGTCTGTTATGACACTGGCTAACACCTGAGACTGTGGTCCGGCTGTTTTCATGTCCTGACGATTCTGTTCCCTTATCTGAAAGAGATCCATCATTCTCATGCCCCACATACACTCTTATTCTATACGACATGCTTATAGAGCAAACAAAAACTCAAAAAATCGAATCCATTTTATTGCGCTGTATAATCTGTATGTGCAATCTAAGTGCATTCAGACAGAAGGCTAATGTTTGGCATCTTTTAAAGCACATCAAATGCAAAATGTCAGGATACAGCAAGTAAATCACGTCTATTTATTAAGATCAGTTATGGACATGTTTATACATTCATTAACCATTCATTCATTTTTGTTCTGCATATACACAACATGTTGCCACCCTTCTGGTGTCATTGGGACTTCATCTCACAGTTGGTGAGACCGGGGTGATATTTTTAGTACAAATCTGTTGGTGGTTTGAACAGTCATACATCTGTGGTTAATAATAGAACTGATGTATAAATGTACTGTATTTTCTGCGCTGTTATGCTTTTACTGATATTTGATAAAGTATTTTAAATCTCCCGTGTCATGAAAAACCTGACAGCATAATCATCTGTATTGAACTAAATACGTATTACTATGAAACGTTATATGCAGAACAAGAGCATCTGCACAGAATATGAACATTTCTGTGCACCTGCTGTACCCTGACCTGCACAGCTATATTTATTTTTCTCCAAGTAATGTGTTTTAACTTTGAGTTGCCAGATCTTAAAAAAACATGATTTGTTTTGATTTCATCTTTGTTAACATTAACACCATCAGCTGTTTCTAGAAAAGCGTGTAGAAGACATATCTCATCTAGTGAGTAATAAAAGAGCTCACTGTACCTTATTTCTAGTCTCCAGCACCTCTTTTGGGTTAGTGAATAGTGGGACAAACTGGTTAGGATTTTCTATCTTAATTCCTTTTCCACTTCCCTGGGTCATTTCTTCTGCCTTTAACCACTAAAGAAAATAAACAGCACAAAAGAAATTCAGACTCTAGGTCTGTCAATCAGGAACTTCGACTGGTAATAAAAACAGACACCAGAAGTGTAAATAAATAGTAAAGTTAGGAAATACAACAGGTAAATGTGTGACTGACATAAAAGCAGCCAACAGAGGGCAGTGCAGACACTGCAGTGAGGTTTATGACAATGAATTATCTCCCCTGCATTGCAGAGCTGGAGAAAGAAAGTGGGTGGAACATTTTAGGAGAGCGGGAGACTGAGGACAATGAGTAGTCGTCGTCTGCCAATGATGTAACTCATACACCATTGTTTGACTGCAGTCTTTTACTACTATTGATGTTTTCTATGTTATCTTTCATTATATATTTAACATATGTTTTTTATATATTTGTTGTTTTTGTGATGCGAGGGAAACTTTCGCTTGGAAAATTCGGCACCATAATTGCATTACATTGCTCGGACGTTGCAATATGGATGTGTTTTTGAGGTTGTTAAAGGGACAGTTCACCCAAAAATAAAAATTCTGTCATCATTTACTCACCCACGATATGCTCCAAATCGGAATAAATTTCTTTGTTCTGATGAACACAGAGAAAGATATTTGGAAGAATGCTTGTAACCAAACAGTTCTTGGCCACCATTGACTACCATAGTAGGAGAAATTACAATGGTAATCCCAGTGACCCAGAACTGTTTTCTTTCCTACATTCTTCAAAATATCTTCTTTTGTGTTTAACAGAACAAAGACATTTATAAAGCAATTTGTCCTACTGTCGTGGTCAATGGTGGCCAAGAACTGTCTGGAACAACAATTTTTTGGGTGAACTGTTCCTTTAAGTGGGCTTTTAGGAAGTTGATGAATCTGAATCTCTTACCGTAGTCCGATGTCCTGGGCTGGCCTGGTCCTGATTGACTTTCTGATAGGTATTTGGGGTGTTGAGCCATCTAGTCTTCTGCTGTTGTCTCTGCGCGTGGGGCTGGAAACGGGGGTGTGGATGAACACCATCTTCGTGGAAGGAAAATGACGTAACTGTAGCAGGAACCTCCACCTCGCTTCTGGTTTTAGAGCGTTCCAGCAGAACTGGGAAACGGTAGGCATATCCGGTACGGTAACCCTTGAGAACGTTCGGGGAAACAAACCTGTTACGTCGGGCTGGTAATGAACGGTATTCAAGTCAGTCCAATTAGGTCAAAGCGTAGACTAACCAGATTGTCCAACGTCCTCATTAATGCTTCAAACTCATGTTCTCCCAGCCTGCTTTTGTGCATCGGGCCGAAGGTGGATCCGGCCCAGCCCACAGTGCCAGTAGCAGAGGGCCGGTGAATGCTGCGGTCCAGCATGATGAGGTTTTGCTCCCCTCCGGCGCTGCACAGTGCTGCCACCTGTCAGAGGAGCGGAACATTGCAGCATAGCTTTTCATAGACATTTACGTTTGTGCATTTGACCGATGGTTTAATCCAAAGCGTTCAATTCAGCATGTGGCATCCAGTTTGGAAGTACAAAACATTATTCGGCATTAGTAATCCAGTTTGTGTGCAAATATCTCAACATTTGGAAGTACAATAAGCCAAAGAGTGCACTGCATTGTGGGTACAGAATTTCACACAGTAAGCTCTGTTGTAAAGTGCTTATTTTGGCAAATGCAGTATGTCATCCTGATATGCGTTTCATACAGTATATAATGCAGAAAGAGTAGGAGTAATATGACACGCATCTAAAAATAGCCACACAATAGCAGCATTGTTCAGCTGCACCCCAGCAAACCAAAATGAACTGCTTGACCTCCATTTACTGGATCTCTTTTCACAATATTGTTTTTCTCTCTCTCTCCATCTTACGGACTCTCACTTACATAAATATTCTGTCTCTTTTCTAATAATCGTTCTGTCTACTAATGTACTCTTCAGTATTTTATTCTTCTTATAGGAACAGTGGTAGATTCGTGCTTTGCCTACCTGTATTTGACAGGCGTTCTGAATGTGGTAAATTGTGTAAAAGGCCTCTTCCACAGTTTCTCCCAGAGCCACAATACCATGGTTCCTTAAAACCAATACCTGTACAACAACACATTTGTTGCAATATGAAAATATTTCCCTTTCTACAAGTTTTAATCAGCCAATAATATAACTTTTTTTATGATATAACCTTGCATGTAGGCCCCAGGCTCTTCTGAAGATCAACTCGGTCTTCTTCTTCCTCCATTACACCATTATAGTCATAATAAGCAACGTCACCCACCAGCAAGGCCTCATGGGATAGTGGTAGGAGGCCACACTTCATGGCTGATACCTACGAAGGTTAAATGTGATGTGTTAGGATCAGTGCAATTTTTGTTTCTCTTCTCTGAATTCTCTTTATATGTTCTAAAATGTATATTTGTACCCTTTTAGAAATCTTTTGTTTACTAATAATGAAAATTAATATTAATAATACTAATAATATGAATATTTCTGCCATGGATTTACAGTATGTGGTTAATTTATAATTGAATATAAAAAGAATAATTAGTATGTAGTGTACTAGTTTTATTAAAGATGAGGTAACATGCTATTTCATGCATTCTGACTTCTTTACAATGTTAAACGTGCTGGCTTCTCAAGCTTAACACAGTCAAATTGTAAAAAAAACGAGTTGAACGTATGACGTAGTATTTCTGTGCTCGATTCACTCCGCCAGTTTTTTTCGAACATGGATTCCCGTTTCGTAACAAGGGTTATTAAGCCCCTCATTGAACAATTCTCCCAGAAAAGCACGCCCACGCATCATCCAGTGAGCGAAAGAGTACGCGCAAGCGTCAACCAGCCAGCGTGAGAAAGAGCATCAATGCCGCTTCACTCGGCTGACAGAAGTTTACCTGCGTTTGTTTGCTCACTGCATTTTCGGTGATGAATGTTATATAAACGATGGATATAACGCTGGATTTGGAGATCGTTTGAAACTGATAGATGGCGCGGTCCCAGTGCTCTAAAAGATGCCAGACATGAACCCCACGCGGTAAGTCAAACTAAATCGTATGTCTGTGTTTTGTTGGCAATCGGCGTGTACGTGCTTAATGTAAACAACATGAACTTATAGTAAATCAATGCGATGATGTATTGTGTGCTCGTGCTGTAGTTCCACCCCCCTTCACGCCTCCAGGCGCCCGTCTTTTTCCGGAAATAATCGTACAGCTGTATCTGTCTTTTATAAATTTGATCAAACTAAATACTCTGAAGATACGAAGTATGCAATAATACTGTATAGGTACTCAAGATTAATATGAGATTGGCAGAAACTGCGTGTTACCTCATCTTTAACAATTACTATCAATACTAAATCTTTGTAATCAGTGCATACTTCATATAAAACAAACTTTCATTCCTCCGCTAAAATGTAAGAAAACAAATAAAGCGATTAGTTGAGAGAGGGACGTACTGCAGCGTTGGCCGGAGTGTGAAGATGCACCAGACATCGGACGTCTGGTCTTGCAGAGTAGATCGCAGAATGCAGGCTGAACGCAGACACATCCACACCTAGTGTTGTGCTGCCTCTCTCGACCACCTCGCCAAGAATATTCACCTTTACCTGTACATCACACACAGCACATGCTTAAATAAAGTGGTAAAACAAAACCTGCAAAACATCCACGATGACCTCATAAAATCACCATAACAGTTTGGTGGCGTTTAGCACAATTTAGCATATAGTCTAGCATATAGCCAGGGGCGGACTGACCAGTAGGACATTCTGTCAAAGTCCAGAACGGCCGTTCCACCAACGGCCTACGGCCGCGACCAGGGACGGTCCGGCCATCTGGAGTATCGGAACTTTTCCCAGTGGGCCGCAAAAGTATGGGGCCAGAATGGACGCTTGGGCCAGACAGACGTATGTTATTAACGCAAATGCACGCAACGCAAAGGTATTAGCGAGACGGACACGTATACATGTAATGCAATGACACGTCACCCCCCCATCGACAAAAATGGTTAAGGGCCAATGTGGGCCGAAAACTCCAGGGCCGTTTTTGCTTCCCAGTCCGCCCCTGCATATAGCATTTAGTCGTCTATATTCAAGTGCATTTTTAAATGTTCACCAAATAGACTTTTAGCGGACACATCATTCTATTTGGAGAAAATGGAGCAAAATATTGACGCTCGCATCTCGTTTCCACAAGGAACGTCAATACAGGAAAGAAAATTGTGTTTATGGGGGGTTAAAAAAACTGATGATTTAGATTCAGTGATTCTTTAGGATTCTTCTTGAAGCATGTTATTAAAATTTCATGTTGGACATTTGAACCTTATAACATGAATTTAATCATCTTTCTTAGAAATTAGAAATTGAAGGACAGATTTCTTTAATTAAAAATCACTGCATAATTTAACCGTCCCCCATCATGCACTGTGCTCATCTTAAATATAAATGCCTTACCCATTAACTACATGTAATTAATTCTACTTTAACCCTTTAATGTAGTCCGTTAATGTATTTAATCTTTTGTACAATATTTTACAGACACTACACATCGAGCACAGACATGAAAAATATCTTTCTTGCAATGCATTATTTATTTTTGATATAAAACTCTTATAAAGCACGATATGTGTCCAGTAAAATCCTGAAAGCACTGAAATCTTCCACATGTCACAGCATTTCTTTATTTGACCTTCCTTTGAATGCTTTTGCACAGAGAACACAGAAAGTGCTTCATCAGCTGTTATCTCATGAGAGGAAACCATTTGTAATGTGTGCAAAGAAAGAGTGTGTAAAAGCTCACCAGACTGGAGGCAGTCACCTCCCCGAAGGCCAGACCGCCCGGCAGCACCAGGAAATGCTCCTGCTCTTTACTAACGCGTATCTGTGGCGAGAGAGAGAGAAAGTGAGAGAGAGGCCAAGTAGTCATTTAGCAGATGCTTTTATCCAAAGCGAATTACAGTACATCCATTTATTACAGGAACAATCCCCCTGGAGCGAGCTGAAGTTAAATGACTCAAGAGCACAATGATGACAGCCCGTGGCTTCAACTTTGGGGAATCGAACCAGCAACTTTCTGGTTACCAATCATGATCATTGTGCACAGTTAGGTGGCTTATTGAAAACATCAAATGCACATACTGCAGGTATGAAAAAACACACAATTCCATTATCATGACCATGAGTTATAAAAAGCTTAAACAGACACATGCATATTGTACAAGTTAACCAAATCGTATTTAGGAAAGCAGTGACGCCTCTTTCATCGAAAAAAAAAAAAAAATTTATAGGCCTACACACACAGTGAGAGAGAGGATTTTTTCTTACTGTGAGACATGTGTTGGCAATCTGGGCCCAGCCGTATAGATCCAGCAGGCGATGCACACTAGCTAGCTTACAGCGCATCAGTCTCTCGCCCTTCACCATGGAGCTCGACTCCCATCCGTGCAGATCATTAATGGGGGTCACCATGGTAACGGCTTCACGGGCATTAGTAACAACAACACAAGAGTGTCAATGAATATGCTACTCATGAATGACTCTGCATAAAGTTTGTCAGACGGAGCTCAAGTGACTGAATTTAATTTAATAGTAAATTAGTTCAAAAATATTAAATTCATAGTTTCAATGTGAAATGCAAACTAAACTCCGTCTCAGCCACAGAAGGGTGAATGTGTCAATATACGTTATGAAAGGTTTCAATATACTGTATAATAAAATGAAAGTAGTACAATGCTCTTTAAATACTCCATTGCAAGTTTATGTACACATAAGGAGTATCTATCTACAAAATAAATAATATATCAATTATAATTAATGACACTATAAAAAGGTGAATTCATATGAACCATGTAAAAGCGTCTAATTTGTATAAACAATATGATAAAAATGGGAATTTTAAACAAATAACTATAGTTAATACTCTTGTAACAGGGATGAACACCCTGTTGCAACCCTGGAGTGTCTTTAACAAGAAACATTTATGGCTCATCCCTTAAGGATTTTAACCTACAACCTCATGGTTATCAACCCAGATGTTTATCCCATAGATCAGATATGGAATTAGTCCTGTGTGTAACGCACTGGATTGGGTGACAGGCAGAGCGACGGGCGATCCGTGAGTAGCCATGTAGTCAGCGATCTGTCGAAGAGCCCACAGACTGGAAGAACTGCCTTCCTTCTTCATCTGCTCCTGAATCAACACATCCAGCTCCTCTCTGAAGGACTACAACACACACATATACAAAAATTTTGCTACCCAATGCACGCAAGTGACAAAGTTAGGTTGAACATATATTATTGTTGTTCATATATACGCCCTGAAAATGCTGGGTTGTTTCGATCTTTGTTTGGGTAAATATGGACATTTAAACCAGCGGTTGGGTTATTCATATTTTACCCAACCCATATTTACTCAACCAAGGGATGAATGCTTTTTTGACAACGGTTTTATGTTAAAATGTATACTGACTGATGCATTATTAAAAGTATAATGTTAGACATTGAAACTGGGTACTGTAAGGTCCTGCAACTCAAATTTTCCTTCAAAATGTACATTACATGTAGCCTCTGTAACTGCGTGTATTATGCTAAATAAATTTATTAGATTATTATTTACTAGAATGATCTATAAACACATGCACTGTGCTGTGTTTTACCTTATTCGTATTTTTCTTATTTTCTCCTGTAAAGCGGCTTTGGAACAATGCACATTGTGAAAAGCGCTATATAAATAAAATTGAATTGAATTATTATTAGATCTGAAATACCCAGTGTTTGCTTAAAAAATAAAAAATTGTGTAAAGGACTTTCAGCATTTATCTTGTCTTGTGCATCCACAAATAATGCCACACCGCAAATACGCAAATAACAAGACCAATCAAAATTCAGCATGCAAATAGATGTATAAAAGAAATGTATCAAAATTCAGTCTTATCTTACATTTCTGTTTTCTTCATTACAAAAACAAAACAACTAATTATCTAAAAAAAAATGCAATATCCCTTTAAAGGTCAGATCAAAATAAATGTTTGCAGAATAACAATACAGTTTTGCCATGCAAGTGCTATAATAATAATTCAACAAAAATGAGAAAAACGTTGCTTATTACAGAACAGATACAAAACAACACAACACATTTGTAAACATACGAAGCAAGCAGGGAAAATTGTTCCAAAGCAATGCACAACAGGGCAGGAAGAAATAAATCGTCCTCATGCTGACCTCTTTCTTCATTTCTGTCATTTAAAACATTTCTTTATTCTGAACGTCTTTATTTGTTTCGCACCAACACCTAAAACACATGGCACTATCTCCGTTTTCTCTCTCTCTCTCTCTCTCTCTCTCTTTTTCTCTCTTCAGCTGCATCTGCTCAGATTACATCTGAGCTGTTCAGATAATCATATCTTTGGGAACCTATCTAGGGGGCAGGGGAGAGAGGACAGAATGACTGGACATAGGACATGAAAGAGTGCACAGAACAAGTGAAGAAAAGGAAGAAAATGAAAGTGGGTCTTCTGCGAATGAGAGATATGCCATGTCTAAGACCTTTCTAAAGGCTTATAGTAGCCACTTGAAATATTCACTCACACACTCATTCGCACCATTTATAAAAAAAAATCCCAAGAAAAAAAAAAAAAAAATCACAGCCATTTTCTGCATTAAGTCCTTAAACAACCCACAAACAAATGTGTTTTTAAAAAATCTGCCAAATTCCCCAAAGCGAACGATACTACTCAAATCCTCTTAGTGCAAAGTCAAAGCAATGAAAAACGGCACACTCCCATAATGCATTGCAAATGACCCAACCATATCCAAATAATTCCCACTCTACTCTTAAACTACTTCGTGTATTTTGAGTTGCAAATATAACTTTTTTTACTTAATACACGAACCAACTGCTTTATATTGTCGGTTTTGATTCATTTATATATAGTGCATCAAATTGTCTCCAAAAAATTGTTATGTGCGCAGTCGCGTTCTCGTCTTCCGGGTCTATTTCCATATACCAGTTTTGGCAAAACAGATCATATATGGACTTTATTTATAGTAGAACTATATGGCTTGTCACTCACAGGACTTTGCAAGAGACTGGAAACACGTTTCTTGAGGCCGCTGGACGGCGTCGACTGCTGGGGAGACTGGAGCATTTCCATCTCCAAACACTCGCCGTCCACGGGACTGTGCTGCACGGGCGTCCCTTTAGGGGTGGGGGAGGTATTCATCATCTTTTTCCCAGTGTGAAAGAGAGAGGAAAGATACAAGGAAAAGAGAGCAAAAAAGAAAGGATAGGCAACACGGAAGCTGGCGATATGGCTAGATGGGGGCACAAAAACACACAAAAAAGATTATGTAAATTAGTCAGTTGTGGAGGAACACCGTTTTATTAAGATATCATTATTCACATTATGGGGATAAAATCCCTTAGAAACGTGTAAATGTGAGGATATACACATAACACACACGTACAAATGCACACAGGCCGATCTGCACACACAAGATAAGAGATTATACACACCACACCCAGAGTCATGTGATGGGCTGCACTAACTGTCACCTATTTCCAAACACTCAGTTTAAGTGCCCTTAACAGGGTTATATAGGGCACTGCAATTACAGATTTAAAAACACATACACAGTTCTTTACGTGCATTAGTAAAGTGATCGATTCCTTTGCTTGTTCGGTCAATGTCATCATGTCCCATGATGCATGACACAAAATACTGTGCATATTTTTAAAATAATTTTCGTTTCTAATATTTTTTTTGCAATTTGTTCAAATAGTTTAAAGATTAATGTGCAGAAGTCATTCATTGGTTGGCTTACCAAAAAGTGTACACAATGTGCATTTTTTAAATGTTGCATGTTCAAGCCGTTGGCTTCAATTCACAACCTCACCACAAGATGCCGCTAAATTTCATTCACTGGACCTTTAAAGAGACTTTCTTCTGAAAAACAAAAAATAAGATATTCTGAAGAATGTTGTTAACCGAACAGCGACATCACCCATTGACTTGCATTGGTTTTGTGTCCATGCAATGGAAGTGAATTGGTGCCGCCACATTTCGGTTACCGATTTTCTTCAAAATGTCTTTTGTGTTCTGCAGAAGAAAGTAAGTTATAAAAGTTTGAAATGACATGAAGGTGAAGGTTTCATAACCCTTAGCAGTTTTATTCTCTAAACTCATCTTATATCATTTACACTAAAAAATAAAAAATAATTGAATCAACTATTTGTCATCCTGTATTTGTCGAATCTGCATCTAAAAATATTTTAGCAATCCCATAAATGCATCCAATGAAGTTAAAGCACTAGCAGTCACGGTATCTTTGTGTCTGGTCATCTAACAGGGGCTCAGGTGCTCTGGGACCCCCGCTGAGAGGCCCTCTCCCGGGGGAGACTTTATAATGACTGGGGCCTCTCTGGATCCAGACACCAAACCGGCGCCGCCCTGTGCCGTTCCTAGGATCAGTTTCAAACAGAGCTTTCTACTCTAGTGGATCCAATTTAATCAAGTCCCTCTGCTATTACAGTGATCCACTCCCAGTGTACATCACATCGATGCCTTTCTGTAACTCATACTGTAATCTCAAAGACAGCCTTGTCTTTTGCTACAGCAAGTTTTTGATGTCGTTCTGGGGAGAGATGAAAAAAGATGTCACAAAAAACATGTACATGCGTCTGTTACGTATTGATCGCTCTGAGCTTCCCTGACCGGATGAAGGCTTTCAACCCCACTGAGAGATCCTAATGCTTTTAAGTAGTATGGAAAGAGAGAAGGAATGAAGGGTATGAAGGGAATGCATAATGGTGAAAGTAATGCTTGATTGATATTTTAGATGTCTTTTCCAATTAAGTTCACGTGCAGTTATGAATGCATTCACTACCGCATCATGCACTGAGAGCTAAATGACGCATGCAAAATACTCAAACATAAAAGACACTTATGGTAACAATCATCAATCAATAAACTGCATCATATGTGCTTTTCTGTGAAATAAAATATTAAAATATAACTTCAATAAACATTTTGCCCATAAATGCTTATATCTACTATAGCTTAGTTGCCAAAAGATTCATGTTCTATAGTCTTAGATGAGATTTATGCAATTTATAAAGGCATTTAAAGGATTAATAGTTTGCAACATTTAATTTTTGAACATCATGTATTTACATGCCTCAGTGGTTAAATTAATACTGTACATTCTATCCGACTGAACGTTTAAGTCTTATTTTATTACCACACAAAGACCAGAATAAAGATGTTGAATGCTGTTGTCCATGACAATTATTCTTTTTGATTATGATAAATGTGAATACTCGAATGATTAACATACTTTGACAACCCTGTTAAACTTAATTCTGAAAAGACAATTCAAGAGAACAGCAGCGGGTGACCCTAATTTAAAAGGGTCAGGTTATTATCCGATCACAATTTGGATGGCTGAGGATTGAACAGACAGGGCTGTGCCGCCCTCTCTCCAGGGCTCATCTGCTGGGGGAAATTCTCTTGTGTCACGCCCACTACTTTTACAGGAAAACAACACCCCTTTCACCGATATGAGAAAGGGGAGATATACTAGTCATTCACAATGATAACGAAACATGTGCGTCTTTAAAAGAAATGGATACTTTTTTGTCGACACGGTGTTATAAAAAGCGCCTTTTTTGTAAAAGCCACAGAAAGTGTTCACGCGGCTGCCTAGCAACAACGCGGCGCCCGCAGCATCAGCACCAGCGGTGTCGTGGGGCTCAGCCTCCGGGCACCACGCTGAAATAACCCATACAGAATTTTATAGGAACGCATGGCATTTTGCGAAGTACTAAATATCAAATCGAAGTACAGCCATGTATAAACAACCCCCGCGACCGTGCTTTTAAAGCGTTAATGGGAGGGAAAATACAATAATGCACATCATGCTCAAACAAAAGCTTCTTGTGAAAGTATTATGTCAAAATGCAACTCGCACAATCATGAACGCTTCAATGAAAACAAGGCCCCAGGGCCTCTGATTGGTTAAACGCAACAAAAACAGTTCAGAAGATACGTAAGCATCTCAATAAAATACCAATGGAGTAGAGAAATGCATTCTGTTCTTTATTCTCCAGTGCGACAATGCATTTATTTACTGAACTGTTAAAGCAATTAATCACGTTGAAACAAATCCTGTAGTAGCTTTAGGCTATTCATGCAATGATGGTATCATCATGGCACTGGACATTCTCATAAGCAGCAATGTCACAATGAACATAACGAATGCACGAAGCCCAAAATACCTTCATTCACCTCCACTAGTGAGTAAATACGACCTTGGGTCTGTTGAAATGTCAACATGAACTAAACTCTGGAAATGGTAATGAAAAACAAATGAACCAAGAGATGCTCACCTCACAACATCTCGTCTTTGTCCTTTTTACGCGTAGTCACAACGTAACACTGCAACGCAATGTGTCCAAACAACGCAATCGATGCTTAGTCTCCCTTTCCACTACGAATGGGTTTGTTTTGGCTGTGTGTTTTCTTAGACCTCCGCATCCCCTCGTTTTTGACGTTTTATAGCAGGCAAGACCAGCCCACGACCACGCCTGGCAGTTTCATGACCTCCCTTCTTTACTATACATTGAACATTCAGCTTCTGTTCGGATTTCTTGTAGACACTACCAGTTTACCCGCCAGCGGTGTTATTAAATACTAGAAAACGTCCACTAAACGAAAACGTAACGTTTTATTACTATCGTGCACTGAATGCAGTGGAATTATCGCATCAAATGATTTATTTGGGATGTTTTTGGCCACAACGATGCAGATGCGGATTGCTGAAACGTTGCACTGGCTCCACCTGCTGGTGATTCTCTTATATTGCAAGGAGAAACTATCAAAACACAGAACAAGGGTCTCCAACCTTTTTGTAAGCGAGGGCTACCTGAAGAGATAAAATCATCTAGAGGGGCTACCTGTTGATAAAATACTTTCAAACCTTAAACATGTAATGCATTACTTTTCAGCGCACAGGATCAAATTGAGTTTTCTTTCACATATTTTTGCACTTGAATATATTAAAGTTAAAAACATATGCTAATAATTATAACATTTCATGACGATGTAGCACTTGGTTGATCGGTATAGTCTCAGATTCGTCAACTCAAAAATTGAATAAAAAGCTTCAGAGAACGCAAACAGATGTACAAATTTATAACGGTTGCTTAGAGACAATTCACCCAAATATAAAAATTCTGTCATCATTTAGGCTACTCGCCTTCGAGCTGCTACAGATCTGTATACATTTCTCTGTTCTGATGAACACAAAGATATTTGGATTGCTTATAACCAAACAGTTCTTGGGCCCCATTGACTACCATAGTATGAAAAAGTACTTTATTTTTTGCTCCGTTGAAAACAAAAGATATTTTGAAGAATGTACGTAGGACAGCAAATAGTTCTGGGGCACTTCCATTATAATTTTTCCTACTATGGTAGTCAATGGGGTCCAAGAACTGTTTGGTTACAAGCAGTTGTCCAAATATACTTCTCTGTGTTCATCAGAACAAAGAAAGTTATGCAGGTTTGGAACAACTAGCGAGAGTAATTCATGACAACAATTCTCATTTTTGGGTGTACTATTCCTTTAAATCAAGTTATGAGGTTATAATAGTATAGTAATAGAAAAGTTTCCTCCTTATTTGTAAAAAAGAACACCACCAATAAACACTATTTATTATTTATTTGCATAAATCATAATATAAATGTGCTGTAGAGCCTCAAAAATAAACTTTACACAGCTCTCTTTCAATAGTTTAAGACAATTTAAATGTATACTGTATAGACAAAAAATTATTTATAGTGCAGCTCAACTGCCAACCATCAGTGTTCATAATAGCTGACAAATATTCTATAATATTAAATAGAAGCATCAGAAGGCTACAGCTTCATCTTAAAGGCACATACAAAAGAAATAAGAGCTTAATTCAATGTACCAAGTTTCTACGAGGAAAGTTGTCCTGTTACCACAGTTTGGTCTGAGCCAACCTGCACAATGTACATTGGCACGACACACTGCACCATCATGTTGTTGAGATCCACATCATCTTCTGATCCGGTCGCCGTGGTAACCAGTGGGGCAGTCACACTCACATCCGCAGACAGAAAGGGATTTGACATTGACTCCAGAGCCTGAGATGGAGACGATTGGTACATTGATAGCATGAAAAGCTTATAACCAATTTACATTGGTAACATCAGAATGCAAGCCTTTCCGTGTAAATGAATGTAAAGGCCATGTTCACATTTGAACACATCTCACATCTTCCATGGTCCATAGATCAGAGTAGTCAGTCTCTATGTTTGAATAGTTTATTTCAGTCTCTAGGAAAACATCAGTATTCCCACTGCCCTGCGAAGAACAAGAATAAAGACATTTGCTGTATTTATATATATATATATATATATATATATTGAAAGCACGTTCTTTTAACACTATGTAGGGCAAAAAGGATCTTATTTATTATTCGGTGTACAAGTTTAATTCAGATCAAAAAAGACGACACTGTCGAGCCATTGACTTACACTGGACGATGTGTGATTGAGAACGGCTGACAGAAGTCGAATGTACTCAGTTGCAGCTTTAAGCATGTCTACTTTGCTGGGCTTTCGGTCCTGTGGCATCACCGGCACGATACGCCGGAGATACGAGAACATGCTGTTCAGGCTTCTTACCTGAGGGAAGTGAGATAAATTAACCGTCAACATTACAGAAGCATATTTAACTGAGCTTTTTAAAAGAAATTAGGCTTTAGCCTATGTTTTCCATGTTCATTTCTATGCAAATGGAGAAATTAATAAAGCCCCATTCACTTTAATTAAAATTTATGGCGCTTTTCTTATTGTGTCAAATGTGACAGAAACTTTTTATTGTATTTTATTTTAATATTTGTAGCACAGCCATGGTCATTGTTCATTTTCATAAAATAACAAAGACATTATTTAACATTTCTCCTTTAGTAGTGTCTTATGAGTCAGTCTTATGAGTGTGACACCAATAAATTAAAGGGGTGATATGACACGGATAAAACGAATATTATTGTTTGTTTTAGATGTAATGCAATGTGTATACACAATTTAAAGTTCAAAAAGGCTGTATTTCACATACCGTGCATCTCCTCTTTGCCCCGCCTCTCTGAAACACGCAGATTTTGTACAAAGCTCATCGCTCTGAAAAGCGAGGTGTGCTATGATTGGCCAGTTAACCAGTGCGTAGTGATTGGTCGAATACTGCCAGCGTGTGACGGAAATGTAACACCTCTTACCATATTAGGAACATCAGGTTCCAAAGGAATTGTACTGACAGGTAGGCCCACCTTACTTGCGAATACATTTGGGCGGTTTTAAGCCCTATTCGCACGGGATTAGTATTACCTGGGGACCTCTGGTCATTTGTAGTAATTGCAGAGATTGTCTGTGATCTTAATCCCGTGCGAATCGGCCATGTCTGTAATTTGTAAAGTAAAAATTCCCCCACAAATTACCTACCATATTTTGACGAACACTGAGGTCCTGTGATAATATTAGTCCAGTTCGAATCGGCATCTCTGATTTGGCGCGCTCATATATCATTTTTCAAGGTTTATCCACCGTTTGCTAATAATGGAGGCTGTTTTGATATTAATTTGGTTGCGGATTCATTTCCACCCATTGTCAAAACTGTTGTTTTGACCGGGAGTCTTCCGTTTATTTATTTATCTTGGAAGCGCTTGTAAAAGCACTTTTCACATAGAGATCCCAGAAAATACACGGAAAATGTGTCCAGGAATTTGTTGTCCCGGGATCGTTAGATTTTGTTCATTCACACTGCCAGTGATTTTCTGGAATCTGTGCGTGCGTTCACACACATTCCGTGAAGATCCCGTTAAGACACATGGCGTAATATACTGCAAAGTTATGTAACGTGCATTTTTTTGTCGTGAAATGAGGGTTGATAACTGAACGATACTTGTGTTTTTAGGTGGCTAAATAGCGCAGTTTGTTATTATTACTGCCTTTATTAATTAGGCCTATTTTATTTAGGCCTAATTAATAATCTCTTTTTTGGTTATTATTCTGTACCATGTATTGTTGCCTTTTGCAAATGACAAAGACGTCAATTTTAAAAAAACTTTTGTATTTATATTTTTATTGGTAAATGCAGAACAACAAAGAGGCACAAGAACGCAAGGTAGGCTATAGCCCAACGAGATTAAGCTAAATATAAAATGTCATATGAAAACATTAGGGATGTAACGATTCACTCAGCTCACATGCGAGTCACGATTCTGATCTCACGATGCGATTTAGTCACGATTTAGTCACGATTTATTTTGAAAAAATGAGTTGAAAAATTAGAAATGAACAACTTCCCTTGCATTATTTCTTAAATGCTTCACGTTTCTTTGTATGATAAAATAATGTTTTATTTCAAATAACAAAACTAAACTGCAATTTTATAACAAATTAATAATAGAAAAAGTCTCTTTAATATAAACAAACTAATACTGTATGTGCTTTTCTTGGATTTTTTTGCATTTAAGAAATATCAGCATCCACGTTTAGTTTTGCAGTGAAAATAGCGGCCCCTGCTGTTCAAAAAATGTATCGCGATTCAGTTCAAGCCTCAACCGATTTGAATCATTGCTCATTATAACCGATTTTCAACCGGCTCACGGTGAATCGTTACATCCCTAGAAAACATATAAATGCAAATTGTTCAGTATTGTTCAGTGCAAATTTACACAACCTTAATAAAAAAATATAACGGAATGCTGCGAAGTTAAAATGAGCCAGTATTTTCGCAACATAGCCTAATGCAATACAAAAGGCACGGTATAATATTTTTTCAGTAATATGATGTACAACAATGTGAGTTTAAAAATAAGTTTATCGTTTTTTAAAACAAAGTTTGAGAAGTTTTTCAGCATTTACATTTTGTAACCATTTCGGAATAAGATCAAGCAGATCGAATGAAAAACCCACTAATAGGACCTAAAGCATATTCCACATAATTCTATAAAAACCACAAATAAACACTAAGGTCGGTATATGATCATGATGTTTATAAATTATATTTATAATGTTTTTGTTGCGAAAAACAAGCACATAAATGTTCGGGTGATAGTTTGGAGTTAGTCTGTTAACAAGCGGGTTTCCATCACTCTGGTTTTATTCGCATTTTGAAGTTTCGCATCAGAAACGAGTGATGGAAATACCAAATTTCGAATTAAAAACCTTTAATTCGCAAAAAAAAGCTTTTACGCTCGCTTGAGGTGGTTTTTCATTTTTCGAAAAAGAGTTAATGCGAATAATGGGAGATGAAAACGCATTTGCCGAATAAATTCCTCCAAAAAGTCACGCAACTGCACTATGAGATGGCAAAACCTGACTAACCAGAGTACTTGCATTTATTGTGTTTCGTAATCGTCTGCTTGCGCAAGTATTATTATATATGAAAATTATAATATTCAGTGGCTTCTCTTAATATTCTTACTGATATTTAGTGGCAGTTTATTAGGACAGTGACGGCTGACTAGTTGGATGGAAACGGTTCTTATTCGCAAATGTTTTATGCGATATTTCCAATTTTGCACAGAAACACTCGGGCTTCTCCGCAGCACGAGCACAGCAGGTGCACGCAGCCGTTTTTAAGGTTGGTAAGCGATCAAGTTTATTGAAGCGCTGTGTATTTTCGTGTTAATATTTTTGATAAAAGTAATTTCAAGTTTAAACAGCGTTTAGAAGCAGACAACTCTATTCTTGCATCTGACCTTATGTTTGGTGATAGGACTCTTGCATTCATCCATGATTAAGCTAAAGACAAATAGTAGTTTTTGATTTACAAACGAAAAAAAATAATCGCTTAACCATATTTGTTTTCATAGCCAAATTATTTACGATTTATTATAGATGTGTGCCATCACTACATGGCTTTTACGGCATTGTTTCTGCCTTTTGTTCACACATAGCGCTTTCCGGGACTGATCCCTTTAATGTTATAGGTCCCCTTTCCAGAAACATTTTTCAGATCTATCCGGGATGCCTTTGCGTTCACACAAAAGGCACTCTGGCAATTTTTTGGCAATTTTCCGGGATCAGCGGGTTGTGTGAATGGGGATTTAACATTGTCAACATTTGAGACCCGTGATCGCGCACCGGACAGAAGATCACCGCGATCACGGGTCTCAAATGCTGACAGGTCATATCATTAAACACCGTACAACCAGAGGTGGACGAAGTACACAACTTCCTTACTTGAGTGAAAGTACAGATACTACTGGTCAAATATTACTCCACTACAAGTAAAAGTTGTAAAGACAGATTCTTACTGGAGTAAAAGTACAGAAGTACGTGCTTTTAAAAGTACTCAAGTATTAAAAATAAATTTCCTTTATGTCAGTTGTGCATTGTTTTATTGTCGTATACCTTATGCCTCTGAAGCAACCTACTGAATACACCGAGTAGCTCACAGTATCAGTTGTATTAAAGGAGTAGTTCACTTCAAAATTTGCCCCCATTGACTTTCCATAGTCATTTTTATTCCTGCTATGGAAAGTCAATGGGGGCAAATTTTGAAGTGAGCAACTCCTTTAAGAGCTTTATATGTTTAGCACATATATGTTTAGTTTAGATATAATCGTGTATGATCATTTAGCATAATTATCCTCATTAGCCCCCTAGGCCTATATGTATTTATGAGCAGTGTTCTTTAATTTTGTATATTCCCTTTACCAGTTTTAGCAGCAATTTACCAGTAAGTAGTAAGGTTCTTGTAAATAGTAAAGTGTAGAAGCCATGTGTTTGTTGGATTTATTACCATAATTTAACCTCAAACATAAACTATAGCTAGTATAATAATGAATATAATGAAACTATGGTATGTTTAGTTGCTGTGGTTTTACTAAAGATTATTAATTGGAGTATGGTTCCTATATTTAGAAAATGGTAAATTTGTGGATACTGTGGTTTTACGGCAAATACCATCCCTGCTGAAAAAAAACAATGCATTTTTTAATTAGAATGAGACTTAAATTAAATTCCTCTTTGTAGTGTGTTTTGGGTTTTATTCAAATAGGATTTACCATCCCACCAATAGAATCCATCACATACAACCCTGCTGAAAAAATCAATAGAAACCATTAAAGTTATAATGGTTTTATTGGTTTTAAAGAGATTTGTATTGGTTTAAATGGAAACTGTAATGGTTGTACTGGTATGTGATGGACTCTATTGGTGGGATGTTAAATCCTACTGGAATAATGCCCAACACACACTACAAAAAGGCATTTTGTAATGGTTTTAATGGAAAAATCTAATGGTTCATAATGGTATTTTATTGTAAACCATTATAATTTCTGTAATGGTTTCTGTTGGGGTTCTATTGTTTTTTTCAGCAGGGCAGTATCCATAGTATAATTCCCATTATAACCATTAAATCCATTACATTTTATGTTGTATTTTGGGCAGGGTTCTATTGTTTTTATTTCAACAGGAATACTTCAACTATAGTTACTTCAGTAAAAACATCATTCATTTTCTAAATCGCTTTAAATGATACAGCAGCAGATCAGAAGTTAACACGCACACGTAGCACAAGGTGTATGTGATGTTTATTTGCCGTTTAGCCGTTATGCCGATCATTTTCATGACAATGTTTCTACGATCTTTGACTGATCGTAACTCAGATGATTACACCACACTTTAACATGTGCCTTTTTCGTCTTTTAATGTTCTATTTGTCTTTTTAGAGCACTATCAATGGTGTAGCAGCGCCTACGTTTACATTAGTTTAGCGGGGAAGATCCCAGAGTTGCGTTAAAAAATCTGCCAAATGGCCATTCAAAGCCTGCCAGAAAACCGTGAGCTTAGAAAAACTGAAATACTTGGCAACAGTAAAAGGTCCTGGCAGATCGCAAGCCAGATAAATTGCGCACACAGGAAACCCCGCTGCAAAGAAACAATTTTCTACTTTTGGACCTTTTTATAAATGTAGTGGAGTAAAAAGTATGATATTTGTCTTTCAAATGTAGTGAAGTTAAAGTACAAGTACTCAAAAAAAATAATACTCAAGTAAAGTACAGATACTCAAAGTGTACTTAAGTACAGTACTCAGGTAAATTTACTTCGTTACTGTCCACCTCTGCATACAACAATAGGCTATTCAAACTATATGCAAAGCCTTGCCATCACATCCGGGAAATAAGTCAGTAAATTTGAGTAAAATCACAGGCTTCACTTATCCCGTGCGAATGCGCTACATGATCACAGACAATCTCTGCAATTATTACAAATGACCAGAGGTCCCCAGGTAATACTAATCCCGTGTGAATAGGGCTTTAGTCAAATCAAACCACGAACTGGGTGATAGAATGCAAATTTTGTTCCGAAACTTAAATTTTTGCAATTTTACGTGTCTAATACATACATGGGCAACTTACAACGCACCAAAGACAAACACGTATTCACGCCATATGACCCCTTTAAACATTAATGTAAAGTTAAAAAAAAACCTACTCCTATCCCAGATTATCAACCCACACTCTTAAAAATAATGGTGCTTAAAAGATTCTTCGCACAGCAAAGCCATAAAACAACCATTTTAGGTTCCACAAAGAAGCATCTCTTTCTTACCTTTTTAGAATCTGAAGAACCTTTTTTCACCACAAAGAACATTTTGTGAAACAGAAAGGTTCTTCAGACTTTAAAGGTTCTTTATGGAACCATTTAGACAAAAAGGGTTCTTTTATGGCATCTTGAAGCACCTTTATTTTTAAGAGTGCATTATCACAATTTAGGTTGAATTCCCTAAAATGTGCAAACACATTCTGCATGAATAGTGAAAAATAACCCGACATGTAGAATAGTCTAAAGAACCAGCTGTCGTAAATTCACCAAAAAGACTAGCATCATACAAATGACCATCATTTAACTTTATTCACACAATTGAACTCAACCTTATGTGACAGGTCAACACTGATGACATCACCTTGTCGGTTTGCTAAAAATCATATAACCTATTGTCATAATTGCACATTTGCACCACTCAGATACACCATTCAGAAGAACATGGACTTCACATTTTAAACAATTATCTGTAGCCAAAGAGTGAAATTAGTAGGGGTGTAACGGTACGTGTATTCGTACCGAACCGTCACAGGCAACATTCCAAATATAGTCATCATACCTATGCCCTACTCCTTCGAAGGGCAGATCCCTCGGAGTTTAGACTTTGGAGTGAACAAGGCATTTCCGTCCATTATGAAGATGTTTAGAATGCGCTTGGCAAAGCGACGTAATTTCCTCATTATCTTCAGCTGGCATGTTCACGTGACAATGCAGCATTTTGTCCGTCAGCAGATGTCGCTGTTTTAATGGCATAACGTAAGCATAAAACCTGATTGCAAATAAACAATACATTTTATATTTTTAAAAGTTTTATATATATTAGTGTTTACAGTATACATTATATGGCATATTTTAGAAACTTTTTAAAATATAAAATTTATGTTTATTTGCAAACAGTTAGGTTTTATGCTTAAATTTTGCCATTAAAACAACGACATCTGCTGACGGACACAATGCTTCGTTGTCACAGGAACATGCCAGCTGAAGATAATGAGGAAATTACGCCGCTTACTTTGCCAAGTGCATTCCAAACGTCTACATAATGGCACGCAAATGCCCCGTTCACTCCAAAGTCTAAACTACAAGGGCTCTGCCCTTCGAAGGGAGTAGGGTATAGGAATGAAAACTTTTCATTTTAATTTTCCCC
Source organism: Triplophysa rosa (assembly GCF_024868665.1). Lineage (NCBI taxonomy): Eukaryota > Metazoa > Chordata > Actinopteri > Cypriniformes > Nemacheilidae > Triplophysa > Triplophysa rosa. The sequence goes on along the minus strand of NC_079891.1, from coordinate 31,863,154 downwards.
TCGACAGCTCGTGACGGTTCGGTACGAATACGCGTACCGTTACACCCCTAGAAATTAGCTGATAATATGATTGAGCAGAGCATCCATCTAAAGCAGGGGTGTCCAATGTCGGTCCTGGAGGGCCACTGTCCTGCTGAGTTTAGCTCCAACTTGGCTCAACACACCTGTTTGGAAGTTTCTAGTCTGCTTTGTGAGACCTTGATTAGCTGTTCAGGTGTGTTTGATTAGGGTTGAAGCTAAACTTTGCAGGACACCGGCCCTCGAGGACTGACTTTGGACACCCCTGATCTAAAGGGTTATTAAACTAGATTTCTATTCTAGTTTCTAGGCTTTATAAGAAACAGCAGTGATGTTTAAAGACATAAGGGAGAACGTTCCAGGAATAAAGTGCTAGAGGCATGAGGAATTATGAAAGAGACCTTTGACATTATCAGCCGCCGAAAACATGCCATTAAATCATCCCCAGCGGTTTTAATGGTCAAAGTTCTATCAATAGTTTCGGTAACCATGGTTTTACTACAGTAACCACGTTTTTTTTCATGTATTTTTGTTGTTTAAACCATGGTTAATTTGATTTAAGTCAACCCTTCAGTGTCCATAAGAGGGCAACAATGCACAAACTTCCGCGTAAAAGGATATACTGACACGCCTGAATACTCACCCGCAATCTCTCTTTTGCGTTGGCAAGCTGTCGTCTTTTAACAGATTTATCTCTGTCTTCAGTGTCGATGTAGTGTCCGTCTTCCAACCGGACAAATTTGCCGATACTCACGTGCACTGGTAGTGATGGTTCAGTACTCTCGCGCAATAAAATATCACCCATGAGCTCGCGCTCTGGGACCTTCGTTAGACCCACCACTGCCCTGAACTTTCTACCGGTCATTTTATTTCTCTATTTTCCAAATGAGATAACATTGCATTGTATAACCTAATGTAACAAGGGCAAGCAGAGATATGCGGGGGAAATCACAGCATGCAACGGGATCTATTGTGTAACGTACAATTCTACTAGAAGCTAATCAATCACGTGATTATAGACATCTAATTCAAACTAATTTCACCTGTGAGTCAAGCCCCGCGTTTTCAGTAACGATCCAATGATAGGTGACAGAAAAAGCACTTGTGAGGATTAGGTGCATTTTAAATCTTGACCGCTAGATGGCCTCATAGCGATGTGTTTCCCTTCTAAATGTCTAAATGATTAAGAACTTTGAGTTATGTGATTTAATGTGAAGCTTCAATTCTGCTGAGAGTAATCAGAAACGTTGATTGTTGGGGAGATCAAAACTGGTTGTGAGATTGTCACATGTCATTAAATGCATTACAATTGTTGTTGGCAAAAAAAGTGTCATGTCATGTTCTACTACCCTTTTCTTGTTGGTGTCTCAGTTGCTCTGTGTTTCATACTTCTTTTGTAGTGTAGGATGGAAGTAGGCCTAATTTAGAATGGCAGCCTTCCATTGTGACAACACCCCATTTGTGCATCATGCATTCACCTTCATATCATTCCAACCCTGCATGACTTTTTTTCTTATGAAGAACACAAAAGAAGATATTTTGAAGAATGTTGGTAACCAAACAACATTTCCTCCCCATAAGATGCACACAAAAATACTAAGCATATACAGTATACCTTTTGTGTTTTACAGGAGAAAGAGTCGCACAGGTCTCTATCCCTTTATTTTATACATCAATTAAAAGTATTTTAAGAATACAATGGTGTTAAAAATTGTTTGAGCACAATTATACTTGCAGTAATAGTATGAATAAAATGTACTATTTTTGACAAACCTTGTTAACAGTTAACAATGTAGTTGACGTGTGTCCTATGGTGTAACAGCAAAAATTTTGGGAAAAAAACTAGCAATGAAGATAAATCTCTCTTATGCTATTTTATATTATAAATGTAAATATTAATAGTATAAAATAACATATTACGAACACTATGTACGTACGGTTTATTTGTCAACCCCAATACAGTTTTAATTTTACTGACAGAAAAGTCAAATTACATTTTGACAGTCAAGTTACAGTACATTTGCATGAACTTTGATTCACACATTAAACATTTCTACTGATTACTTCACCAGTGAATATATGTGAGCGATATGCTATTTACACTAACCTAAAATAGCTGTAGGGCCCATTTTCTTTGGATTAAGTAGTATAATAGCAGTAATAGTAGTTAGATGCTTTTTACTTATAAATAGTGGCAGATAACATTACTAGTTGCACCTCAGTATTGTTGTGCATTAAACATTATGCAATAATAACAGACAGTAAATCATTATATTTATAAAAAATATTAAAATGATGTCAATTTATTGATATATTAAAGCCCTATACCTACCCCTAACCTTACCCTAAACCTAAAATTTATGAATAAAAATTCATTTTAAATCTTAAATCAATTTTATTGAAAACAAATACCTTTATAATCGGTAAAGTAATAAAAAAAGTTAAAGGAGGTCATCAGCGGGACTCGAACCCCGGTCTCCCATGCCGCGCTATACAGACTTCCCACTTTATGGCACTCGAGTCGCTGTTTGAAACGGCGTCAATCTTACAGTTTCTCTATTCCAATCACATATTGGTGGGCGGAGCTAGTGTAAATAAATCGTCTAATGTTAACGCTGCGTAGTGTTTTAATGAATTGAGTTTAATGTCATCATCCCAGTAGATGGTGCTGTCCACCTTCTTATGGTGAGAGACAAAGTTGTTTTTTACAGTCTAGGTTAAAAACTCATGCCCTTGCGGCCCCTGTGACATAATTTAGAGACTGCTCTTTGACATTATGCTGTTTTAAATGACATAAAAGTATTATAACGTCTGTTTAAAAGCTTTCAAGCTAACTTGGTAATGCCTAACTAATGGAATCAAGCGGCGAACCGGAAGTCTTAAGCATCAGCCCTACGCGCATACGCAAGGCATAATGGGTAATTTCGCGCATTGCGAAAAATGTGAATTTGTACTCAGTGTAAATAGACAAAAGAAATCATACTTGAGTAGCTATGACCTTAAGAAAAGCTTTCTTTGGACATGTACAATTGCAAAAATCTTTTTGTGACGGTTAAGTTTAAGGTGTGGTTAGGGGTGAGAAAATACTGTAATGGCATTATGGTTAAGTATAAAAAACTATGCACTTCCCCATGAGGATAACAAAACAATACGTGTAATGTGTAATGAGTGTATTTGTACATTCAGCATGGTTAAAAGTGTAAACCATCCTATGTAAACATAAGTGTCATTCATTTCCCGTTCCTCTACTTCACAGTCATAAAACAGCGGCAGCCACATCTGAGAACTCCAACACCTGACATTAAACTACCTGGCTTTATAATACATGTAATCCAATGATGCATCGTGGATTTGTCCCTCAAGTACTGCATCTTCACCCGGTGTAATAGGATGAATAAAATGAATGAGCGTTTCCCATATACTGTGATGTTCATAATATTATTCATAGTCCCAAATGTATTATGTATAGTCCTAAATCTATTCAAACAAAGATTGGCACTGCAAGAGTCTTCATTTGAATTAATGAGGTTGTTGTCGAGTTAACAAGAATGTCTGTAATTGTGTCTGCTGGTCAGCAATTCTGCAAACACAAACAAGAGAAGAGCAAACATCTCCATAATTAACAACAATGAGCATAATGTTTTATTTTCTTAAATTCTTCATTTTCTTCATATGCCTGGCTTTTTATTTAGTCAATTATAATAAGTAGGCCCCTATTCATTTTTAAGTTGACAAAGAACTGGTAATTTCGCTACACTTTCTGTTAAGCATTGCAAACCCCATTGAATATAACTCAATATGACAGAGACATTCTGTTTAATTTAACGGTTATGCTGTGTAAAGCTGTTTACAAATTGATCAGCTGCAGTATGAATGAAAAGTTTTTGGATTTAACATTAAACGCTGCCTGAACAGATGAACGACTGATTTAAATAATGAAATGAATAACTTGACCAACAACCTGCTGACATCCTGGCACAAGAAGCATGTCTGCGTCTTTCAATTGTTCATTGGACAAACCGTAGGTGTCTTCACAGATTTCTGAGAACAATCGAGGCACCATCGTAGGTTTGGAATCTGATCAGCTGCTACCCTACATCAATTCGCCCGTAGGACGTCAAGAACTCCACCCGTCTTAATCTGATAACCAACGCTGTATACAAAATTTGTATTAAACCAAATTAGTATGCATGGCACTGCAGGTATTTTAACCACGTACTGCGTGTTTAAACAGAAACGTTATTGAACACTTGAAGCCTAAAGCAATTAGCACAACACCAATGAACATTGATGAAGCCATGTCTGGTTTTGTGTAATGTCTCAGGTAATGAAAAATATCAAATGAAAATTCAAAGTTGAAATAACTCTCAGAAGAATGTACACGTTTTGACCTTCTGAAGTCCAAGCATTTTACACATTACACACATTACACTATAATAAGAGCAGAAAAGGAAAGTTTGAAATTGAGAAATATCTCCTCTAAATTGCAGAAAAAAGTCCAGAAAAATGAAGCCAAGACATGCTTAACGTGTATCAGCCCACATTCTTGATCGAGGTCACTTTATTCAGAGAATATAAAGGATACTCTGTGTCATTTAAAATTATATGCGAAACCATTCTGTTATTCTAAATTATCTCTTTTTGCGTTTTTAAGTCACGGATGTTTAAGATAAGTGGATTACTTATAAATTCCTGCTAAATTCCTGAAGCACTTTGCAAAAACACATGCAGACATTAGTGATAAAGTTATACTTTACCTTGGTGTAACCTTTAAACGAAACCAATTTTTTCTGAATACATTAGTAAACATCAATGCCATAACATCTTTTACACATCTTTTTAGTCTTTTAACATCTTTAACGAGTGCTATACTATCCAAATAAATATGCGGATGAGTAGATTAATGAAGCATGGAGAGATGGTGTAAGTGGATACATTTACACTGTACAAATATTTACCAATTTCAATGCATGTTTATGAAGTCCCTCAAGTGATATACAGTTATCTTATTAAAATGCTAATACACTGTAAAACAAACTTAAAAACTTAAGCTAAAAAGCTTTTTACATTTTTTAAGTTAAATCAAATTAGCTTTATGAGTCATTTGAACTTAATTACATTGAACCGACTTAAAAAATTGAGTTGTAAAATACAACTAGATTTTTTAAGTTCTAGTTTATATGACTCATAATGCTAATTTGATTCAATTAAAAAATGTAATAAAGCTCTTTAGCTTAAGTTTTTTTTTTACAGTGCATGAGCATTGTAATAAGATAACCTTATATAGAGTCCATGTCGTTCCATGTAGATAACGATACAGATGCCTTAGGAATGGCTTTCAAAGACTCTTTTAATTCCATGGGCGTTAGTCAACATGTGTCAGCACCCACTCACCTTCGTAATCATACTTTAGATTTAATACTGTCTTACGGTATAAATGTGGACGACGTTAAAATCCTTCAGCAGAGTGAAGACATTTCGGATCATTATCTGGTATTATGTTTGCTTCACTGGCCTACGGCTGCAAATCAAACTCCTTGTTACAAATATGCTAGAACAATAACTTCAACTACCAAAGATGCGTTTCTCTATATTCTGCCTGAACTGTCTCAAATCTCTAGTATGAGAAATAACGTTGAAGATCTTGACACTACCACTGAAAATTTTAACTCCACCTTCTCGGAAACGCTAGACACAGTTGCTCCTCTGCGTTTAAAGAAGATTAAGATTAAAAATGGCAGCCCAACACCGTGGTATAATGAACACACTCAGGCTCTAAAGAAAGCGGCCCCGAAAATGGAGCGCATCTTTAAGAAAACTAAATTAGAGGTATTTCGTACAGCATGGAAGGATAGTATTCGAAAATAAAGAAAAGCCCTAAAAACGTCTAGATCCGCCTACTTTTCATCACTAATAGAAGAAAACCAGCACAACCCTGGGGTTTTGTTTAACACAGTGGCTAAATTAACAAAAAATAAATCGTCAGCGACTTCAGATTCTGGATATCAGCATAACAGTGATGAATTTATGAACTACTTCACAAATAAAATCCAAGATATTAGAGAAAAATTATAACAATGCAACCAGAAGTGAAACCCGCTGAACAAACTAACTACAGCGCCCTTAAGGAGAAATTGCAATTATTTTCTACCGTAGATCACGAGGAACTGTCTAAAATCATTAGATCATCTAAATCAACAACATGCATGCTAGACCCTATACCTACAAATCTACTGAAAAAGATTCTCCCAGAAATTATAACTCATCTCTGACATTAGGACATGTGCCTAAAGCATATAAGGTGGCTGTTATAAGGCCCCTTGTCAAAAAACCCAACTCGACCCTAGAGAACAAGGGAACAACAGGCCTATATCGAATCTACCTTTCATATCTAAAGTTCTTCAAAAAGTAATTTCAACTCAATCATGCTCCTTCCTCCAAAGGAATGACATCAATGAAGAATTCCAGTCTGGATTTAGAGCGTGTCACAGTACAGAGACTGCTTTGATCAGAGTTACAAATGATCTGCTATGGGTTGTATCTCGTTATTGGTGCTGCATTCGACACCATTGACCACAGCACACTCCTACATCCTACAACTTTGACTGGTAACTTACTTTAGAGTCAGTTTAATATAATTTGAATTCAAGGACTTGCAAAGCCAATTTGATTCAACTTAAAGATTTAAGGCAGCTTTTGAACTAAAGTTTTAAGTTTTAAATTTACAGTGTACAAATACTATTTGTATCACTTTTTTAAACAGAGACAGCCTACAAAAGGTATATCCACATAAACCTACATGTATAGTATAGCATACTGTTGTTCGCAATATTTATTACTGAATTTATAATGCTGTTTTATTTTTGTTCATATACTTTTTAATATGAATCAGTATTCAATATACAGTATGCAGTACGCCTTTATTCCACACTGAACAACCTGGCTTTAGTTTGGAGGCAGGACACACCTTCTTTGCGTCCAATCGCCGGCAAAAGATGCAAATGACGCAAGACGCTCAAATTACTGCGGCGATGGGGGTGGATTAATCGTGACATCACTTCTCATCATCCTTGCGTGAGACAGCGCGAGTTGAAGAAAGAGTTTTGAGAAACTTGAAGAACATGAGCACGCACCCAAAGTGACCTAGTATCAGTTCAGATCAGACGTATAAAGTTAACAGACGCTGAAGTTCACAAAAGACGATGATCGCCTCCCATTTACTGGCGTACTACTTCACCGAGCTACACCATGACCACGTTCAGAAAGTAAGTACTCCAATCGGGCTCGTCCTAAAAGCCGGCTTATCAAGATTTCATTGATTTTATCCGACCGAATCTCCATCCGGATGAACGGAGATCATTATTTGTCAATAGTTTAACACGATTGTAGTGGGTGATACTATGCCGTTTACATCCTTTATCGACACACGTGTCTTTACAAGGTCGAATACATCGTTCAAGATAACTACGAATAAAATCACACTGATACCAGAGTACGTCTGATACTTGTGTAGATTGGATGTGGTGCTGTTAAATTTAGTGAAATATATAGAGTATGCAGAATCCCTCAAACTGGTTTTTTGGGTTTGTGTCAATGAGTTCACTTGCGTCAGTTTGCGCAGTTTCCGCATTTTTTTTTAAGTGTGGAGATTTAGAAGTATACTAACTGCATATGAGAGCTCTTCAAACCTAACAACGACCTCGTTCTAATGGAAGCTTGTCTACATGTTTAGTTCTAGTATATATTACGTATCGTTTAACAGTTTGGCCGTCGATGTGTTGTGTATAAAATAAGTCAATAGGAATAAATAAAAGCGATATTGTTTAAATTAACTGGGCAAGTACAAGTGAAATATGTCGCTTCCTGCCACGACGTACCTTTAATGAATGAGAGTTGCTCTAGTAACCTGAGACACAGGCGCCGGTGACGCGCATCACACCCTGTGCGCGTCTTATGTACAGTGACAACGTCACAAAATTTCAGACCAAGTGGTATTATATGAACGATGATAGCACAAGCGCTCTTATCACCTGCTTTCAGTTCTAAATTATTAATTTGTAAATAAATTATTAGTTTATTTTACCTCGATTTTGACTCTTTATAAATGTTATATCTTTGGTTAAGCGTTTTTAAGAATGTATACAAAAAAATCTGGGAAATAACATTTGAATAAAAATAAAAAATGTGTGTAGTATACAGTATATATTACATCAAATCAGTCATAGCCATAAAATGATAAAAATAAATGAAAATGATAACTGTAAATGATAGATTGTGATTGTGATTTTGAGATGGACTATTCCAGTTTTCATATAATACTGAAATTAATGATTTTATAGACACGGTTTTATTATTTTACACAAAAAAATACTGTAAAGGTGGATTTCAATCTTCAATATGGCCTTAAACCTGGTGCAGATTACAGGAGTTTTATTATCCTGACATAGTTTTAATATTTTAAAATCTGGTTGCGGCACACACATAAGGAGAATCTCGATAGATTCTCTTATTTAAAATCTTAACCATGCTGAAACAAAATATTTGACATTTCTGTCACATCACACACTACAAGTTCATTTTAAGATTATCATACCAGAGAACACGTGTATCACGTGATTTCACTAGAAAGCAGATGTAAATAATGTGATGACATGGGGACATCTAGTGGTAGTATGGCGTTATGTCAACCGGTGGTCAGGCAGGGATGTTTTGTTTCTGGTAGCATTTAAATAAAGTTGTGTGAGGAAGCATCAGCTCCTGTTCGCTATGTAAAATACAGAACACAATGGACATTGCGAAGCGACAACTTTAAGGACACGTTATAGAGGTACTTGTTATGTTGCCACATTTCAACAAGCTGTTGAAATCTGTACATCTCCGCTATCCAACGCACCGCGTTTGCATTATTACTGTTCTGTCAGTCACTCCGTCATCTTGCAGTTCATTGGTTGTTGTGAAAGTACCGACGTCATCACTCCGATTTGAAATCCTAAATGTCAAACAAACGTGTTTGATATGATCGGGGCGGCCCCGATTGTTCTCGGAGCAGATCGGGATGTGTAAGATTTGATCTGTGAATGCCTCACATTACGCAATAATGTGGGCCGAACCTCGCACCTGATCGAGGTCATGAACCCGATTTTTTTTAAAGATTCTCGGGAGGTGAAAATCAGGGTAAAATCTGGCCGAATATCCTGTAGTCAGAGCCTTACTCTTTCAACAATAAAGATGTCAAGATTGTATTTTCACAGAATATTCTTTGCATGGTGTACAAATATTTTATGTATAAAGGGCAAATGGTGTTTGAGAGCCCTTTCTACAAGTTGAGCTTTTAAATGTGGTCCGTCCATTAACAGTGACTTATTTAGGCGTCTGTGTCCCGCTGATTTATGTTGCCACATTGTGTCTGTGTTGTATTTCTAGCGCAGTCACATAGGCAGTAAAAATTCCACTGGGATCCCGTCAGATTCACAGTTCGTGCCCTCTGACTTTCATCATTTCCTGGTGCTGCAACACACTTTCAAGAGTTCTTTTTCACAAGTTCAAGAGTCCTGAAACATCTTGTGTAAATGAAAGCAGTTCCTTCCGTGTAGAAGTATTGTTTCACCTATCATGCGTTGGGGTGAAATGGTCAAAAGCGTGTGTAACAAGTTGCTGGTGTTGAAATTGCCATGAACTGCGTCTCAAACACAAATGACACCCGGTCCATAGAACCCGAGGCCTTATTGCACTACCTTAAGTCAATACAGTGGCCACCCTCATGTCTTTGTGATATTCTTGATCTGAGATTTAAAAGGGTTGTGTCTCCATTATATTTAGTCGTCTGATACTGTGTTCTTTTTAGTTGGTCCAAATCTTAAATGGAGACATCCTTTACGTCTGAGAGCTTTACACGGACCTCTTGTAACATACCTGCGTCTTCACACTTTTGCGTACAGCGTGTACCTGATTTCTGGGACCCGCTGAGACATTTTAGCAAGGAGAAGGGACTTCGAGTTCAAGGTGACTATCAGTCTGTACTTACGGTCCTGCTTTTTTGTTACACGTTTGTTTCCTGAATGCAGAAATATTTGAGAATCTGATTTGCAGGAGAGCTGGTTACACTTTATCACCCCAGTTTACAGTCTGGGCAAGTCATACATGTGTATATACTTAAGTGCAAATTAAGTATATATACTGCATGTAAGTAACTTAGTCGTGCTCAGTGTTGGGTGTAACTAGTTACTAAGTAATTTGTTACTGTAATTTAATTACTAAGGGATTACTCTTATTTTTTCTGTAATTTAATTACACTTACTTCTGATGTAATTAAACTAAATACTTTGTGTAATATATGTGTGTGCAGAAGAGGAATTGACATCAAAAGTCTAACTTTAAAATCTGTGCTTTAATGTAGGGCTGCTCGATTATGACAAAAATCATGAATCCCGATTATTTTGGTCAATATTGACATCCCGATTATTTAACACGATTACTCATTAACTTTTAAAACAACATAGAAAAATAAAAAAACGTAAAGAAATAGCACAGTGGAACCACTGTAAAGGAAAGGGGTGGATTTTTACAAAATTTATACAAAAAAAGAGAGAATCCTTGAAAATGGAATGCAGCACAATAATCGCTTTACCTCGATTATTTTGTTTTTGTAATTGTTGAAGGCCAAAATTGACGATTACGATTAATTTTCGATTAATTGCACAGCCCTACTTTAATGTCTAATTCTCACATTTGTAATTAATAATACTTTATGTAGTTTTATATTATTTATTTGAATTAATTAAAAGAGCTGTTTCATGTCTATCCTTGAATCACTTAACTCATCAAGGTTGATGTAGGATATAGAAAGTAATTAGTAATAAGTAACTAAATACTTTTTGAAGAGAGTAACTTGTACAGTAATCTAATTACATGATCGAATGTGTAATTAGTAACTAGTAATTCATTACTTTTTCAGAGTAACTTACCCAACACTGGTCATGCTTATATCACCCTTCTTTGCAACACCCACTTTTCCATTTATGCAATTATAATGGCTAAAATCAAACCCCATCTAACATTTTCTTTCCTTGTTTGATAAGCCACTTCAGAAATATGTTATATTACGTAAGTCCATCTCAGTTTCACTTTCATGGCGACTTAATTTCTTCCCTTTTAAAGTGCCAAACGCACTGCCTGAAGGCGGTTTACTCTACGTGATGTGTTAATGTATGTATGAGTGCATAGCTGATTCATTTACAGTGTGATCTTGGCACTCCTCCTTATGTCAGGCTGCAGGCAGCCGTGTGATGTGTTTGTCCCCCTGTGGTGGTAAATGTCATTCTAGAAGCAGTCGAATGGGCTTCACCTCTCAGCGTAGTTCAGAGTATTTACTGAGAACCAGCCATTTCCTCTGCTGAGGTGAAATATTTGTGTGAATGTTGTTTCGGAATTTGTGTTCTTCGTGATATTCCCCAGGGTGATGTCCTAAAGCAGAATAGAACCATTATCGAACTAAAATTACAAGATAAGATTTGCTCGAATTGGGTGACCCAGAAATTTCAGTCATTATTTACACTCAGTTCAGTTCAGTTTTTTTCAGTAAAAGAAAGAACTTTTAAAACTTTCCAAAGTTGTGGAGCTCTGGCCATACAAAGACCGCTTATAATGACCAGAGGCCAGTTCGACAGTTGATAACAACTACCTTAAAGGAACAATATGGTGTTTTTATATGAGGCTCTATTGACAGAAATGCAATGTACTATACAAAACTAATTCTTCAGAGGTGTATAAAGACCTTACGTAATGAACCATTATGTTTGTAATACCTTAGAATAAGCTGTTTATATCTACATACAGAGCGGCCCTTCATACATTGAATTCGCCGCCATGTTTTGTACAGAAGCCCTAAACGGACAAACAACTCTACAACGAGCGTTCCCTCTCCCCTGCGGTATGGTGGTGAAACGGATCGTGCTCTACGGTTCGAAACGCACGTGACCCGCGGATTAATTGTAAGTTTATTCATCATTGAGTAAAAGAGTAAAACGCGCTCTCGCTCTCTCCAGTTTTAGCGCCAACATGCTCTCTCTCTCCAGTATCTGGACGAGTACAATATTAAAGCGGTTCCCAATAAACAATGACGCTCAAAACTGCTCCGTCACGCAACTAATATAACAACAACAACATATCTTGGTTCTAACAAACAGAAAAACCAATGTTACTCGCATACTGATCCGAATCAAAGCAACTTCCTCGGGGGTGATTTTTAGACGATCTTTCTCTCCAACGTCTCTCTCTGCTGGAAAGTATCTCCAATCAAATCAAAAACGGAAAATTTTATTAAAAGTGTAATTAAGTTTTTTATTTTGACTCAAATCCCATTTGTTTTCATGGAGAGTACTGCATCCAGCCACCAGGGGCAGCTTCACTTTTCAGGATGTGTGAGGCACACCCGACCATGACTCATGGGGCCAGATTTATGCTCCGTTCACATTACAAGCGGCAAAGCGACATGATCCCATTCATTCCAATGGAGAGCTGCCGACTTCCAGCGACACGAGCAGTAGCAAACGTTGGCGACTGGATGGGGCGTTTCTAGCGACACGACAAAGTTAAGAAATGTTTAACTTTATGCAAATGAGGAGCGACTTTTGGGAGCAAAGCCAATAGGCAAAGAGAAACTTCCGGGTTTTTGACTTCCGCGTAGTTCGACGCAGGGTAAACAATGTTCTGGTTACAGCAGTAACCAAGTCTAACAAGAGTGTCTGGATTAAATGTCTTCGTATGAATAATGTAAACAAGCTTAAAGGGATACTTCACCCAAAAATGAAAATTTTTTACTCACCTTCGAGTTGTTCCAAATCTGTATACATTTCTTTGTTCTGATGTAAAGATATTTGGAAGAATGCTTGTAACCAGACAGATCTCGCCCCCCATTGACTCCCATAGTAGGAAAAAATACAATAGTAGTCAAAAGTGCCCCAGAACTGTTTGCTGTCCTACATTCTTCAAAATGTCTTCTTTTGTCATGAAAAAAATGATAAAATATTTTTCCTACTATGGGAGTTAATGGGGGGCGAGATCTGTTTGGTTATAAGCATTCTTCCAAATATCTTTCTCTGCGTTCATCAGAACAAATTAATTTATACAGATTTGGAACAACTTGAAGGTGAGTAAATGATTTGATCATTTTTGGGTGAAGTATCCCTTTAATACCTTATTACCGCCTGTTTAAAGAGTACATAACATGAGATCAATATCAAATATAAAAAATATTTTAATAATGTAAAATATATAATATCAGACGTTTTACTCGCGGGTGCATTGGATTATTGCCACGCATTATGTATGCGTGTTTTATTATGTCTGCTCTGTGTTCTGTGATAGTGAATAATTGTTTATATATACAGTTACAGTATATTAAAACAAGCGGAAGACCATGATTATACAGGAACATTTGAATAGGTCTAATTTATTAATATTAGTTACAGCGCAATGTAATACTTTGTATTTCTTAACCTTGGTTAATTTTTAAGTTCTACATTTATTACGTTTTCACAATTTAAGTTTTAACATTTTACATTTGGTATTATGAATGAACAAAGAATCGTATTTTAATTACAATAAAAAAAGAAACCTTACCATAGCAGTTTATGATATCTTATTCACTAACAAATATTAACGAGTTACAGTCTGTTAACAGTGTACCAGTATTTTAAAGTAATTTCTTATGATACAGTGACGCGATCACGTTTAAATAACATGCAAGCTAGGGTGTATAAACTCAAAACACTTAAATGAATATTAAATATTTATAGTGCATAAAACAGATAAACGCACAGACATTCATTTTTATGTTTAATATATATTAAAGTCGCAAAAAAAGACTGTACAGATAAATGTAAGTGGCTTCAAATGACACAAGCACATTCTATTACAATGGGATTTAATCCGTAGGGGAAGTTGACGTAGTTTCCGACTCTTGTGAAAGAGGCCCATAAGGGTGAAGTAGGGAGTTGACGTGATTCTCAGTGAGCGTCACCAGTAGTGGGAACGCTTCTTTTGGTGTAAAAAACACTCTTGGTGTTTACCAAAGACGCACAGTGAAAATAAGCGCTGAAAAGGCGTGGACACAGCTAGTATTTCAATTAATCACGCAATGCGATTTACTACAGTTTGTGCTCATCTTTGTATTAGTATTTTGCGGCTTTATTTAATGCCTAAAAAACATGTCTTTAATCATGCGCTAATTTGCGCTGATCTTGGTAGTGTTAGTTAGTAGTGTCAGCTACTCTTTTGTGTTAGCCATTATGGGAATAAGATATTGCGCCTGTGTTTTTTAATGGACGCCTTGTTAGTAAGTCACCCACAGAAATGTCCACTACCATCTGGGCTTTTTTGCCGTTTAGTAAATCTGGCCCATGGTGTTTGTGTCATCTGTAAGGAAGTTGTCTAAAGCAGGTCTTTTCTCAACGTCTTTCAGTAGCTTTTTATGAAATCACCATATGACCTTTCATTGCAATGTGGGACGGGACATTCCAACTTCCCTTTCTTGTAAAAAGAGCTTCAGCCGATGGTCTCGTGTTACCTCTGGCGTTCATACCCGATCTGTAGTACAGAAAGACAGAAAGGCTGTGTCAGTCACACACCCCTTACTGAATGCATTGTGTACACATGCAAATTCGAGCTTCTCTTTCTTGCTTGTTTTGTTATTATTTTATAATGCTAAATGATTTTAGGATTTTATCTTTAAAGCTGACGTGAATTTGTTTAATTCATTAGTATGGATGTTATAGTGTCTTTTCTGAAACACGTTTGCTTCCTACACAAAACAGTACTTGTTTAATCCTTGACTGGCTGTCTTTATTTCTCAATCACCACTTTCATGTTTAATTCAAAGTGATTTTACAAATACAACCAGTGCTCGAATTGAAGGGTCTGGGGGATCCAGGAGTCCAGGACCCCCATAAGGCATATTGGGACCCCCTATGAGAGTTAAAAAATAGACTTAAGGGGGTCCCTCATACAACTGCTTTAGAAAAAAATAGTAATGACAAATCTGAAATTTGTCCAGATAAGATCAAATAAAATGATTTACAATAATTCATACATCTATTTTTTGGTGACTTGTCATGTCAAGTAGTTTCAAATAATTTTTGTTTTAAGATCACTTAAGTCATTTTCGGTTCCCGAAATGACGAGCACTGAATAAAACTGTTGGCAATTTAAACAAATAAGCAATTTTAGTTTTAGTTTTAAAAAATGGAGAGGTGAAGTTGAGGTCATTGCATTGGGTGCTGGCTATGTGCATCACAAAATAGGTCATGTGTCTATTTCATGCATACAGATGTAATGTACATTCTGTACACTTTGTATACATAATACAAAAGTAGTATGATTAGTATACTATTATGAACATTACCTGTGTCATAACTCGAAATATTAGGTTATTATTTGCAAAATAAACAGACATGGTGATCAGGGGTTTTATTGTGTAAAATTGACTGTCTGGCTGAATACTGTCTTGTCCACTATGGGTGTACTGTGCTTCATAAATAAATGGACATGAAATATTGATGTTGAAGAAATGATTTGATAAGATAAGGAGAAAGAGACTGAGATGGATCACAATAGCACAGGGTAGGAAATTGGTTGTCAGGGACAACAGTCAAATTACAGTTTAATGATCATATGAAATGAGAGACAATTGCATTCAAGCTTTTTAGCCTAAATTATGTTTGCACAGATACAAATCAAAGCAATATTGAGGTTTGTACCTTACTTTAAATGCATCATATAATAGAAGAGTGAAAAGGTTTTATCAGTTTTTCAGATTTTGAGATTATTATTCTGTTATACACAAACAAACAAAAAAGTATTAAAGAATTGGATGTTCACCTGTCATCTCTTCTTCCCAGGTGGACAAGTACCTGTACCACATGCGGTTGTCTGAAGAGAACCTGATGGACTTCTCCAGACGCTTCAGGAAAGAAATGGACAAAGGTCTGGGCAGAGACACTAACCCAACTGCTGCCGTCAAGATGCTGCCCACTTTTGTTCGCTCCACACCTGACGGAACAGGTAACTTGCATTCATCTCTCAACAAACAGATTAGATTTGGACTTTTAGAGAAATAACACGAACTACAGTTGATCTGAAACGAACACAATTTGACTTAATGGATTTTCTGATGTAGGTCTGAAAATGGATTTTCTCAAATCGTATGCAAAATAAGTAAAGGTTCTCAAATTTGACAAATGCTAGGTATCATCTTTTATTATATTTTACTTTTTTAAATATATTTTTGAAATTGAAACAACTGGTGATAACTTTCACACATGTCCGCAAGCAGAGCAGCCACATTTTAACACATTAACTGTGGACGTGTTTCAATTAGTCTGACAACAAGAAAATATTCAACAACACTTCAATCTTCATTTTGAATAGTTTTAAACTACTTTTTGATTTAAAACCATATGTTTGCAAGTGTTGTTTAAAGGGATAGTTCACCCCAAAACAAAAAAATATTTGATCATTTACTTATCATCATGTGATTCCAAACCTGTTCTTTTTTCATCAGAACACAAAAACATTTTGACAAACGTTGGTAACACAACAACATTGGACCCCATTGACTTCTGGACACAAAACACACATTTCTCAAAATTTCAAGTCATAGACAGGTTTTCAATGACATGAATAAGCATTGACAGAAGTCTTATTTTTGGGTGACAATTCCTTTAACGGTGTGTTTTTTTGCCCATTCCATGTAAACTTTTTTGTGTGAAAAATCTTTTAAATAACATGGAAGCACAAAAGTCAGGCAACGTTCTTAGTTCTTAGCACTTAGTTCGGTGTCCCTGCATGTCTGTCTGTAGTTGTGAGTTGAGAAATGATTGATCTAGCACTTCAGGTGTGGTATTATCACCGGTCTCGGCATGTTTGTGTGTGTTTTCTCCGTGACTGACACCACACCAGCGGATTCCCTTGTTTCAGAGGGCGTTTGCCTGCCTCAGTCAGGGTGTGAAAACAAACTGTAGTCGTGTTTCTGGAATGAATGCCGTCACATGGAGAGAAGTCATTGCAGCGGTCATGTGGGTGTGGACCACAGACAGACAGACAGACAGACAGACAGCTGCTTGGAAGTGTTGCCAAGGGAACCGCATCGATCTGGGAGTTGAGGGTGGACGCATGTCCAGATGAATGTTTGCCGTACCGGCTTGCTCGGAGACTTCTTTTAAATGTCATAGTGTAGTTCTTGAGATGTTTGTTTGCTCAACTAGTTGTCGTTATAGTTCTTTGTGACCGCCTCATCATTTCTTCAGCATTTACACAGCTGCCTGTTGATGCTCTGAAGAAATGGATTGAAGTGTTGAAATGCTTTCTGAGAAATCTGTGAAGTTAGAGTCAAGAGTCTAAAGCCTGAAGTACAGTTGCCTTTTTATGCGTAAGCGAGGGACAGCGTACAGTGCGTGTGATGCAAATTTCATCATCAAAATAGTACGTGCCGCCGGAATTTTGTTACCTCGCGT
The DNA here is from genome assembly GCF_024868665.1 of Triplophysa rosa. Lineage (NCBI taxonomy): Eukaryota > Metazoa > Chordata > Actinopteri > Cypriniformes > Nemacheilidae > Triplophysa > Triplophysa rosa. The sequence goes on along the minus strand of NC_079891.1, from coordinate 31,845,626 downwards.
ATAAAGTATGCGCAGGTCGCGCATTCCATTTCTTGCAGTAATTAGTTGTTATCAGTTATTAGTAATTAGTCCTGGGAGCATCGATTCAAGGTAGTAGAAGAAAACCTGACCCCTGTGCTGCCCTACAAAGGCAAAAGACCTTAACTCGCTAGAGTGTGAAACTGAGAAAATGACTTTAAAGTTTTTTATTTGTCCAGCCAAATTAATTATAGGTAGGACACTGGAAATCTGGCAATTAGATGTTTTAGTAAAAAACTTAAAAAAACATGAGCTTAAACTTGATTTGACCCCTATTTTGAAGTTACTGTCCTCTGCCTTTGTAGTGTCTGCAAAAAGTGAGAAGTCACGCCAAGGCAAAAAGCAGTAATTTCCACATTATCAATATTCATCTGCTGATCACCATTTACAAAACTATTATTGTAACACCTGTATAATGTTTTACTTTTTAAAAATAAATAATGTTTTAAATAAAAAGGTTCAAAAGAGAAATATGCAGTGATGATAAAATAAGTGATCCTTATAGGGGGTGGTAGCCGGTAGGGGGTGGTAAGTAAGTAATTAAGTGAGTGACATATCGAGTCATTGACTGTGTTTATGAATAGGTCATTGAATCACTGAATCTCACTTCAAAGATTTGTTCAAAGCCACAGATTCGTTCACAATAATTGCCTCGCCTAAAGGACGATTTGATTTATGTGAACGCCAGCCCAGCAGGTTGGAATAATGCTCAGAATTCTTGTGGATTAAACATCTTCGATGACATTCATTGCCATGGATTTAATTGGGTTACAAGAAAAGGTAGGATATGGATTTAATTGCGAACTGTACTGATTTTATGTGTGATCATGCTACATGCTACGCTGTCACAGCATTGGAGTCAAATCTTGCAACTAGTGTGCAGACCCAGACTGTCACGGCACAGTAACTTCATATTGACGCACAGCTAAACAAAGGCAGAGTACCGTAACTCGATAAAAGAGCGTTCCAAAACAAAGTCAAAGAGCGGTAACTAGCGTTACGGTGTTCTGCCTTGGTTTCCTTTGGGCTTTTGGAAGTTACTGTTAAGACAACGCATTGTTTTCTCGAAAAAACTATGAAATTGACCCAAGGTACTTATGCACGTGATAAAGGACGTCTTGAATATCCCAAAAATATCAATCTCATTTTCGACCAAAATCGAAGTTACGGTCTTTTGCCTTTGCACGGCAGTGTAGTCCCGGAGAGGTCTTGCAATATGTCGTAATGCGCATGCCTCAAAACCCGCGTGAACGCATATGATTCGAAGGAAGTGTACTTTGTAAGACTGTGCGTTCGGCTGTAAGCGTACGTTCGCGCACACGTAAAAAAAGAAGTATGCCACAGGCTTTAGACACAGAAAACCATTGAAAGCTTCGAGGAAAAGCTTACTGGAACATAAACAAATAGTTTTCAAAGGTGTCGTTTGAGTCGTAAAGGTCAAAACTGTACCATATCTTTTGAAAAAAGTGAGCTTGTTTTAAGTGATTCACCCATAAAAAAGTGTGGCTTTTTGTGGATTTGTGGTAGCTTTGGAGCCATTTATATGCTAGATGAATGCAGTTCACAGCTTTTGTATTTTTATGACAAACCGAAAGTGTGTTACCACAGTCTCTGGGTTGATCAATGCAATATTGATCTTTTTTGACACACACTATGATGTTCAGAAAAAAGTCTCAAACTAATTTCTAGATATAAAGTATATCTTCATAATGGAATGTGTTATAATATGAGTTTATAATATGGGGGCAGACATATTATAAAGTTTTAAAAAAATGTTACAAATGCAGAATCTGGACAATTTGGTGAAAATAAGGGGAACTTAAAAGAATGATGGTATATTTTTAATTTAGTCCTGTCCTGAACAAGTTATTTCACGAAATAAATGTTTACACAAAAAGTTCACACCAAAGAATAATAACAGGATTTCTAAAAAGTTCACATCCCCCTGATTCTTGACAGTTTTTATGTTTTGTCACAGTTGTGTTTAAAGGTCCAGTGTGTAATTTTTTGGAGGATCTGTTGACAGAAATGCAATATAATATACATATTTATGTCTTCAGAGGTGTATAAAGACCTTACAAAATGAAGCTGTAGCAAGGTTCGTGTAGGTGAGAAGGAAGAGATCGGGTTGACTACTGCAGAGGAGAAGTATGGTTTATTAACAAATAATATATCACAGTTCAATGCTGACGCAGCGCGTCTCTGTTTCCAGCCTCCGTATTCCACTGGAGCTGACGATCCTCTCGTGAAGCACTCCTCTCTCAGGCTTTCTCTCTCTCGCTCTGTCTCCGCAGTAGTCTCTGCTGGCTCTCACACACCCGGCTCCTGTCTCCGAGCTGTTTATATGCATCCCCACACCAATCACTGGAATAGAGGACAGCTGATCATCATTTGCACTTCGCACCCCATTTACTCACCACTCTTCTCTCAGCCTTCTCTCCCGCTGCAGACCTTGCTAAATCACACACCCCTTGCCACAGAAGCGTTATGTTTTTATTACCTTAAAATGAGCTACTTCTATCTACATGCACCGCGGGTCCCCTTTCATATAATTCGCCATGTTCTGTCAGCCGTCATAGTGTTTTGAACGGGAGGGGAAGAGCGGTTGGTTGCAATTCGCAACCTTGCCGCTAGATTTTACTGAATGGACCTTTAAGGGTTTCTTGTTTGTCCTGAGTCATTAAACTGTCCACTGATCTTCAGAAAAATCATCCAGGTCTTCCAGAATCACAATCCTTTTTCAGCATTTCTGTATGTTTGACTCATGTCCAGCAGTGACTGTATGATGTTGAGATTCATCTGTTTACATTGAGGACAATCAAGAGACTCATACACAACTATTAAAATAGATAAACATTCAGTGATGCTCATGAAGGCAACACGATTTATTTAAAGTCAGGTTGGTGTAAACCTCTGAAAATGTTTTTTTTGCGGCCGTAAATTGTTATTGTTTTGTATATATATTTACATTTTCATTTAGAAATGTCTTTCAGAAGCTATACAAATACATGTATGTTTCACAGGAAATTAAATATAAAAAATTGAAACCAAAAACCATTTTCAGAGGTTTACACCCACCTGATTTTTTCCCAAATATTTAGCACTTTCCAGATTCTGCAAGGGGATGTAAACATTAGACCTCAACTGTATTTGAGAAGGAAAACACCATTTATTCATCCAGTTGGACTCAAAGCGCAAATATGCATAAAAGTTCATTCGCACATGCATGTGTCTGAAATGCAAACCACAATCAACCATTCTTTCAAATAATGTTCTGCTGTCAAATACACATTTTTTTATTTGCTTGCAGAAACGGGTGACTTCCTGGCCCTGGACCTGGGTGGAACCAATTTCCGGGTTTTGCTTGTGAAGGTGTCCAGTAATGGAAAGCAAAATGTGGAGATGGAGAACCAGATCTATGCCATTCCAGAGAACATCATGAGGGGCAGTGGAACAGAGGTGAGGACTATGTGTGGGTCTGGGTTCACACTACCTTACTACTCCATGTGCCTACTACTAAGTGAAACGATAGAAGCGTTTGCTAAACACGTAAATGTAGTATGCCACATTGTTGTAGTACATCGCATTGCATGTCGGGCATCCTTCACCGTTTCTTATCGTTGACAATAAAAGCAGGTTACCATTTTCATATTGTGCAAAACTGATATATTTGTGCTTCAGTCGTCTCACTGGAAATTAAATGTCAAGTGAGTTTAAGATTTAGAAATATAACTCTGATGTATAATCAGAATTTCTACACTTGCACAGTGGACTAACTCATTTTAAAACTTTGACGCATGCTTTTACATAAATGCCTCTTGTTTTTATCTTAATGAATTTTGGCAGATTGTCTTTGAGGCTTCTGTTCTCACATCATCTGTCTGAAATGAGCTGTTTTTAGACTGAACTTTTGAAGGTGTTACAAGTGGATATTGTGTGCGATGTTATTAGTTTTATGTCTCGATGCACACTTTCTTTTCTTTTTAAAACACTCAAATGCTTCATTTAAATCCTTTTTTTTCACCTTTCACACAGTTCTGTAAAACACAAGTGGCCTTTTACAACTTTTAGTGTCTTATTTACACCCGTTTCATTTTCACAACAAATCCTAAATGTGCTGCTAAATAATCAATAAACATAATAGATATCACCTTAAAATAAAAAAAATAATAAACATCGCCTTTCTTTTGGTAGATTCTTCGTTTATTTTGTGTTCATCTAACAGACACTTTATTACCCAAAGTGTTTTACATGAGCATTTAATGTATTCAAAGCAACTTGGGATCTAACAGAGACTCTTCATCATGAGGTTCAGTAAATGTGTAAATGCCAGTAGAAAAGTGTGACTTTGCAGAAACAACATAAAAGAAAGTGAAAAATGATCTAAAACAGGACACAAATAATAAGCTATTCATAGGACAGTGATTGTTCTTCCTAGACTCCGAATTTGTTTCGGATATGACAACTCTGATAATATATTTATATATATATATGATAAGTAAGGGATAATGTACAGGCAGGCCGTATGTCTGTACGTTATCCCGCTTATTACACGGCTACTTGCCCCAAGTTATTGAACATGAAATATAGATTTGATATCTTTTATAACTTTAATTTAGTATTCTATAATATTATATATTTTATACATTTACCTTCCGCAGACCATGAAGTTCAAATGCAACGAACAGGCAACTTGGTTTAATCATTTGTAAATATAATGCAATTTATGTTATTAAAAACTACTTGTGTAGTGTTAAACTGTGCCTGTCAACATTTTTTGTAACATCCGGGTTACTATGTGTCATTAGTGGTTGTTATCTAGAAATATCATACCTTGTAATGTCACAATTGGCCAATCAGAATCAAGTATTCCAGATCGCCATAATGACTATTCATACACAGACATAAAAATATACCTTATATGCAGTTTTTGCTTTTGGTTGAAAGCATCTGTCAAATGCCTAAATGTCAAATGTGCTTATTTGGATGGCAGCTTCTTCACCACACCAAACCACTTTCCTCTTTGGATTGGATTTTCACATCTCTTTTTGGCTGGTTTTGGTTGTTTTCACTTTCAAGAGTTTTAATAACTACAAGCTAGAGTAAACCATTTGTTCACTGTTTTGTTCAATACATAAAAAAACCTGTTTGTTAAATCTCTGACTATACCCTGCGTACTCTTTGTTTATAATTCTGTATATTTACCTTTTAAAAAAACCCTATTTAGGCCCCCCTTTAAAAAGCTTTATCTGTTTCCTTTGGTTTCATTTAGACTTTGACAATTTTGAGGCACGTTTAGAGGTTTCGGCACAGGTGATTTTTGAGCGAAAGGACTCCTGAATGGAAGGATGCAATTAAGTCCGTCTCGGAATGAATCCTGTTATATTTCTCTTCCAGCTTTTCGACCACATCGCTGAATGCTTGGCCAATTTCCTCCAAAAAATGGGCATCAAAGACAAGAAGCTGCCTCTTGGGTTTACCTTTTCATTTCCCTGCCAGCAGACCAAACTGGATGAGGTGAGATGGGAAAGGAAAAAAATGAAACGGAAGGCTAAAACGAGGAGCTTTTTAGTAAACATGTCACTCTGTTTGCGTTTGTGTTTGTACAGAGTTATCTGGTGTCGTGGACCAAAGGCTTCAAGGCGAGCGGAGTGGAAGGAAGAGATGTCGTAGGTCTTCTGCGAAAAGCCATTAACAAGAGAGGGGTACGATGTGTCATGTTTTTACATTCTGATGTCACCTGCCCTTAGGAGAATTAATCGTAGTGTAGTAATCATGTTTTTGGCATATTGAATACGATTTGTATGTTGAATACCATTGTATGGTTAAACTTTGGTTACTGTAGCAAAAACATGGTCAATTTGTGTCTACCGTTATTTTCCTACAAATAAAACGAAACAAAAACATGGTTGCTAGAGTTAATCCATGGTCAATTTTCATTAGGGCTGGGTAAGGGGTCGATCAGACAGAACACGCTTTTCATGTTCGAAAGCGCGAGGCGCGCTTGCGCTGCTCTTTTGGTTGACTCTTTGACGCAGCGATTTTGTTGTTGTTGCTAGGTAACCACCAAAACAGCTGTCCTGTCAGTCAAGGAAACAAAAAATCTGCTCCTCTCACCACCTTTCATACATTTAAGTGCAGTTTAGATCTGCAGTGACAAACATTTCTTGACACGCTTTTCATGTTCGAAAATGCGAGGTGCGCCGTGCTGCTCTTTTGGTTGACTCTTTGACGCAGCGATTTTTTTTGTTGCTAGGTAACCACCAAAACAGCTGTCCTGTCAGTCAAGGATTATAGCGCGAGTGCTCTAGTTGCTGTTAACTGTCTTATTATCAGAAACTTTAAAAAGGTACAAGCAGAAGGCGTTTGCTCTGACCTTGCTCGGTTAACCGAACACAAGTTTCTCCATCATCATTGCAGTCTCCGGACGTTTCAAGCAAATGTAAAGTTCCCTAAAGACCCCTAAGTGTTTTGTTGAAGGAGGGATTAAAAAGGGCGTGAAGAGGGAGGAGAAATATTATTAACTATGTTTTTAAGTATTGCATATAAAAACGACTTAGAAGTTTAATAGTGTGATTAAAAATGTACACTCCCATAAAGTAGATTTGTGTAAGTGTGAACGCTGTCACCCGAACCCTGGTGCGCACCAAACAAGCGGACCGAGACCGCTGAAAAGATGGGTCTCGGTCCACTTTCAAATGAACTCTGGCGCGGCAGCACGGACCAAAGGTATCGAACCGAACCAAAAACAATATACGACCCCAAAATCAAGTGATTTGTTCATATAAAAGGAGTGTTTATTAGATCTGTGCTTGCGCATGTAACGGAGGAATTCCTGGCGCCGTTTTGACTGCTTTATACACTTCATGAGGTCTTCGCGAATGACCGACTTGCTAAAAATACCCTCGTATGCGCAGGCACACACTGAGCATGTATAATCCAGCACACAGCATTGTTTTGGATGTCCGGTAAGTTCCGTTTTAAAATATAAATCATAAAAGCTGTCCAATCACGTTGCGTCTTCAAACGTAAGCTGTTAGGTTCGATATCTTTAGGTTCACTGTTAAAATGCCAGTCTGAACGCTAAGCGAACCAGGACTAAATTAATATGTTTCTCTTTTGGTCCGGGCCAAAATAACCAAAAGCACCGAAATAAAAATATGAACAAAAAGTCAAAAAGCGATTTTATCCCTTTTATGGGGCCTGCTATGTTAAGATCACATGCCACAAAACTACTACTACCACTACTAATAATAATATTTACATATATTTGGGCCTTTAGACAGTGCCTAAGGCACTTTGCAAAGGATAAACATATTAAACCAAACAGGCCAGACTAAACTATTTTAACACCGGCCGGCGTTTCCAGGGCTGGGTTTAAGTCTAGTCCCAGACTAAAATGCATGTTTGAGCTGTCTTAAAGGGATAGTTCACCCCAAAATAAAAATGCTGTCTTCCTTTACTCACCCTAAGATTGTTTCAAACCTGTATACATTTCTTTGTTCTGCTGAACACACTGGAAGATATCTGAATGTCAGTAACCAAACAGATCTCATCCCCCATTGACTCCCATAGTATTTATTCTCCCTACAATGGCAGTAAATGGGGGATGAGATCTGTTTGGTTACTGACATTCTTCCAAATATCTTCCTGTGTGATTAACAGAACAAATAAATTTGTACAGGTTTGGAACAACCTGAGGGTGAGTAAATGATGACAGAATTTTCATTTATGAGTGAACTATCCCTTCAACTGGAAACATCACACATTTTGCTCTCTCCTCAGGACTTTGACATTGACATCGTTGCTGTGGTTAATGACACTGTTGGCACCATGATGACGTGTGGCTATGACGACCATCATTGCGAGATTGGCCTCATTGTCGGTGAGTCGGTTTCATGCGTTCTCGCACAGTATCTGAGAACGCCAGCCAGGGCTGTCAGCGCTGTTGTCAGTGAAAGGTGCTTTATTTTACCCAAGCCCTTTGTTCTCTCGTTTGTTTAGGTTATTGGTTAAGTGAATACTGGAGCATACAGTTAAGGGCTTTTATCATGGCCTAACAAAACAAATTTGGCTGGTTTTTGAAAATTAATTGTATCGATTCATTTTTGACAATGGGTGTTCAGATGATTACAGAGGGTTGAATAAAAGCCCTTGAGATGTTCACCAACTCTGTGTTTTTCAGCACCCCGAGTTATTACACTTTCTAAATTGTAGGTAATTTTATCTCTCTCACACATTAGCTGACAATTACTGTGGGCTAAATTTATTCTTTGTCGTGCGAAAAACCACAGGTCTCCCGCACCGAGGTGTTGAAGGGGTGCTGAAGTTTAAATATGCATTATAATTTTTCAAGTGTTACATATAGAAATTATGCAATTTGATTAATAATGTACAGTACACTCCCATGAGGTCAAGACTCAACAAAAAGCGCTTTTATCCCTTTTGTGGGGGATGCCATCTTGAGATCACATGACCTTCAATTTCATGCAGATACCTGAACTGCTACAGCTACTACTAATGATAATGTTTACATAGTTTTGGGGCTTTCAGACAGTGCTTAGGGCGCTTTGCAAAAAATAAACATAAAAGTACATTTGAACCAAACAGGACAGAATGAACTATTTTAACATCAGCCCGTCTGAATCGAATGAGTGATATAATGGAAACAAGCACAGGACGATGCAACCAAACTTCATATTCCCGAACTAGAGAATATTTAAGGCAAATGTAAGAAAGTAGACATTTGTATAGACCGTTTCATCGGACGTGCGCGTGCCTGACCCCCAGTTAACCTCCGGTTTGTGTTTGATTAGTGTCTAATAACATAACTATTTATTTAATTTATGTTAATATTAATTTGTATTATTATTTTACTGTATAATAACTGTATTAAATAAACGATTTGTTGAATTTTATTGTATGTTCATTTTATTAAATAAACAATTTGTTGAATGGGTCCTGTAGTTCGGCCGCATTTAAAGAAACCGTATGGGGCATTGACATCTAGCGGTTGAGCTTGGGATCGGGGTCTAAATTCAAAATATTGGAGAGACAAGTTTAGCAAAGTAACGGTTCCTCTCGGTTTCTTTTGATTGTTATCAGAAATAATCTACAGGCACTCTATTGTTTGTGAATGTGTTCCCGGAAGTTCAGTTGGGGTCACAAAAGTGCACATGCGCAGTAACGTTTGTTTATGTTGTTAAGATGAAACTGTCGATAAACACTGTCATATGAATAGGAAAAATATAATTAAGTTTAACTTATTTGGATGCGTAAGACAGTTGTTTGGGTACTACAGCTGCGGACAGTTAGAATATAATTTAACATCTTAAACATTTAATGTAGTTTGTTTCAAAGGTGAACGGTACGGATTTTTATTCTGATAAAATACTTGAAAAATCTTTTTGAGTACAGTGTTTTCAGTTAGAACAATTTTTGCTTCTACATTATAAAGCATATCATAGTTTTACTCCGCAACATTTAATGAATCTATATTTTTACTTGTTTTTTTACCTTTAATACTGAAGTACATTAAAAATATAGTATTTTCTTACATGTACTTCAATACATTTTATAAAAAAAAATTATTTTATGTTGGAGTATGATATAATGTAGTAAATCAGTATTTTTCCAAAGTAAAAACACTAAAGTACAGATGCTTTTAAACTGTACTTAGTACTGTCCATCTCTGGTTTGTTCTGCTCCCTGAACCTGTTGATCTTCCTGTGGTTTACATGTTTAATATTTTATCAGGACGTATAGACAGAGGTGGGTAGTAACGCGCTACATTTACTTCGTTACATTTACTTGAGTAACATTTTGGAAAATATGTACTTTTTAAGTAAAAGTAAAAGTGTGTACTTTTACTCTTACTTGAGTAAATTTCTAATAGAAAATCTGTACTTTTACTTCGTTACATAACTTGCATAACTTACAGACTTTGAAAAAGCTATTTCGCTTTTTACAATTAATATGATAAACGATACAACGGCAACGATGTAACGCAGCTGTAACGTATAGTTACCTGGGCTTGGAACTATAATCTAATTACTATTTTAGGAATTATAACGCGTTAAATTACTCCGTTACCAAAAAAGTAATCAAACTACAGTAACGCGTTACTGCCCAACACTGTTAACAATACCATATTATATTATATTGGGGTGTAATGATTTTAAATTTAATCAGACGTCATATTTTGTGTACGTTTATTATTTCGTACTCGCAATTTAGATGTATTTGAGCACGTAACCCCACCCCGCCCCTTAACCTAACAGTTTGTATATTATACAATATAAAACACAACATGTAACGGGCAGATACAGATACATATGCTCTTTATTCAAAAGTGCAATTATTCCAAGCGTTGCGAAGCCAAAGAACAGACCCGAAAGCAATCACCTTCTCTGTCCGCCATTAAAACTCCGGACCTGCAGTGACAGAATAAAAAAATTGCGCCGGTGTGTGAACCTTACGTTAGCGTCGACTGTAAAAATGGCATTGGGTCTCGTGTGTCTTGTGACTGGTTGCGTCATTACGCTAGCTTACGTTATGAAATCACGCGCTAACTTTGAGCATACACTAAAACATGACTGGGTGCATCCCTGGAGTGCGATCGTCAGCGATTTTTTTTGCCCCCAGCGATTCCTATGAGACAAGGCTGCGATGAGTGTCCCCATCCATCCGTTCGCCATCGCGTTCTGGGGAAGTCCCCGTCAGTTCGTTCGCGAACGCATTTGGGGAGCGGCGTCTGTTCGTTTACAAACGCGCTGTCAACGGGGGAGAGCCACAAAGAGCGTCCGTGGGTTCGATCCACGTTTCAGAGTTTACTGGGAGAAATGACGGGACAGTATGCTGACAACGAGCTACAGTATTAATGCGATCGCTTGTGTTGTGTATGTACAGAGTTTAAAAAAACTTTAACCGATTTGAAACCTCGATCATGAACAAGGCGCTATTATTTAATTAGGAATTACTCTTCTGCTTCGGTCGATCCCAGTCGATGCATAGTCTTTGTAATTGATACGAATTGTAGATGTACTGTATACTTAGTAGTTGTCATAAAATTGTAGCACTAGATGAGTGTTTTAAATACATGTTTACAACATCAGAAGTCAGCAACAGGCCAATGCCCAAAACGGTTTTTATACACACAAAATGTCCGACTAGCTCAGCTCTGAAATAGTTAATTTGCTCTAAATTGCAATTTGTGAGTCCAGTCTCTTTAAAATAGTTAGTGAAATATCCTGTGAGGTAATGTTCTGAAATGTATCGACCATTAGGTGTGGGAACTCTGTTGTCAGAGTATGAGGGAACATATTTTTCAGAACATACTCCTACAATGTTGCGTCCCACTAGATATTTTCTTGTATTTTCACTTCTGCAATCTATGGAAGAGGGAGTTTAAGATATGCAATGCAAAAAAAATAAGTTAACACCCGGTGGATCATACTGCCGTATGTGTCAGTTCAGTGAAAAGTGCATTGACATGGTACTTATATGAAAATATGAATCCTTTTCTCACACAGCTTTTGTTTTGCTCTTGAGGAGATTTTTTAACCCGCTGGTAAAATGATGATGTGGTGTTTGGAGCTGCTTCATGTTGAGCCCTATATAAAAAAAAATAACGTGATTGCAGTAATCGTGAAGAAAGGACATCTGGGATGGCATGAGGATGAGTAAATGATGAGAGAATTTGCATAGTTGGGCAAACTATTTCTTAAATTAAATGAAATTTTAGAAAGCTGTCTGAGCTTAAAAGGTGTATGATTAGATTCTGTCATTTCTGGGTAATTTAGCATGCAGACGTTCATACATAAAAGATTTACTTCAGTATAATTTTAGTTTTCTTGTATATGAATGTACTTTTGATGCCACAGATATGAGGTACCTACATCTAATTAAACATCATTTACTATAATGCCAACAGCTTTTTAAAACCTTTCAAGCATAAGAGTGTGTTGTTCTTTCCGCTCTGGCCCCTCAACCCAAAATAAGTTTGATGCTCCTTATCCGGCATGTCACGCAGCAAGCCTAATTCTTTGTGTTTTGTAGGTACGGGCACCAACGCTTGCTACATGGAGGAGATGCGACACCTGGAGATGGTGGATGGAGACGAGGGTCGTATGTGCGTGAACATGGAGTGGGGGGCGTTCGGAGACGACGGGGCGCTTAATGATATCCGCACCGATTTCGACCGAGAGATTGACGCGGGCTCCCTCAACCCAGGCAAACAGCTGTGAGTGACACCTGCTGCTGACACTTAGCGTCATTGCTGTCAGGTCTTGCGCCGAGACCAAAAGACAGCCATGTCTTGTTCCTAGAGCATTGTGTACAACTTGGCGATTGCAAAAGACTTATAGCGATGGCATGGCGATATGTCACAGCCCAATTACATGTTCTTGCCTATGTGATTGCGTAAGTGTTAGGAAGACCAGATGTTACTGCTTCCTGCTAGACAAAGAGTCATTAGGTAAACTCGTGCGCCGTTAGTGATACTCTCATTTCTAATGGAAGCACACAGGTCCAATGTTGTTGCTCCTGACCTTTCGTAGGCACTTTTATTTTGCCGATAAGTAGCGGGTTGAAAGCTCAGAAAAAGGCTAGACCTTTATGATGAAGCGTAATTATATATTCTGTGACTTAAGTACAACTGAGCCCGGCTGAGCTTTCTAAAAGGCCACAGTGGTGGACGGCAGGCGTTCAGTTCTCCTGCCCTTCTGATTTCTGGTACAATCTTCCTGAAGCGACCAGGGTTTTAATGTGTTGTTCAAGAGTAAAATGATGATTATTGGGGATCTAGCACGTTGCTCCAGTGTAGGATCAGTAACTGTGGGTCTGAGTGCTGGATTTTGTTTTGTTTTTATGCAGATTTGAGAAGATGATAAGTGGATTGTACATGGGAGAGCTGGTTAGACTCATCCTCGTGAAGATGGCCAAAGACGGACTGTTGTTCCAGGGTCACACCACGCCAGACCTGCTCACCACAGGACATTTCCAGACCTCGTTCGTCTCTGCCATTGAAAATGAGAAGTGGGTACTCTTTTTGTGTGTTTTGTCTTTTTCTGGAAACAATTTGCTCTGTCAAAGCCATAGACGCTACATTGGCTGTTGAATCGTGGGTCAAGAACGCCGCCATAGTCTAAAAAGTTCTGGGTTGTTTTTGACCCATGCTGGGAAAATATTGGACAGATCACACTGCTGGGTTAAAAATGACCCAATGCTGGGTTATTTCATCCCAGCTTCTTGGTTGTTTCCTCTCATGGGTGGATAAAGACAACCCAACAACTGGGTTAAAAATAACTCCGCATTGGGTCATTTTAACCCAGCAGTGTGTTCTGTCCAATATTTACCCAGCATGGGTCAAAAACAACCCAGAACTTTTTAGATTGCGGTTATGACAAGAACGCTCTAAAAAAGCACAAACAAGTGAACGGAGGACCTGCGTTTTTTCTGTATAAAAAGCACAATAATTATTTCAATACTTTTTGATCTACGTCAAGTACAAAAACATTTAGTCTCTGGCTTGATGCTCAATATTAGTTACAGTAGTAATTAATAACGTAGTTTTGTAATAAAGTCCAAGTTTAAACTCTTCAAGACTTGAAAAACCTACTTTGTGATTATTGAGCTCTAGGAGAACAAACAGTGGCGATTGAAGGCGCCTTCCGTTGGTTTCTCATTAAATGGGTCTCTCTTGTGAGAACGGACAGCTGGAAGCCAGTGGAGACCTGTTTCAGATCATAAATTCACATCCACATATTTAGTTCTCTCCGTCTCCACAGAACCTAAGCGCAGAGACTGCTGCGGGGAACACTCCTGCGGTCTCCATTCAAATGACATGCATGTCAGAATTACTGGCATGGGCCTTAAGACATGCTGTCAGGTCCCCATCTTTGACATTTTTGCTATTTTAATCCAGTAGGTTTTATATTAAAATCATATTCTAATGGCTCAAACTCTTTCGGCAGCTTGAACACGCTGCTTTAATTTACATATTGTAAAATTGAAACCTATAATTATGTAAACTTAAGTGATTTGTAATGTAGTTCAACTGATTCCGAAATAATTACATCTTTCATTTGCATTCTTGACCTATGTACAAAATACATTTACTGTATCTTAGGTTCTTTCAACAATGGGCTTATTATGAGGTGTGTGTGTAAAATATAGAGTAAGGTACAGAATGTCTAAGATTGCAGGTGAAAATGCCTCTTTTTTTATTTTTTAATCAGTAGTAATTTTTAATACCATCAATACATTAGTTAGAATAAGAATTTTATTTAAATTCTCAATTTCGTTTTCCTTTTCAAATGTCCTTCAGACTGACAGTTGAAGGGGAGGAGTTAACAGATGCTCCGCCCAACCCGTCTATCTTACGTCATCTGTGATAGATAGCCACTAGAGAGCGGAAGTGCATTTTTAGGTTTTGATTGAATATTATGAGGGCACATGAATTTTAAAGTGAATGACTCACACTCTGATAAGCTATTTATAATAACCACTGCAATATTTCATAAACAATTTGAATTGTTGTTTTTTATTTTTATTTATTCAATATACTGTCATGCAAACTTTAAGTTTTTTGTCTTCTGCAGGAATAATGAGGGCCTGGTGAGCACCGAGCAGGTGCTGAGAAGTCTGGGTTTGGACCCGACGCCTGAAGATTGCGTTGCCACGCAGCGAGTGTGTCAGATCGTGTCCACGCGTGCCGCTCACCTGTGTGCCGCTACGCTGACCGCTGTGTTGAGACAGATCCGGGACAATAAAGCTGCTGAGAGGCTGCGCACCACCATCGGAGTGGAAGGATCCGTCTACAAAAACCACCCGCTGTGAGTTCTACAGCTGTGCCGATGTCCCGTCTGAAGTGTTTCTTTCTTTAGTTTTTCACAGACTGCTTTTTTCAGGTACTAAAAGTTAAGTAAGGCTAGCCGTGCATTAAAAGATTTTAATGCACGATGGTTGCCTCCGCGAAGTGCATTAAAATCCTTTAATGCACGGCTAGCCGTGAATTATCCCGCTTATACCATGGACATTTGCCAAGTTAAATCTGTTATTGATGTTTATAGTGTAAGTTTTGATCAGACACGTGAAAATGACAGTTATTTTCGTCAGTTAATTTCAAACATTGATCAAACTGACTGGAATTGCCCATGCATTAAACTGTTTTAATGCACACCTTTCAGCCAATCAGAATCGAGTATTGTAACAGACCATGGTATAGACGGTTTCATTGGAAGTTAACTTCCTAACTTAACCCGAAGTTAACTTCTGGTCTGTGTTTGGTTATGATATAACAATTTATTCTATATTTAATTTATAATAATATTAATTTATATCAATATTTTATTGTATATTGTTTGTATTAAATTAAATAAAGAAAATTTAATTAAAGAGAGTCTTTGCAGAGCTCTCTACCCGAGGTTAAGTTTGGGCCACATAATGTATGTTTATGTTGTTGCCGCTGAAACATCAATAAATGCATTTTGGAAACACTTTACCATGAGGTTCCGTTTGCTAATATTTGTTTACTATAACTTTAAATAACAAACGCTATACCGTTCAAAGTTAATTTCAAAATTTACAAATGCATTTTTGGAAGCAAAAGATGTGTCTGTTAACAGTTAATGCAAATTTAACTAACATGAACAAATAAAGAATTTTTTGTTTTGTTTTAATATGTTAGCCTTATAGATATCTAGTATGAAGTAGGGTTGCACGGTGTACCGGTGCTACGGTAGCATCGCGATGCTAAAGCTTCAAAATACCCGCGATGCCTCTCTATTTTTGAAACGGTAGTATCGTAGTTAATGTTGCATATGCGCATTAATATTTATTTGAACACTTACATCTGCCTTTTTGCGGTGTTTATCTCCTAAATGAATGTGTGTTTTGAATGTCTGGGACGAGTTGATGATTCAAATTGGCGATTTGAACGAGTTAAATGATTCACTAACTCAGTGAACCTACTGGCCGTTTTAGATCTGCATTTAAAGTAAGCCTGATATTTCCCTTTATAAAGACTGCTGTATCAATTAAATTTGTCCAACATTTGAATTAGTTCCTATGTGAAAAATGATCTAGTGTACTTTAGTATTTACTACAGTAAACTACTAAAACTCATAGATACTAGTGTTTTTGAGTCTTATCATAGTAAATATTTAAGTATACTACAGTATTTATAGTATTTACAAATGACTAAATGTAAATGTATTTGGTACAATTTATCCAATTACTACAGTTAATACAACAACATATTCTAGTGCAAAGTATAATACAGTTTACTATAGTAAATACAAAATGTTTAATCTAAATCAGTGTTTTGTGTATAGATTTGAACTATATGGCACAGCATCGTGATACTACTTGGTATCGAGATACTTCAGCTGGTATAGTATCGTAAGACATGTTTATGGTACAGTGACAACCCTAGTATGAAGTGTGAACTAGTGTGCTCCAAAACACTGTCAAATTTTATTGCACTTGCTCTAAATTTTTATTTTTAAAACAAAAAAGATATTGTACATTTTAGGAGAGGATTCACCAGTTGAGTTTCGTACTTTTTTTTTACAAAATCAGACATATTTCGTGAGAGGTTTAGTATAACATGTCACATCGCTGAACATTACAGTCATTCCTTAAAATTTCCCGGATATATTTCTTCCCGGATATAAAACTGTTTGACTTTTTGTAAAGTGCTGGTAAACGTACAGGCCGTGATGCCGTGTTTAATGAAATGAAAGAAGTCTGTTGGCGTGAGTTAATTAGTGAGTTAATTAGTTGTGCTAATTTAGTCCTGCGCGCCTTTCGCTACTTAACTAACATCAGCGTGTGTTCGTAAAAACAAGCTGAATCACATTTATTGAATCTCCTGAAGTTGTTTATTAACCTGCGTCTGTTAGCGGGTATGTTCAACGTGTTCGGTGACAACATCGAGGAAGTAACGCTTCATTTGCTTTTCAGTATTTCAAAAAACAGTCAACTTGTTAGAATGTGACACTTGAGGAATGTAAAAAATGTGATGGTGGATGTGAGTTGAGTTGCAGATGAACAAGAAAGTGAGACATGGTTGCTTTAAGAAACCTTTCAGAAGTTTTCTGTTCTCTAGGTTCATTTTAAAAAAAGTTAAGTAAATAATTTGGATTTCAGTTAAAGCTAAGAGAGTAACCTATTTGACAAATAAGGAAAACTACAGCATATCAGGAAATATGGGTTTTGTTCTAATATACAAATGCATAGAAAAATAACAATCGCACAGGATATACAAAATCTAATATATTGTTGGTCCTTTCATGTTTTTGACTTTCAGATGTTCTCTTGAGCCTTCAGATGTATTGTAATATTCTGCCAAGCCAATTCTTTTCAAAGTTGAGCTTCTGTCTACGCTCCAAGCACAACTACGCCGCAAGCATACACAATTTTGTTCCTTTAAAAAAAATGTTTCAATAAAAAAAGCCAATTTTTAAAAGTTGGATATCAGTTTTGGCCACAACTGTAGATTATTTATGGACTCTCTTGAATGACTTTTCTTGTTATGTGTGAAAGAATGGATTTATTCTTTTAATCATTTTTCTTGATAAAAAGTACAAAACGATTATCATTCTTTTTTTCTGGTGAATAAATAATTTTCATAATTTTCATCCGGTCGGCACTACAGAGCACCAAAACAGCCAGACATAGAAAAAGTTTCTTCCCTCAGGCCCTCATGAACAGTTAAATGTTCTACTGTGCAATAAAAACATATACTCGCATTTATTATACATATGTTATCGATATAATATTCAACTATCCACATTCCCTCTCTCTCCCTCCAGGTTTGCTCGGCGAATGCACAAGATGGTGAGGATGTTGGTACCTGACTGTGACGTGCGTTTCATGCGCTCTGAGGATGGCAGCGGCAAGGGCGCTGCCATGGTAACCGCTGTGGCATATCGGTTGGCAAAGCAGCACGTGGAGCGCCAGCGTATTCTGGACACCCTGCGGCTCAGCCGAGATCAGCTCCTGGAAGTAAAAAGAAAAATGGAGAAAGAGATGGACCTCGGTCTGGCGAAAGAAACGCACCCCACGGCCACCGTCAAAATGCTGCCCACTTTCGTTCGGTCCACACCGGATGGAACAGGTCCGATTGAGCAACACACAATTTGTAGTTTCAGAAAAAAAACTTTGTTTATTTACCCTTGTCACTTTGGATAAAAGCATCTGCTAAATGTAAATGTTATTCTGTGTTCTGCATGTACATTTCACAATTTTTTGGAATGCCAATATAAATGTATTTTATTAGTCTTTAATTGCCGTATGATAGCATTGTTAAAAGAACAGACCAAATGAAACAGACATGAATGACATTTTTTGGAACTTGTTAGAAGATAGACAGAAAAAGTAGTCAAACTGGACTGCACATAACCCTCTTTTCTTCTCTCCAGCATCCATAAATTGAAAAAGTTGATGGTTGTGTAAATCTCATCCAGAGAGAGACCGTTTACGCTCTCTGAATCTTTTGTGTTTGCTCGGCAGAGCGCGGAGACTTCTTGGCACTGGATCTTGGCGGCACAAACTTCAGGGTACTCTTGGTGCGCGTTCGAAGCGGGAAGAGACGGAGTGTCGAGATGCATAATAAGATCTACACCATCCCTCAGGACATCACGCAGGGCACCGGGGAAGAGGTACGTTCTCCAAACGTAAACCCATTCAATGTGACACCAGAAGCAAACTTGAATTTTGTACGTGAAAGTGTGTGTCGCATTACAAGATGTTACTCTGCAACCTTTTGCGAAAAAAGATATTCGTGTTATTGAGGCTGAAGTGCTCTCACCTGTTTGCAATTTATTTGAAAGTGGTCACTGCACTCCAGCAGAACAATAAAGCTACATGTCGAAGGAGAATCGCAAAATTGAATGGGAAACTTGTTGTAGTCATATTTCCAGGCTTTATCCTTATTTCTAAACATTGCCCTGACTCGAGTGCAGGTGGTTGTGACCAGATATGACGGATCTGTTGTCCTCATGTGAGTGTGTGTGTGAATGGTTCTCCACAGTTATTTGATCATATCGTGCACTGTATAGCTGACTTCATGGAGTACATGGGTATGAAGGGGGCGTCCCTGCCTCTCGGCTTCACCTTTTCTTTCCCCTGTCATCAGACTCGACTTGACCAGGTCAGTTTGGAGCGCACACAAAAGTACAAGTTGGGCACAATGTGTTTTTCTGTGTTTGCACATACTGTAGCACCCTTGATCCTGTCTCGTAGGGTATTCTGATAAAGTGGACGAAGGGCTTTAAGGCCTCGGGCTGTGAGGGAGAGGACGTGGCCACACTGCTAAAAGATGCCATCCATCGCAGTGAGGTCAGCACCGCCACCCACCGCTCCGAAGTTTCTGCCGCTAGCACAGAAGGGCTGTGAAAGCAGTTTCTGCACTTAATAGCCACAATTACTGAGGCTTTTATAGCAAGATGTAATTAAGAAAACGTTCAGTCACACAGATGATGTGCAGAATGATGGGCCTCTTTGTTCTGCATAAAACCCATCTGTCTTTCTTGCTTGCTTGCTTTCTTTCTTTCTTTCTTTCTTTCTTTCTTTCTTTCTTTCTTTCTTTCTTTCTTTCTTTCTCTCTGCCTATTTTGTCTCTCTTTATGTCTTTCCTTTCTTTCTTTCTTTCTTTCTTTCTTTTCTTTCTTTCTTTCTTTCTTTCTTTCTTTCTTTCTTTCTTTCCTTTCTTTCTTTCTTTCTTTCTTTCTTTCTTTCTTTCTTTCTTTCTTTCTTTCTTTCTTTCTTTCTTTCTTTCTTTCTTTCTTTCTTTCTTTCTTTCTTTCTTTCTTTCTTTCTTTCTTTCTTTCTTCTTTTCTTTCTTTCTTTCTTTTTCTTTTTCTTTTTTCTTTCTTTCTAGTTTTTCGTGCTTTGGACTATGTTTGATCTCTCTTAGGATGTCTTTTCCTACCTATCTATTCTTTTTATCTTCTTTCTGACTGTCTGCTTATTCATCTTTCTTCTTCCTTCTCCTTCTTGCTATACTTCTTACTTCTTTCTGACTTTGTTGTTCTTCTTCTCTTTCTTTTTCTTCATAATAACTATTCATTTCTTTGTGTCTGTTCTCATCAGGTCCGATATGCCTCTCTGGTCTCGTGTCTCTCTTTAGACGATTCTCGTCTACCGATCTTTTCTTCTTTTTCTTTCGTTCCTCTTCTTATTTCTCTTCGTCTCCTTTCTCTAAGATCTCTTCTTCTCTCATCTGTTTTCTTCTGGTCTGCTTCTTTTTGGAGCCAATTTTGTCTCTACTTTCTCTTTTCCTCTCTTCCTTTTTTCCCAGCTTTAAATCTAATCTTTATCTGCTTTTTGCTCTATCTACTTTCTTGTTTCTTCTGTTCTTCTTTCTGTCATTTTTTATGTTATTCTTTTATTGTTAGTTTTATTATACTTGTCTATTTTATGCTGGGGCCGTAAAGTCATTTAATTCACTACGTGGCTGGAGACGGTTCTACTTATACTTCTTCGCTTCTGTCTTTTCATCCTCTTTCTTCTCTTATCTTTTTGTCTCTCTTTAGTCTTTCTTCATGTTCTTTCCTGTCCTGCCTTTCTTACCTATCGTGCTTATACACTTCTTTTCTTCTTCGCTTCTTTTTTCTTCTATCGGTTCATTCTTTTTCTTTTCTATGTCTTCTTTCTTTCTTACTATTCTACTTATTTTTGGATCCTGGTTGTTATGTTTGTCTGTCTGTGCTCTTCATTCTATTTCCTCCGTCTTCCTTCCTTTGTCTCCTGATCAGTATCTCTTCCTCGTCCTGTCTTATTCTTCTCTGTACTATCATCTTTCGCTTGTACATTCCTTCATTCCCTCCCTTTCTTCTTCCTTCCTATACTTCCATTCCTTGCCTTTCTTCCTTCCTTCCTTCCTTCTTCTATTCTTTATGTATGGATCATCGCGTCGTATTTTTCTCGTTCTGATCTGTCCTGCGTGTCTTTCTGTCTTATCTTTCTCATATGTTCTTGGCTTCAGATACAGTCAAAAGTGGAGAATGAAATGTTTATTAGGCCCAAGCAGAAAGAAGAAGACAGAAAAGTCTTTAGATTGTGATGTTAACACTATTTTGATTAGAATGATGAAAACCAGACAATTTTTTATAGTGTAGAGCAGTGGTTCTCAAACTTTTCAGATCAAGTACCACCTTTAATAAAATTAGTTGTTCCAACTACCACCTAATGACCGCCATAGAAAATCATATCAAAAAACACTTAAATTAATAGTTGAGCCGTGAATCTTTCTATTTACACCTCGTCCTCCAATTCTAAAGTATTATTAATTACACAAACACTTTATTTACCAGCTGTTTTCAAACTAAAGAACATGTTTTTTTCCATGTTTTCAAGTTAGTCAGCAGTAATAGTTGACACAAAACACTTTTCTGTAGTGCACTGTAAACAGGGCTCTGTAAACTCTTATGGACTCTTATGGGGGATTTATTAACTTTGTGGGGACTTGCAGAAAGACAACAAACTTATATTAAAGACAAACAATGTGGAAAGAATATTTAACGCAGAAGATAAATAAATACACGTATACTTTAACATCAAGAGAACAGCTGTATATAACAAACAGAGATTTACACTTTACTGCAGCGGCTCTTGTCAAAGCGACGCGTGAAAAATACTTAATTGATTTAACCTCGAGTAGATGCAGACACGTGTTGAATTAGCGCTTTGCAGCAATAACGACAGCATTAAACAGCGGTTCAAGTGCAGAAATACATAAGAAACTTCATTTGCACGCAGCTCGTCGGAAGAGAGTCAGTGAGAGAGCTGCCCGTCACGCGCCTGAGTTACATCCACCAATGATAAATAAACAACAACAATTCATACAACTATTTTAAAATTGCACATAGGCTGAGATGTATTCAGTATTTATCAATCATGTAGGCGTATTAAACATTTGAAATTGTATTTAAAACACGAAATGTAAATTAATATATAGAGTTTTTAATTTTCTGTCGTGTCACCTCACGTACCACCGTTTGAGAACCACTGGTGAATTCATTAACATATGGTGTTTCAAAGATGTTGTATGCTCTGTTGTGGGGAACATTGTGGAAGTGTTTTGGGTTTAGTGAATAAGGAATAAATACAAAAAACACGATTTATTTAATTTTGTGTTTTGAATAAAGTCTCAAATCTCTCTTGCCCTCTCTCTTTCGTCTCTCACAGGAGTTTGATCTGGATGTGGTTGCCGTGGTGAATGACACCGTGGGCACTATGATGACGTGTGGCTATGAAGACCCGCAGTGTGAAGTTGGGCTCATTGTAGGTGGGTGCCCCAGGACTGTTTAGCTTCGGTCCGGAAAGCCATTATCCTGCACATTGTCCTCCAGCTCTAACCAGAAGCCTATTATTACAGTTAGATTAGAGCTCATTTAAACTACACAGTACGTGTGTTCCCTGGGAATCTAATCGGTGACCTTTGCGCTGCTAATGCAACACTCTACCAATTGAGTAACGGGACCTGTAGCATCATTTGATGTTAGCATTTCTAAATGCACATTTGGTCCACTGTATGTATAGTATGAATCAATGCATCTCTGTCTGTGTGCTATAGGGACAGGCACCAATGCATGCTACATGGAGGAGATGTCTAACGTTGAGCTAGTGGACGGAGACGAGGGCCGTATGTGTGTGAACATGGAGTGGGGAGCGTTTGGAGACTGTGGGGAGCTGGATGATTTCTCCACAGAGTTCGATCGAGCTGTGGATGAGCAGTCTGCTAACCCAGGCAAACAGCGGTAAAACATAAATCACAGATGAAATACTCCAGCACGCAGAATGAAGTCTGTGATTAAGTCTTTGTGTATTCGGCACAAAGACCATTAGACGGCTGCAACAACTGCTGACCACATTAACAGAGTCTTTCGGTTTTCTCACTGGTATCCCGTTACCTATAAAATTGATTTTTAAAGTGCCATTACTGATATATATTGCATGTAATGACATTTCGGCTATGCCTGCAAAAATATCTCGTAATACCTGGGGTTTGTTTCAGCCGTAATGGCGGCATTTAGCTGACACCTGCAGCTCCACGAGGATCACAGATGTGCCTCAACAATAACCACAATCAAGTGTGAGAAAACAATCGTTAAACTGTGCATTCTCTGATTTTGGGGAAGGTTCAGTTCAATTTTCATAATGAACATCATGTGGATCTTGAACAAAATGTCAAGGAGCACATTAGGTTGATTTTTGGCTGAACTTTCCCTGCAAGCGCTGCGTTTTAAACTAGTTTTTCTGTTTTGTTTTTTCACCTATTTATTTTTTGATGAGTTTGTAATAAAATATATATTTTACTTTATTATGCCTTAGTAAAGCACTCGTATGGCAAAATATGGAGTGACCTGCACGATGGTCTATGGATAAATAAAGTGTTTGTTAATGGTTTTGAGTTCTGCGGTATGTAAGGGATAATGTACAGGCAGCCGGCTGTTATCGCAGAAATAAGCGCGATAACAGCCGGCTGCTTGTACATTATCCCGCTTATTAAACGGCTACTTGCCACATGAGAAAAAAACTGGACATAAAATGTGAATTTGAAATATTTTATTAGCTCATTTTTACCGAATACAGACCTTCCGCGAGGAAAAGCCGTTTAGTTTCGGTTTTAAAGTGAGAAACGACGTTCAAACGTCAGGCAAATTGGTTTAATCATTTGTAAATATAATGTCATATATGTTATTAAAAGACATATTTATAATTCATTTTTGTGTAATATTAAACTGCCCCTCTCAAAATGATTTGCAGCATCTGGGTTACAGGGTGTTACTAGTTTTGAGCGGTTGTTATTCGAAAATAACAACCCGTGGAATGTCATGACTGGCCAATCAGAATCAACCATTCAAATGAGCCGTGTAATATGAAGCTATAACGGTTGAGTGGGCTTCAGGGAATTAGTTGATTAGTTTGTCAAAAGCTGATTTTAATATCACAGTTCTTGTCATTTTTTTTAAACTCGTTTATTTTATTTTGCTCTCTGTAAAACTAGATTTAATGATTTATAAGGGATGTTTGGCTCCTACAGTTGTTTATATTTGGAGTTAAGCATGTAAACAAAATCGTAATTGGTATTATAAACTCCTACACGTGTTGCAAGGACACCTTAAATCAAATGGCTTGTTTATAAGTTTGATATTACCTGTTAAAGCCACAATATGGAATATTTAGACCGCTAGATGGCGCACTTTCGAAACAACAACAAAAGGCAAAGCTAGATGACGTTATGTAGGAGAGTGGAATTATGGGACATGTCGCCCATCATGTTCATGGACGAGGTAATGAATGAATTTTATTTTATGTCATCGTAATGAATTAGCTTGCAAGAAACGTGGAATGTAATGCTACGTTAGCCTAGGGCTGCTCTATTATGACAAAAATCATAATCACGATTATTTTGGCCAATATTGAGATCCCGATTATTTAACATGATTACTCACTAAGTTTTAAACAACATAGAAAAAAAACTTGGCTTTTAAACTGTGAATTCAACTGAAAAATAAATGTAAAGAAATAGCACAGCTGAACAACTGTAAAGGAAGGGGGTGCGCTGTGGATTTATACCACAAGAAATGAGATGATCCTTGCAAAATGGAATGCGGCACAATAATCGTTTTACGTCGATTATTTTGTTTTTGTAATTGTTGAAGGCCAAAATTGACGATTACAATTATTTTCAATTAATTGCACTGCCCTACGTTAGCCCGCGACTGATATTGGACTTTGTCAATTGATTTGGTAGCGTAATGCTACACAGCTTTACGTGTTTCAAACTGTCATACAGTCGTCGTTTAAAAAGTAAATTTGAAACCCAAACCCACAGCATTTACAAGTAACGTTATTGGCTACATATTTTTGTGCGACATATGCTGTATTTCATAGGGTAACTGCATTCATAACTATTCAAATAATCTGTGCATGAGTATTTCGTGTACAATAAAAAAAATGTGCTTACCTGTCTATTAAAACACATGCGAGAGTGGAGTCTGTCGAGTCCAAGTTGGTCGCGAAGCTCTCTCCATTTAGAAAACACTTTTATTAATATTAAAAAGGATATTAATCCTTGTTTTATTTCTTCGTTTGTCCATAAGCCTGCTTGCCTCATTTGGCCTGCGTTTACACTTTTTTGGGTTTCCTTTACTCGCCAAAGCGTAATCGTGATCCATAATAACAGAACAACAGATGCTGCGTCCCAGATGCTGTATAACCACTTCCGCATTTGCGCGTTGCCGTAGTTTCTACAACCGGAAACTGAGGGTAGTGCGGAGCAGCGGATATTAAGTCACTGATATGCGACAAATACAAGGGAGACAAGGGACGGGCCATTATTTTAAATAGGAATTTCTCTAGATTTGCACATTCTTGGGAACATTTGGGATAATGTAAGTACACAACTGCATGAAATATATCACACTGTGCAAGTGATTTTTGGATATTTCATAACAAAATTCTTCCATATTGTGGCTTTAAAGTGAGTATCGTTCACTGCGAGAAAAATCACTACAAAGTACTTGCTGGAAATCCTATAGATTTCATTTAAAGGAGGGATCTAAAACAACATCTAGGTGCTCGAATGTCAGGGTAATAAAAATGAAAGATCTGTTTTTGAATTATTGATGAACTCATCTGCTCGCTTTTTTTGATGCTTTCAGGTATGAAAAGATGATCAGTGGCATGTATCTGGGAGAGGTGGTTCGGAACGTTCTCCTGGACTTCACCTCTAAAGGTCTGCTGTTCCGCGGAAAACTCTCAGAGAGGCTCAAGACCCGCGGTATCTTCGAGACCAAGTTTCTGTCGCAGATCGAAAGGTGTGTGAACAGTCCTGCAGCGGATTCCACCTCTAGGCGTTGTTATCGAGTCCTAGGGTCCCTCTGGATCTAGAGAGACGATATTGAGATGCTTAGCACGTTGTTTATCATTATAGACGCCTCAGGCGCTTCGGCACATAATTCGATTGTTTCTAAGGACATAATGTAATGCATTCATTTTGAAACAATGTTTGCATATTTATTGCTTTTTAAAGTTAATCCATACAGTTATGATGTTTCGTTAGCATGGTTTGCAGTTCATTTCTAGCTTGTTGTGTTGTGTGGGAGGACATACACAGTACAGTTTGTGACGGATGAGTTTTTTTTCACAGTGACCGTTTGGCGCTGCGGCAGGTTCGCTCCATCCTGCAGCACCTGGGCTTGATCACCAGCACGTGTGACGACAGTATTTTGGTGAAGGAGGTGTGCAGCGTGGTGTCCAAACGTGCCGCCCAGTTGTGCGGAGCCGGTCTGGCCGCCGTGGTGGACAAGATACGCCTGAACCGTAACCTTGATCAGCTGAAAATCACAGTGGGAGTGGACGGCACGCTCTACAAACTCCACCCGCAGTGAGTAGAGTAGAAATGAGATTGAATCTCTTTGTGTGTGCAAATGGTAGATTCCATGAAACTGTAATGTAACGCAGAGCTTGGTTGAAAAAGAAGCTGGTTATAAACACTTCAAATGTCTGTATTGTGTCATGTCCCGCCTCGTATGGTTGCTGTCAGTTCATGTCTGTTGACAAAATGTAAATAACGATATGCTTATTTCTGCTAAAAGACAGTTATCAATAAATAAAATGTGTCCTGCTCCAATTTCCTGTTTAAAAAAGAAAAGCATCAACGCAGAAAAGAAATCCTGTAAACTGTTTTACGATACCAGTTTTATAGCCTTTCAGTTCATTCGCATCGATTTCTGTATTCAGTGCATCACTGCTGACTTTTCTACTTTTGTCTCATGATCAGCTTTTCCAGCATCATGCGAGAGACTTTGAGAGACCTGGCGCCCAACTGTGAAGTTACTCTCATCCAATCGGAGGACGGCAGTGGCAAAGGTGCCGCCCTCATCACGGCTGTGGCTTGCCGATTGAGGGATGCTGGAAAGTAGCGATGCTAAATGTGACGAAATGATCGAACAAAACAGAAAATCGTCAGCAAACTGATCTTCCAGACGACACTCCTGTTTATAGAAGGATGTATTTTATTTATTTGTTTTTGTTTGTCATCTTTCGGATCCGTAATAACAAGGATTTCAAGGGATATTTCACCCAAAAATAGGAATTCTGTCATATACACCTTCATGCTGTTCCAAACCCATATGACTGACTTTTTCTGTAAAAAAAACAAATTACATTTTTAACAAAACATTTGTGACTGACCATCTGTGAGTTCCATCTGTTTTAATTGCATTTGAAAAGGAATGTCAACAGTCCTCATAATTTCTCCACATACTGTAGACTGAATTGGCGTTTGGAATGATATGGGGGTGAGAAAATGACACAATTTCCATTTGTGGGTAAAATGATCGTGCTGGTGGCGGGTATGGAAAGTGAACAATCTGCGTGAAAAAAGCCGAATGAGATTTTATTGACATGAGAACTGTAAATGGTGTAATTAACTCCTACTGAATGGGCACAATTAACGTTAACCTTAAATATACTATGAAGGCTGATTTATAGTACACTGTCTCTAGTGTTAAATCTAATCTAATCTAGTCTAGTGTCTGATGCTGAACAGGTTGCGTCATGATCTAAAGAAAGCCTTGAGAGCAAAGATAACCCGATGTGGGTTTCGATATTTACTGTCACAGAATTTTGTACCGAATAATATATACTAAAAAAATGTATACAATCTGAAATCATGAAATAAATCTGTATAGTAACGAAGCCACATGAAAGTAGGTGCTCTTTGTTTGGGTAGACATTATTTTTCGATTGCATTGGTCCCTTTTATGTTTAAAATGACAGCTGAAATTACCACTGTTAGATGCTGTGCATCTCTTGGATTTGCATCTTTTGTCGCAGCTCTTGTAGGATATTTCATATTGATGAATGCTCAGACCTTATCAACATAGAGATTTGATGTTTGGAGTGTTTGGTGTGCCATTTTCTGTAAGAGAATATCGAGTCCCTGTCCTTACAGAATGTCAGCCACTCAGTCAAAATCACGCAGGAAAATAGCCCCTTTGAGTTCGGAAAACAATCAAGATCAGAACAGTCACTAATGTTGTATCGTTTACCTTCTCTTTCTGCCTAATCTGAATTAAATTGTTGGTCGGGTTGATTTAATTGTGCAATTTGTTGGCTCTCCAAATCGTTTTGTACATGTCTGTACAGTGCAAAAACCAATAGCGGTTGACCGTGCAGGAATCTGTGAAATGTCAGGGCATCTATTTTTGTATGTAATTAATGGTTCTCCTCGCAAGGTGTAGAAATATTCTTCTGGCTGAGATTTTTCTAGCTGAGCACTGCAGGCTCTAGAGAAGAGACAAATGATTTTCTTTTGTTTCTTTTGCCAGTTATGTGATGATCGTTGGTATGTGAATTGGTTTATATGTTAGGCTTGGACAAAAGGTTGTGAATTTGAATTGCCTTGATGAGATGAATAGTTGATCAAACTATTTTAAGTGTGAGAATTTAAATCAAATCTTTTTCATCAATACTTGTGTTAATTAAAATGCTAATAACTAGAATCGAATAAAGACAAAATCTATATAAACCCGTTCCTCTTTAGGTTTCTAAAAATCTTTATATGATGCAATTGGGTACATACAGTACAGGTCAGTTGTTTTGCATTCATGCGTTTTGTAGAAAATGTCACTTGGATTCTATTCAATGACAGATTTGCTATTCAGTATTCCCATCAGCTCTGTACCCGTGAGCGTCTACTTATTCAAGCACTCTATGGACGGTTCAACTCATGAATTTTCACGCTCGAATCAGGTTGCCTACACGACAGCTTTAAAAATGTTTCTGCGATTAAGGGGCACTTGTGTAGTTAAAAAGTCTCCGTGCGTGTTGAAGATCTTCATATAAAGTGCCATAGCCAGAACACGGCTGAACCCATCACGGATATAAGTTTATCAGTGTGCCATTGACAGAATAGTTTGTAAAACAAAATAAATTAAAACACAAATTTTAATCTGTGTGCCGTGCAAGAATAAATCATATATTCCATATAAAATTCCTTTGATTAAATTGTTAAGGGTTGAAAATTACGAAAAATGAATACATTTCAAAAAAATTCAATGTTTTCAAATGTGTACTATTTACTTTTTGCTTATGCTATTTTCTCCATTTTAGTCTATGGAGCATTTCAGTTTTTCTGTTTCTGCTGTATTATACAGTACTGCAGGCAAACTGAACGTGTGCGTGCGTGCAGTTTGAAAAAGACATCATATTTTACCGCCAATCACAAGTCACTGTAGTGTACTGAGATTTGAAAATATTTTTAATTCAAACATGTGAGATAAAAGGTGAGCTTGAATTTGATGTATAAGTTCAGAAGCCCCTCAGTACAGTTTTCACCATTAAGGCATAATATATGTGGCATTATGTAAACAAACTAGGTTAAAACTCTGAAAATTAATAAATGTTTGGTAGTTATGATCTGGAAAGGATCTGGTTAAAAAATTAAAGTTAGTAAAAGTAGAAAACATTTGAATATATAATAATTTTACGAGGGTTTTTGGACATAGACATTTTTGTCCATTTTGAACCAGTGTGATTTTTTTTTTTTTTTTTTTTTTTTTTTTGAAAATCTGGCACTGCTTAAAACATAATGCTATAAAATGAATGTTGTTGTTAATTATTAACAGATCCAAGACTGTAATAATACAAATAAAAAATCAGCTTCAGATTTAGTATATAGAAAATATTTAGAATTATTCTTTTTTTTTCATGAAAAACAACAGGGCAACCATGTAAACATTGGTATTTAAAGGATTAAAATTCTAAAAATAAATGAATGTTTGGTAGTTATGATAATGACTGATTGTAGTGAAAAAAATAGTCTTTGAAAGTGTGAAAAAATATGGATATATCATACTTTTATGACCATGTTTGGAAATAGACATTTTTGCCCATTTTCAGCCTACGTGTGAGTTTTCTAAATTGATGCACAAGGGTTAAGCTTCAAAATAAATTGGAACACATCACAGAAATGTCATTAAAAGTATCACTTTAAGGTCGTATAATAACGTTATGTGAAGAGTTTTTATTTTAATCCAGTCAGCTGTTCAGTACTGCGGTCAGCAATTTTTTCAGCAGGTAGACGTCACGCAATCTGAACTCCGCCATTTTGGCAGGCATTCAGGAGAGCACTAGAGTGGCTGTAGCATTGGTATTGACAAACAATCAAACAATAATTGAAAACCAGGCTGTTTAGCCTTTTCAAATCGTACTATTTTAACATGGTGGACAGCTGCTGTGCGCCAGGATGCCAGAAAAGGCGGGGGAAAGCAAAGGGCAAATCATTTTATC
This sequence comes from Triplophysa rosa, assembly GCF_024868665.1. Lineage (NCBI taxonomy): Eukaryota > Metazoa > Chordata > Actinopteri > Cypriniformes > Nemacheilidae > Triplophysa > Triplophysa rosa. Next base: position 31,815,296 of record NC_079891.1, on the reverse strand, counting down.
ATATTCCTAGGATCCCGAATCCCCGATAGACGATTAAATGGTTAACTGCAATAAAAAATGCTAACCAACACATGTCACCGCTATCTCTTCCTCTCTGTCGTTATGCTGCCAAATCCTAAACAAGAAGACACATGAGAGCAGCACTCGCCTAGTCCAGTTGTGCAGTCGCAGTGGGCTCCTAACACAACCCCATCCATCGTGTCTAACCACCACCCATGGCTTCAATGGAGGGTCATTGCATTTTTTGGAAATGTTTAACCTGCAAGATCAGTGATATAGCTATGCTGGCTACCTACAAACAAGGACGGCTAGGGTCGATTACATTAGCTAACAACACACTTGACTTACCATTCCAATGAGGACAAAGCAGGTTAAAGCCGGCAGACTCCAAAGTTGAATATCCATTACAAAATTCATGTCAATTTTTACCACTCAGGCTTTTAAAGAGTCTCCGGAGTAGGAAGATGAAAAGTCAGGAAATGTATCCGTTTCTTCATTGATACGCATTAAAAGCACCCCGGCGGCATTATAGGGATCTGTTATGTTTAATATACTAAGTTTTGAATTAAAGTGCGCAGTGAACTCATTGCCTTTGCCTTGAAACTCATGCTGGCGCCATTCATTTCATATTCGCTACCGGCTGTCCTTGCCTGCCAGGGTGGCAGTGTAAACAGAATAGGTCACGTGACTGCCGGAGCTCTATAGGAGGAGAGGAGAGAGATATAGAGCCAATTCAGAGGGTGGGCATTATTAGGAGGCCATGATTGACAACGGCCAGTGGAGGGAAACTGGTCAGGACAACAGGGTTACACCCCTACTCTTTACGAGAAGTGCCATGGGATCTTTAATGACCACAGTTCTGTCATGACAACTCTCGGAGTGTTTAGCATGGTAATGTGCATGACATATAATGTATTTGGTCTTGGCGGAATAGATCTGCTACGCTGCTGCTGCGGCGGAGCATGTAAGGAGACTTGTTACTGCCAATAAATCCACAACATGCTGCTGTGTGCATATAAGGAATGCTGCTGCTGCGTGCATATAAGGAATGCTGCTGCTGCACATATAACATATGAATAAACCCCCATCAAAGCAGGAGACACAGAATGATCATATTCAAGCCGTGGACAGGAACACCCCCAACAGATCTATCACCAAGACATGTGTACTGCTGCTGTCCCGAAGGACTATGTGAACAGCATGTATTACTATCTAAGTGTGCCTGGGCTTTCATGCCGACCGGCTAAATGCTAATGACCTATGGGTTATGTGTGCCTGGGCTTTCATGCCGACCGGATTAAAGCTAATGGCCTATGACTATGTGTGCCTTGGTTTACCTCGCCAACCAGCTTAACACTAGTAGCTTATAACTATGTGAGCCTTGGCTACCAAGCCAACTGGCTTAACACTGATGCCTATGACTATGTGAACCTTGGCTTTCATGCCGACCGGTTTAATTCTAATAGACGCGCACTAAGTGCAATGTTATTGAACAATGATTCGTTGCAGTCCACAGATGAGACTTCAGCATCCACCCGAGCAATTTATCAAGATAAGGTCATTGATACTTATCTCGAACATTAAATCAATGAAGCACATGCTTCTGCCATTGTACACACTTAGATACCATGGGAGAACTGTACATTTTGTTTGAGCTTTTGTTTCTTAATTCCTTGCCAGCACACCTGATCTCAGTAAGGATCAATCACGACAGTGATGCGGGAGTCCCGCCTCCCTGCTATATATACCACTGTCGGTGGTCCCCACTTCATTCTCCGCATATCTCTTCTCCGTGCAACTGCAAGGAGGGAAGTGTGGTGAGATACCTCACTCATGTTATCAGAGAACCAGGGTTACGAAAGTAACCTAACGTTCTCTTTCAAACATTCGCTCGGTATCTCACTATGGGATATAGACAACTCCCGTATTGCAGATATGCTGTCCGAATATGCTGTTTTTTTTCAACACTCAGGACGGAATGAGCCAACGAAGGCTTTGTGACAAGTGTGAGGCGAAGCCCAACTCACTGCCGCACACATGTCCTGAACTGACACACATTTAAACAGTGCCCATGAAGCAGACATGCCTTTGGTAGAATGAGCTCTCAGTCCGTTGGGAGGACGAAGACCTACGCTATTATAACTTAATATAATAGCTTCCACTACCCAGTGTGACAGGCGCTGAAGTGAAACAGGTTTGCCCTTATAAGAATCAGCCCATGACACAAATAACTGATTACTCTATCTTAGTGTCTTCGTTCTATCCACATAGTGAAGAAATGCACGGACAGGGCACAAACAATGAAGCCGTTCGACTTCTGATGAAGAAAAAATATCTCTGCTAGCCATAATTTCCCTGGCCAGTTTGGGGCGATCAGAATTACTGAGTGACCGTGATCTCTTACCCTTCTTAAGGTTGGCATGATCAGACTTAGCGGAGGAAACGCATATAGCCGCACGTGCGGCCACGGGTGCGCTAGAGCATCCACATCCATAGGCGCACCGTCTCTCGCCAGAGAAAAGAACAGCGGGCAGTGTGTGTTTTCGTGTGATGCGAAAAGATCTATGGCAGCCCGACCAAACCTCTCCCACAACTGGCTCACCACCTGCGGGTGGAGAGTCCATTCTCCGTAAAGAGGATTCCCCCTTGATAGGAGATCTGCCCCCACATTCATTATTCCCGGAATAGTGTTGCCCGTAATGAATGAAAATGCTTTGCACCCCACACTATCAGTTTCTGTGCCAAACTGTGAAGCTGAGGGGAACAAGTTCCCCCCTGGCGATTTATGTATGCCACCGCCGTCGTATTGTCTGATCTGATCAAAACGTGGTGGTCTCTCAGAAACTGCACAAAATGTTTCACTGCCAGAAACACTGTTAACAACTCCAGAAAGTTTATGTGCGCGTTCTGAAGCGAGACGGGCCATCTGCCCTTCGCTATCCTGCCCTGGCACACTGCTCCCCAACCCGTGAGCGATGCATCCGTCTTCACCACTTTTCTCAAGAAAACTGCCCCCAACAGTGTTCCCGATGCGAGACCATCACTCTGCGGTTGAGGTGCCGCTTTGAACACAAACACTGCGCTGCTATCCAGTGCTGAAACGCTCTCATTCGCAACAGTCCCAGTGGAATGACAGAGACTGTCGAGGCCATCAGCCCCAGTAGACGTAGACACAGTCTTAATGGGACTTTGCTTCCTTTCTGAAAAAGGGAAAGACAGCCGCGAATGGACTTAATGCGTTCCTCTGATAGAAAAGCTTGATACCGAGTTCAGCCTGAGACCCAGATAGATTATCTCTTGTGTGGGTATTAAGCAGCTTTTTATCTCATTTATCTTGAAGCCTAGGCTGTTTAAATGAGACACGAGTGTTACTGTGTCCGATTCTGCCTGCTGCCGTGACGGGACACAGAGAAGCAGTTCGTCCAGATAAGATGAGACCCGATATTCTCAGCGTTGTCAGTGCCACTTTGACACACTTGCTGAACACTCTCGGGGCAAATGAAAGCCCAAAAGGAACTGTTAAAAATTCGTAGGCTGTGCCCTGATAGGCAAACCTGAGGAACATTCTGTGTGACGGATATATGCCTATGTGGAAATATGCATCCTTCAAATCGACTGACGTAAACCAGTCTTTGTGAAGGCCAGTCGATAGACACAACACAAAAGAAAGAATGTGAAAACCCGCCTCGACGCGTTGGTTCCCACAAAAAAACCAGCAGAATCCAGAGAGAAAAATTCGTGAATATTTCCATGTAAGAGGAAAAAAAACAGCCGCGTTCGGCGATGTACCTGTTAACGGCTCGTCTACGAACAGTTAAGTGACCGCTCCTTACGGAAATCTGCTGAGGATAGCTTCCAAAATGATCTTCACAGGGAAGAAAACGAGAATGAAGTGGGGACCACCAGCAGTGGTATACATAGTAGGGAGGCGGGACTCCCGCATCACTGTCGCGATTGGTCTGTCAACTGACAGACGTGGTGTCATTGGTGCTTCCAGGATCTGTCACGCCAGAGGCGTTCCCATAGTGAGATACCGAGCGAATGTTTGAAAAAGAACTGCGACGGTAAAGGAATCTCAATAGCTCGACTTTGAAGGAGGGTTTTGACTGTGCCAAAATAAACAATTTGCTGTCAAGACCTTTACAGTACGTGCCTGCTTTTGAAATCGCCAACAAAACAACCTTCAAATCCCAGATTGCCTACACTAGCTGTCAGGGTTTTGTGGATCTTGTCATAGCAAGATCATACAGCTAATTACATAACATGTTGTGTCACAGCCTCCAGGTGGTAGAGGGGATTTTTTTCAGCCTTCAGGATGTGATTTATCCTTTCTTGATAAACTGTAGAACTGAATGTCAAGCATGTAAAGGTGAGTCTTCAAATGAATTGTTTGATGTAACCAGCAGCGCCCTCATGTCCAATTGACTGGATATCCAGCAGCCTTTTTGACGCATGAAAGAAAGGTACAACAGAGCCGGTGCTTAAATCACAAAGACAAATAATGGTGCTCCAGTATTGCTTTTCACTTTGACTGGCCACACAGACCCCCATCTGTTGTGGATTCAGTGGCATGCTGAATTGGTGATAGGTTTCTTTGAAACGGAACGCTGGGTATCCTTGACTTCTCTCAGACAGTCCGTCCATTAAAAAAAATCCTGTTTGTTTATCTGCAGCCTCTTCTATGCTTCAGGCTACTGTGATTCAGTGAAAGAAACTTTTTAATGCACAATTGTTATGGGGAAATGAATACAAACATGACTGATGTAAATAGATCCGGATGGAAATTTTACAACTCATTTGGCCAGAATGACAGATAATGAACACACTTCTCATCGGCTGTGTTTCAAGCCTGACAATAGCTCTGTGTGGCTTGTTTATAGCAAATATATATAAAATAGAGTTTGTTTAAACACAAAATTAGTATGCATAAAGTTAACAACCAAACTAACCTACAATTGGCTGGCAGGATGACCCTTCATGGTCCCGGTCAACTCGGTCTTCGTCAGCCTTTGTAAAATATCCTGATAACTTTGGAATTAAGTAACTCCTGTCTTCGCTGCTACTTTTTCTTTTTTGGAAAATCCGACATTTTAGCAGATTTTAGCATCTTTTCAACTGTCCCACGGTGAAGATAATGAAATGTAATTTTGACACATAATCATTGGAAATCTGATCAATCTGATCTTACCAATCAAATAGCTTTAATTTTTGAATGACCTGCTTATAAACCTATGGGACGATTGCCTCTCTAAGGATGTCCGCATCCACCAATCACGTCCACTCTTTTTGCAGTTTGGGTTGCTCCTGGAGCCAGCACTTTTTTTCCACATGATGTACTGCACCGCTGGCTGCGCGTCACAACTCAGAGACGAAGATAATTATTTTAAATACGTAATTAAAAAAAAATCTTTGTTTGTGTAAAGGTCCCCTTGCAGTGACGGGCCCTGGGCTTAAGCCTGTGCGTTAATGCGGCCCTGACTGCACACGGTCTGCATACCCATTGACCTCTATTGTATGGACACACAATGCAAGTCAATAGGTACTGCCGTTGTTCGGTTACGAACGTTCTTCAAAATATCTTCTTTTGTGTTCCGCAGAAGAAAGAAAGTCATACAGGTTTGGAATGTCAAGAGAGTGAGTAAATGATGACGGAGTTGTCATTTTTGGGTGAATGATCCCTTTAATGTCATCTGTGTAAGTTTCAATGTTGTTTTTATAAATGTTTTCTCTGACACACACACAGTCACACCTGCGTTCATATGGCTATGACTCCAATCCTTTGCGAGATTAAGAACAGAGACTCAAGGATCTAAGAGAATAATGACAACTGGAGCTCCAGCATAATGAGGAGACACGGGGGAAATGGAGCCAGTTTCCGTGCACTTCACCCAGGGGCAGGCTTCAGTGAATATCTGACAAAAATCCTGATTATTTCATGGAATACTGATCTGAAAAACTTGAGTGCTGGTGCGTGGGATTATATGAACAGGATCTCATCTCCGTGCGACAAGAAAACCTTTAGGCTCGGAATGACTGCTTGTAATTATATCTCTCTGTGTTTGAGGGGAGAGCGATGCAAAAGAATGCAAAATCATCAGATGATTCCAGTGATGAAAACAAAGCTGTGGCTTTTGTTTAAATTAGAGGATGTATATGAGCACGCATTAGGAATGGCCCAATCATGCAATTGCTCTCGGAAGTTATTTGAAGAGAATGCAACGTAATTTGCATCGATGGAGAATCTCTTTAATGAGAGGGGTCCTCTTTGGCTTTATTTTTCAAATGAAGGTCTGCATACTTTTTAAATCTCATGTGATGGTATGATGGTGAGAGTCTTGTTGCCAGGGAAAACCGCAGTAACTGTCACCTGGTTTACAACTATTCTGTTTTCAAAGAACACAGCTGTATTCACAGTGTGCTTTTGAGAGACTGTATGTAATTCTTTCTAGGACCGACTGAGGTGTTCTATAGAACCGCTGAATAACTATACAGCAACGCTTCTGCACAAAGAACCTGTTAAGCCCCTGTAAGGTTCTTCAGCGGTTCTATATAGCACCTCAGTCATCCCAAATAACCCCTGAAGAACCACTGAAGCACCAATATATGGTTCTATATAGCACTTCAAGTGGTTCCCCTATGATTATGAGACAAGAACCACTTTTAGTGCTATATAGCACCAATTTTTTAGAGTATCAAAAACATATAGTGAAAAATGCATACCTTGAATGCATTGAAAGTCGCTTTGGATAAAAGCATCTGCCAAGTGCATTTATATAATGTTATGTAAAGGTCCTCCTTGCATGCATAAGATCACTGTGCTCTCCTTTATCTTTCATGTGGTCAGAAGGAGGATATCAACATTAAAAGTAAAGGATTTATAAAGGGGAATGAGACTCTGGTGATGGGCTTCTTTGAAATCCGTGTCCTAAATCGATAGGCCAACAGACAGTGAATTATGTTTTTTCCCTTTACTTCAGGTGGAATTTGCTTTATCTCAAGAGTGCTTGGTGAACACGGTTTTCAGTATCTGAGGTCATGACTGCATTATATGTAATGTTGAGTGTATATATAGAAGAAATTGCATGGTTGCAGTCATTCCCCTGAAGTAAAGCAGAAATATTCATTCATGGCAGGCACATAAGGTATGAGTGCAAAGAAATATTTGTTTTGTGATGGATCATTACTGCATGATAAATAGTCAACAGACTTTCTCAAAGTCTCTGTCTGATTCGCTGTCGCAACTTAACTAATCTACTAATTGTCCGATGATAACTATCGTGCCATCTGACTAATGAATCACGTTGCTGGAGGCGCCGGGTAAAAAGAGCTGTCACCAGCAAATGTATCTTCATCCCAATGGGTTTCAATAATAAGGTTTCCGATGAACACCATGCCTGAAAGCAAAAGATCTTGAGCCATTTTGCTGTTTTTCAAAAGGTCATTTGCTAAATGTTCAGTCGAAAGCCAACAAACTGGAGAGATGTTGAGGAAAACGTCTCCTTATTCATTTTGCAATGACAAGCCGTTGGCAAGCTGTTATGTCGTTAATAAATAAGCAAACAAACAAACAAAGCGATGCTTCTTAGCATTTTATTTTGTTTGTGTGAGACGCTGTTTTAAAATGTAATTTTAGGAATCAGAGCAGAGCGCAGCAAACAGATGCCTTTATTGTTTGAAGATTTACAATAGCCCTTCATCTGTTTGTGTCTGTTTGACAAAGACAACACAGATTCTGTTTGGAGACAAAATAAATTGCCACATGTGAAAGACTACAAGATCACTGCAAAATATTGAGGTTATTATCTCTCCAACACCCACTTTTTATTGCCATCTTGATCTTATTTTATCACAAAACCGAGAGGCTGGAATGATTAGTATTCTGTTTATATTGATATCTTTGAAGAAAATGTGATGCGCTACAGTGAAATGTTAAAGTTGTATAACCTTTTGTCATGAAAGAGCAGCTCTTTAAAGTTAAAAAACTCTTTATTCTTTCAACAATATGACAATGTGAAATCGCACTTTCAGGGCTCGAAATTGCAACCTTACCCTCACACCCTCGTGTACGTAGTTTGGATTCCAAACTGACTGTATATCTTTGCCCGAGGTACATACATACACTCAAAAAAATGTTTATATTTAACCCAACAATGGGCTGAAACAACCCAGCTTTAATTTATAACCCAACGGGTTGGGTCCTTCCCTTTTTGACAAATTGCTGTGTTGAAAACAACATTTTTAGAGTGTAAGAAAATACAACTGTACTGATAGCAAACACTCACTGGAGGTTTAGTACCAGGTAAAAGATACCAGGTAAGTCAAGAGCAATATGATGAAGAATATTAGTGCAGTGAAGTAAGATAATAATATCTAAATCTTTGTATGAATCACCAGATATGGATGGAAAGCTGACGAGAGTTCAGGGGAATGATGAACACAGATCACACCTGGACTTGGACAAAGACAGTGGTATAAGCGACAACGCTGGGGGAGAAAAATCACATGAGTGACTGTAATCCTTGCACAAGGTCAGACACTTGAGTCAATGCATTTTAAATGGACATGTCTTCCTTATTATTCTAGTTGAGGTAGTTCATTTGACATAAATAGACTTTCATCTCCAACTGTTATATGTCTTATAAAGTGAATGAACAATCTTATTATTACGTACATCTATGATGATAAACACATGTTAGAAATGCTATGAAGAAATGCAATGAAGGATCCACCGATATGATTCATCCTCATTGCTGTAAGCCTGTGATAAAAGTACAGTTCACCCAAGAATGAAAATTCTTTCATCATTTATTCACCGTCATTTTAAACCTTTATGACTTTCTTTCTTCTGCAGATCACGAAAGAAGATATTTTGAAGAATGTTAGTAACCAAACAACATTGACTTACATTGTGGTTTTGTGTCTCTTCACAATTTAAATCAGAGACATTTCTCAAAATATCTTCTTCTGTGTTCCATAGAAGTAAGAGTCGCATATAGATTTTAAGCAACAAGAGGGTGAATTATTTTTTACATACAGTGAGGGAAATAAGTATTTGAACCCCTGCTGATTTTGTAAGTTTGCCTACTTACAAAGAAATGAAGGGTCTATAATTTTTATGGTGGGTTTATTTTAACTGATAGAGACAGAATATAAAAAAATCAGGGAAAAAAATGTTATATAAAGGTTATAAATTGATTTGCATTTCAGTCAGTGAAATAAGTATTTGATCCCGAGCAAAACATAACTTTGTACTTGGTGAAGAAACCCTTGTTGGCAAGCACAGAGGTCAGACATTTCTGATAGTTGGTCACCAGGTTTGCACATGTGTCAGGATACATTTAGTCCACTCCTCTGTCAATCTTTAAGGTTTCTTGGCTGTCGCTCAGCAAATTGGAGTTTTAGCCTCCTTCACAGAGGTTCTATAGGACTAGGGTCTAGAGACTGGCTAGGACATTTAATGTGCTTCTCCTTAAGCCACTATTTGGTTGTCTTGGCAATATGTTTTGCGTCTTTGTCATGTTAAAGGCTCATCCATGACCCATCTTCAGTGACCTAGTTAAGGGGAGGAGGTTCTCGTCCAAGATTTTACGGTACATGGGCCCGTCCCTCAGCCCCTCAATGCGGTGAAGTCATCCTGTATACCTGTAGCAGAGAAAAAGCCCTAAAGCAGAATGTTTCCAACACTGTGCTTCTCTGTAGACATGATGTTCTTGGGCTCATAGTCAGCATTTCTCTCCCTCCAAACACAGGAGTCCATTTTGGTCTCACAGCAGTGCCAGCACTTTCGCCAAAGCCTTTTCTGAATCATTTTTATGTTCATTGTCAAACTTAAGACGAGCCAGGCGGGCCTTCTTGGGCAGGAGGACCTTGCGGGTGCTTCAGGATTTCAGTCTACTGTGGCATAGCGTGTTACCAATGTGTTACCAATGTTTTGCTTGCTAACTGTGTTCCCAACTGTCTTGAAATCATTAACAGGCTTCTTCCGTGTAGTTCTGGGCTGATCTTTAACATTTCTCATGATCATCTTTACCCCATTGGGGAAATATTGCAGGGAGCTCCAGAACAAGGGCATTTGATAGTTATTTTGTATATCTTCTATTTCCAAATAATCACACCAACAGTTGTCTCCTTCTCACCAAGCTTCTGTCTGTAGCCTATTCAAGGTTTGTGCAGGTCTCCAATCTTGTCGCTGACATCCTTTAAAACCTATTTGGTCTGGACCATGGTGTTGGAGAGGTTGAACTGGAAGATACAGATTCTGTTGGCAGGCATCTTTTATATACATAACAAGCTGATTTAGGAGTACTTTCTTAAAGTGACAGGACTAATCTGTGGTCCATATAGGCACATAACCAATCTGTGGAGCCAGAATTCTTGCTAGTTGGTAGGGGATCAAATACTTATTTCACTGACTGAAATGCAAATCAATTTATAACCTTTATATAACATTTTTTCCCCTGATTTTTTCTATATTCTGTCTTTATCAGTTAAAATAAACCTACCATAAAAATTATAGACCCTTCATTTCTTTGTAAGCAGGCAAACCTACAAAATCAGCAGGGGATCAAATACTTATTTCCCTCGCTGTATATATTTATATAGGTTCTGACAGGCCGGAAGTGGAATGCCCAAATTGAGGTTGACCAAGCCATCAGTCGTTTGCAACACCAAGAGATTGTAGGCAGAGTTCAGAAAGGAAGAGCAGAGCTAGGGTGGGGAGAAGCGCCACGTTTCTGGTCCAAGCCCAACCGTAAAGAGAGGAAGGAGATGGTGGTGACGGAGGTGACAAGAATGGAGGAAGAGCGCTATAGGATCAAGGCCGTGTCGCAGGGCCGACAGGGAAGTTGGACAACCTGGGAGGGAGTGTCAACTGAATCATCACCTGGTCAGACCTGTGGAAGATCCCGTAGGCAAGGTTCAGCTTCCTAATCCGCTCATCCTACGACACGCTTCCCTGTCCTCGGAACCTTCACCAGTGGTTCGGGAGGGAGGAAGGCTGTGCACTTTGCAATACCCCTAATGCAAGCCTCCAGCACAACTTGTCAGGCTGTAAGATCGCGCTCTCCCAGGAACGCTACAGATGGCGCCACGACCAGGTTCTGAGAAAGCTTGCCGAAGTGCTAGAGGGGCGTCGACAGGGCAGCAAAGGGGTACCACCAGCAGAGAACCACAACCACATCAGTTTTGTCACGGAAGACGGGGGGAGAAGAAACGTCAAACCAAGAGAAACACCTAGGCCGTTTACCCCTGACCAGGAATGGAACATGAAAGTCGACCTCGACAGGCAGCTCCGTTTCCCGGTCGAGATCACTGCTACATCTCTCCACCCCAACATAGTGGTATGGTCCACCAAGTCAAAATCCGTGCTGCTCATTGAGCTCACAATACCAGCGGAGGGGGGATGGAGGCCGTCTACGAACGCAAGAAGGCCGTCTATGAACGCAAAAAGGCCAAGTACTCAGAACTGGCTGCTGAGTGCCGGGAGGCTGGCTGGAAGACCGCCATCTATCCAGTGGAGGTTGGATGCTGAGGCTACGTGGGGCTCTCAACCACACGCCTTCTGAGGGAGGTAGGAGCGACTGGAGGGACCCTAAAGAAGGCAATCAAAGAGCTAGCGGAGGAGGCCGAGAAGGGGAGCTTTTGGCTCTGGCTGAGGAGGAAAGACAAGAACTGGGGAAAGAACAACTAACCCCGACAAGCCGCAGAGAGTAACACCTATTAGCTACAGGGGGTGACAGGGAGATGTCCCTGTCACTGCTCCGCCACCAGGAGATGTTCCAGGATTAAAGGAGTGAAACGTTGGTGAATGTTGGTTCCTGGCTGATGACTCAGCAGCTGACCCGTGGGCACCGGAGGAGGTGCGACCGGCAATATTGCCTAGCAGGTGTTCCACCTACCTGTACATTTCACTATATTTTGATGAAATACCCCTATACAGTCCTGCTCACCATTATTGGCACCCTTGGTAAATATGAGCAAAGAAGGATGTAAAAATAAATCCACATTGTTTCTCCTTTTAATCTTTTATTTAAAAAATCTACAAAATTCCAACATTTCATTGAAGGAAAACAATTTGAAGTGGGGGGGGAATACCAAGGGTGCCAATAATGGTGAGCAGGACTGTAACTAATTTTCCTCACTGCCTCTTTACCAACACTATATCATCACAAAGATCCTTTTCTACATTTTAATGTTATTCTATTCACATCCAAAAACGCAATCGATAAACAATCATATACAATTACTTTTTACATGGCAAAACACTAAAGCAGAAAGATGAATGCAACTGTTTTGTGTTTAAATGCAACCTGATTTGATTGCGATAGTGATTATCTGATTTTGGAACAATAAAAGATATTTCTGCTCTACCCTAAACAATATTGCAATCACCATTCTAAACTACAAGCTGCTGTTGTACTTTACTATATTTCATAATAACACATACACATTTCAAAATGAAAGAAAACCATCAGCAATGTTTTTTAAATTTACCTAGTAAGCACTGTGGCAGCACTGTAGCATATTAACACAAGATATGGATTGAAGACGTAAATGCATTTTTTCCAACATAAACCAGAACAGAATTCTGATGCAATCTGTTAAAGAGCAATTAAGTGCATCATTTTTCTGTCATCATCTCTAGGAGTGAGAAATGCAGTCATGTAGACGATTCATTAGTAGAGGTTAATGACCAGAAGAGATCTGCTTTGGTAACACTGTGTTTTAACATTATTTTGGTTGGTATGCTGACGCTCTGAGCCCTCTCTTCACTTCCCTTCAGTCGGTTGCTTGATAATAGCCTTCTCTCTTTCTGCGATGTGCAAATTAATATTTTCTGACGGATGCTTTTCTGAAAGAGACGAGCGGCTTGCGTAATCAGAGTGTTTTGAATTCGCAGTGTTTCAGTGTGTCTGCAGGCAAAGGTCCCAAGTGAATAATTCTTGCGTTCTTGTGTACGTTATATGAAAATAAAGCTATCACTTTGAAGACGAATTCCTTTTTGCACCGTATGCTGTGGGGAACCAGGTGTCTCTGCTGTGTGGAAAGACTATATTGTAGTGTGAAAACAACTTCAATCTCTCAGACAAACAAGGTCCAGGTGTCAAAGTGTTAACTTTATTTGCTCGAGTCAAACAAAGTGAGATGTTCTCCAGCCCATAGTTATAGTAAAACTTTTAAAAGGTGGTCCATTCTAGAACCAATCACGAAATGAACCCATTATCTCATATTTTTTTTGACCAATCATCTTTTATCCGCCACAAATAGATATCAGGCGACATGATACGTATCTAATCGTGGTACGCTGAAGATTACCTAATTTTTAAAATAAATTTACACACAATGGTAAAGATTTGCATAGAATGGTCACACCATATGGAGCTATCAAAAATTTGATGGATCATGTCCGCATCTTCAGCTAAACAATGGCTAGTGGAAAGTACCCAGGTGTCTTTGGTCAAAAACAAGTGAACAAACAAGTTTTTGTGACAAAAACAGGTTTCAACTATTGAACTTTTATTGACATCTCTGGATTTTATATTGCTGAATAGTGCTCAAAATGTGCTCTTAAACATGCTTAATAGTGACATAAAGTGCATTATATGAATAATCATTGGTTACATATATGGATTTATCACTAAATCATCAAATCATCATCATAACTGATTTCTATGCAATCATTCTTAGTTAAGTGTGATTTCAGATCATTCTACTAATACGTCTACGTCTACTAATGTTCATATGAATACTTCTTAATACTGCTTAGGTATTTTTCAGGTATATAATAACTGTGGTGAATAATAGTACTCAATACATGCATAATATATCTTATCTGTGTCCAAATCATACAGAAAATATACTCAATACACCAAAAAAAAAACTGTTTGGTACAAACTTAAAATCAGAGGTGGACAGTCTCAAGTATATTTTCAAGTTTCTTTATTTACTTTTTGGAAAAGTTTTACTTTAGTACATGGCATATATCATACCTTTTACTCCGCTACATTTAATAAATATATATTTAAATATATATATATATATATTTTCACTTTAATACATTGAGAATACATTTTGAATACCATTACAAAAATCGTTACAAATTAATCGTTCTTTCTTGTTTTTAATTGAAAAAATGTACTTAAGTAAAGCTAATAAAGTACTAGAATTTTTATGTACTTTAGTATCAAAGTAAAAAAACATAAAAATGTGTTTATGAAATATAGTGAAGTAAAAATTTGCACTCCGATAAAGTATAAAGTAAAAAAGCTATGAGAATTGAAACTTTAGCGGGCTATGTTAATGTCATATCGTTCTTCTCATACAGTACGTGCTGTAAATTTTCATTTAACTAGGCCAGAAAATATCTGTAATAGTGTGAATTTTGCTGGCCACTTTTGCACGTTGTTGGCGGTTGTGTTGTGACCGTTCTGCCCTGAGCTGCTTTCCTGCAGTGGTATTTATCTTCAATCTAAATGCATAAGTGTGTCTGGACATTTGACTTTCTCACTCATTCTGTTTAGTCTGATAGATCGCACATAAATGCATTGTGCTCTGTTGTTATATTGTGTCTAAAGTACATACAGCCGCAGAAAAAATAAGAGACGAGTTTTTCTCATTTTAAAATATTACTATTCACAGGTATCTGTATCTGTTCATTCTGTGAACTGCTAACAAAATTTCTCCCATATTTCAATTAAAAATATTGTTTCTATTTGCATTTATTTGCAGTAAATGACTGGAGACACAGGTCAAAACAACAGAAAAGATGCTCTTTATTTTCTCAGACCTCAAATACTGTAAAGAAAACATGTTCACCCTTAAGCAATACAACAGTAGCCTGCATGTATTTAGGAAAAGTTTATCACAGTTTTCATGTGTCTTGTCATGCTGTCATTCTTTCACATCGCTGTTGGATGACTTGATTCATGTGTCTTGACTTGAGGTTTGATTTTGTTGTAATTGAACAGACACTGGACTTGGAATGGCCTTAGAAGGAAAAGTGAAAACCGGTCATAAGAATCAACAAGAATAGACCCTGCAATGTTTTAAAATGAAGGATGGTGCACAGCACATTCAGGGATACATTTTTAATCACAGGTCTTGTACAGTGTGATCCAAAGCTCCATATGAAACTCAGTGGTGTGAGAGTTGTGTGGGATCTGAACATGATGCACCTGCAAATCTCATGAATCTCTTAATCACGATTCAGTGCTTTCTTCAGTCATTTCAAATCAGACTGGCTTTTTTCTTAAAGGACATTAGCGAATGGAACATCTGTTAATTTTCCACCATTTCTTCGTTTTTTGGTCACTCTATCTGGAGCTTAACCCAGGAGGCAGCGAGTTGCAGGCAACACAAAAAATGAATGATGCTTATCAATCAGTAATTTAAAGAGAACATATTTGTATACAGTATATATTTTATCTAGTGGTGGTGTGGCTCGGTTTGAGCTCTGAAAGCTGTGAGCTTGGATCTTCGGTCCAGATTGCTCCGGATTTTTTTACTTTTGTTTTTTTCAGTGGCACAGGAAGCAACACCAACATTATGTGTCAAGATCCTTAGCTGACCCTTATTCAGACCAGACCTATCCAAACTAGCTGGCCACTTGACTCTATTTCACTTTTTTCACATATTTCACTTCACAGCAAAAAACATTGAAAGTTATTTTCTCCCATGGATAACAGAAGGGTGTCAAATATGAACAGCACACTCTGTATCCGTGGTTACCAATATAAGAAAAGTGAGGGTTATATATATTTTTGGGTTATATTCACACGGCGCATCAATATTATTTTTTTATGATCTGCTTAATCATAAAAAAAGATCTGTTTCTCGTGTAATGGATGCATCCTGTGGAGACCAGGAAATCTGTTAATGACGAGGCTTTGAAAGGGTACCGTTGATCTTAAAACCATGGTTTTTATGCCATATTTTACTTTTTCGCAATAGTGGGCATTCTCACTTTAAACAGGCTTCATATTGTCAGGACACAAGCATATTCTTATTATTGTTTTAAAAGTCCAATGTGTAATTTTTTGGAGGGTGTATTGACAGAAATGCAATATAATATACAAATATAATATCTTCAGAGGTGTATAAAGAGCTTACATAACGAAGCATTATGTTTTTGGCAATTGTCACAGGTTAAAAAAATACTATCCACAGGCTGCCATGTAAATGTGCAAAATTATTGACAGGCACAGAATGCCCCAACACACTCTGACTTGCTAAGCAAAGAATGTGACCGTTGTAGTTTTCTTTTTCTTTCTTACCTTTTTGAGATTCAGATTCTTTACTGTTATTGTATGGATCATACAGTGAAATTTCTGGTGCACTTTTTGTCAACATAAGGATTTAAGTCCTTATGTTGGACTTAAACTGAGCCCTTAAGTCCTTAAAAGCTCAGTGCTTGGGCCGTTGCTCTTTTCTGTATGCATGACATCCCTTGGCTCTGTCATTCGGAAACATGGCTTTTCCTATCACTGCTATACGGATGATACACAACTCCACCTGTTATTTCAGCCTGACGAACCGACTGTTCTGCATGCATTTCAGCATGCCTGAGCGACATTTCTGTCCAGACTGGACTATTGCAATGCGCTACTAGCTGGACTTCCTGCTTGCACAACCAAACCTCTACAGATGATCCAGAATGCAGTGGCAAGAGTGGTCTTCAATGAACCGAAGAGAGCACACGTCACACCTCTCTTCATTAAGTTACATTGGCTCCCTATAGTGGCTCGCATCAAATTCAAGACTCTGCTCCTGGCCTACAAAACCACCACTGGTTTGGCACCCCCTTATCTTCATTCACTAATGCAAACCTATGTTCCCGCCAGATCCTTACGCTCTGCAAATAAACAACGTCTTGTGGTGCCATCCCAAAAAGGTAAAAAATCGCTCTCACGAACCTTCTCTGGATTGGTTCCACATTTGTGGAATGATCTGCCTGCTGCTACAAGATCAGCAAATTCTGTGGTCATCTTTAAGAATCGTCTGAAAACACATCTCTTCCGTCAGCACCTGACCGATCATTTCTGACTTCTATATCTTTTCTACTCTATCTACAGTATATACTGTATATATAAACTTAGCTCTGTGCACTGTAGTAGGCTTTGTGAGACATGTTTTATTGCACTTATGCTTTTTGTTGTCCTAATGTTGACCCTTTGGATAAAAGCGTCTGCTAAATGACTAAATGTAAATGTAATGTAAATGTAAGTAATAAGTACAATATAGAGAAAGAAGAAGACTATAGAACAACCATAAGCACAATAATACAAATATAAAGTGGCTAAAGTATAGAGTAGAAAATTGCACATAGATTGGTCTATTTAGGTATATGTAGATATTGCACTTAGTTGTACCTTATAAGTTATTGCACATAAAGACATTATTGCACTTAAGGACATTATTGCACATAAACACATTATTGCACATATTGGCATGTTTTCAATTCAGAGTTCAGTGTGGAAATGGCTTTGGGGTAGAAACTGTTTAAGAGTCTTGTTGTGCATGTTCTGATGGACCTGTAGCTTTTCCGGAAGGTAACAGATTGAATAGGTGATGGGCTGGGTGATGTGTGTCTTTTAGAATGTTCTTTGTTTTCCGCAGGCAGCGGGAGGTAAATATGTCATCCAAGGCAGGTAGCTGTTTGTTGATGATGTACTGTGCAGTCTTTAAGACTCTCTGTAGGGCCTTTTTATAGACAGCAGAGCTGCCTCCATACCACACTAGCATGTCATGTGTGAGGACACTCTCAATGGAACAGCGGTAAAATGACACCAAGTGCTGCTGAGGCAGGTTTGCCTTCCTGAGTACTCTTAGGAAGTACAGCCGCTTTTGTGCCTTCTTTACTAGTGCCGTGGTGTTTGTCGTCCAAGAGAGGTTCTCGGAGATATGTGTGCCCAGAAATTTAAAGCTGGACACTCTTTCCACTAACTCCCCGTTAATGTGCAGGGGTGTGTGACCAATCTGTTTTTTCCAGAAGTCAATGATAAGTTCTTTTGTTTTCTTAGTGTTGAGAGTCAAATTGTTTTCTGCACACCACATCGTAAGCCCCTGTACCTCATCTCTGTAGGCAGATTCGTCGCCCTTGGTGATTAATCCCACCACCGTTGTATCATCTGAGAATTTGATGATGGTATTGGTGTTGTGAGAGGTTGTACAGTCATAGGTGTATATGGAGTAAAGGAATGGACTCAGCACGCAGCCTTGTGGTGCTCCTGTACTGAGTGTCAAAGTAGTAGATTGGTATGGGCCCATTCTAACTGACTGTGGCCGGTTTGTCAGGAAGTTTTTAATCCATAGGCAGATGTTGTGCTGTATACCTAGGTCTGGCATTTTGGTGAACAGTCTGCTGGGTGAAATGGTATTAAATGCAGTAGCCTTGCGTGCAAACAATAGCCTTGCGTGTGTTTCTAGATGTTCCAGGTGGCGCGATATGGGGTGGAGTGCCGTGGCGAAGGCATCGTCTGTTGATCTGTTTGACCCTGTATGCATACTGGTGAGGGTCCAGGGCGGGTGGCCCTGACCAGTCTCTCCAGGCATTTCATGATTACAGGTGTTAGTGCAATAGGCCTGTAGTCATTGAGGGATGTTATGGTGGCCTTCTTTGGCAATGGCACGATTATGGAAGTCTTAAGGCATGTTGGTACAGTGCACTGTAGTAGAGAGAGGTTGAAGATATCAGTGAATACCTTGCTCTGCTCCCTAGCACAGTCTCTGAGGACACGTCCAGGGATGCCATCTGGACCAGCTGCTTTCTGAGAGTTGATTTTACGGAAGGTCCGTGTCACCTCTGCAGGCTTGATAGTTAGTGCAAGGCTGTCAGTTGCAGGAACTTGGTTGATGGTGGTCCCAGTTCTCTCCACCTCAAAGTGACCAAAGAACTGGTTTAGCTGTTCAGCCGAATCCCTTGCCATGCTGAGCGGAGGTCTGTGTTTTAATAGCCTGTAGAACCTTTCTCCACTACAGAGAGAGAGAGAGAGAGAGAGAGAGAGAGAGAGAGAGACCCTGCAGCATGTTGATTAGATTAATCAAGAAAGGTTAAGCTTAATGTTAATTAAATTAGGTGATCACGAATACACATGCATTTGCTGCCAAATTTCTTGATCATTGTGGATTTATTAAAATATAAATCCAAACAGCCTCATAAGAAGGTGAAATCAAATAAGCAAATCAAATAACAAATGATTTGTGCATTGAAATAGAAAGAAACTGGACAATAAAATCAAGAGAGGCAAAACATTCGATGGGATATATAACACATGTGGGCATGTTATGTGTCAAATCAAAAATGTCAAAATGTTGATGATTGACATTTTGTTACATATTTTCTCTTGGGTCTTATTTTAAAAGCTAATATTGTTTATCTCGCTTGGAGGTGCGTCACTTTTGCTCCTGGTGCAAGACATTTCACAGTACCAATAATAACATTTATTTTAATGTCTTTTTTTGACATTCCACACACTTAGCACTCCTCTATTTTCTAAGGCCTTTCATGAATCTCTCACGTACCTGCCAAACGAATCATCCAACATATCTCAAATTTTTTGTCTCAAAATCATTTTCGACTTCCTATCATATGAATTGACTGATTTTGAGCATCTGTTTTGTCATCTGAATGCACTTTTCAATTTCTGCTTATTCTCCTGTCAAGAATCTAAATGCAAAGAATCACCTCAAGGAAACTACTAGTGCGGTATGAAAAATTGTGATGGAGGCGCAAAATGAAGAGGTGAAAATTAAAGGTGGAAGAGAGCGATGGAGGAGACATGTAACAGATGGAGTTAAAGCTGTGAAAAAAAGAGAAGAGCTGAGAGAGCTCTATTGACCTGACGTGAGCTTTTAATGGCTCCTGTGATAGGTTTAGGTGCGTGTGAAGAAAATAAAGATCGACACGAGTGACCTGTTCATAATCAATCGAGTCTAAATTGAGTCAATCCTCAGTCAATAAATTTGCCATCAATGTTTGTTTTTGTGAGGCAAACGATTGCACTATAAACCAATGGGCGTGTGGGGTTTCATGTTTTTTATTTTAATGGCTTTTTTCAATTAAAATAAGGGTTAAGAGCGTCTCTTTTATTAAAAACCCTTTCGACGCGTCTGCACCAGGCACGTATTTTGACATGACGCGCCACACACATGAAGGGCTAAATACATGTTTTGCCGAGCTTCGCATTACTGCTTCCCCGGAAGAGGAGTCACGGATCGCCACTGATCTCAATCAAAACTTGTGAACTGTTTCACAAAACCAGCCTGTCATTCACACATGTTAGCTTCATGCCGCCGATAATAAAGTAACCTGACCAAACATTTCACAAATGTATACTGTATTAAAACATCTAGTCAAGGCAACTGACTTTCCCCACGACCACAGTGTCAAGAAAAATACAAATAAAAAATGAAATAGAGAGGAGGCAAAGGACAAACAACCTTAGGCGAATCACAAATGACTCGAGAGGTTTTCCGAGTATATGATTCAATAGTAGAGCATTCTTCTGTCATTAGCCAATCAGTCTCTTTTTGATTTGAGCAATCATCCTAATGGGCATATTTGTGTTGTTTCTGCAGGAGACTCTTTTGCTATCAAGTCCATTGTGATTAGAAGTGCTGCACTCTATAATCTGAAGGCGCGGGCTGCTGTGCAGGTACAACAGAGGTGATGAAGTGAAGGTCTGACAGATGAATTACTGCTGGACGTAAGTGTCAAGGCTATTGTCCAGGGGCAAACATACTCACATTCACATACTCTGTCCTTCTTTAACCTTCTGGCACACATGTCTCCTGCTCTCTCTCTCGATAATGGCATGTAGTTATGTGTGATATATATATTACTAACTGTGATATCACTGTTATTAATATCAAGGTTATTGTCAATATTGCGACATCCCTAAGTGCACATGGGTGCAATCTGTGGGAGTAATGTAAAAAGAAGTGAATTACAGTGAATATTGCATCAGTTTGCTCTGTTTGTCTATTCTGTTCTGTTCAGCATCTAGGTGGATGCTGCACATTGGTGGTGCTTGATGAATTCCCCTCTTCCATGTAAAGCGCTTTGAGTACCCAGAAAAGCGCTATAGAAATATTAAGAATTATTATTATCATTATTTATAGGCAGACCCACACAAAATCTGCACCTGCAGAAGCTTTGCATAAATCAGCAGAATTTCAATGTCCTTCAATCACAAAGTTCTATGCATCCTGCATTTCACAGATTTAGTGGAAAGGCATTGTGGAAAAGAGGCCTGTTTTACCATTAACATAATGCATGAAGCATCAGGTGTCCATCTACTCTATTGATTTCTGATTACTCGTATTTTGATGGATGACTTTAAATAGGACTGGTTCAACATTACATAATTAAGTCATACTTTATAAAAAGTGCTGTTTAACAAACATTGACTTGGTTTGGATACCCAACAACTGCTATTCCCTCCGCTGCAGCTGTCCGTGGGGGAAGAAAGAGCACAATAAAATGGTATTTCTAAAGAAGGCTCTAAGATGTACATCTCTAAAAGAATATTAAGTGTATGCAGCTGGCAGAAACCAGCAGGTAAATAAGCATCTTATAGCTGTGAAGCCTTTGAGTAGCATTCGTGAAATCCGGCAGTGGTGATCAATTTTGTGTCTGATAAAATACATGATTTTTTGTACACAAATGGATGAACACTTTTTTAAATATAAAAATATGTATATTTAAAAATATTATGAATCAATGTTTTATTGTGTTAATTGGTGTTTTTTTTCCAATAATAAGCCTATTTATTTAAATTTAGTTATGTAAAAGCATATAACAATATATATACAAATATTTCAAATTAATCATTATGACATATTACATATTAGACATTATATTTACACTTAGTATTTTACAGTCAAACTTATTTTAATAAAATCAAATTGTATTCTTTTAACTGATGACATTAAAGTACCACGAGAGCAAATCAAAAGCGCTGTACTTAGCTCTCACTGTACTTTGAAGTCATATGCCGGTGCAGAGAAGTTGAACGAACAAGACTGGCCATTTCTCAATTCCAAGAACGCAAAGAACGGCATCGAGGCATCCTTGATATCGAGAACACATCCGGGTACTTTCACACGTTCTCTGTTCTTGAGTATTGGAACCAGACTTTTGACAGTTATTGATGACGTAGAGCGAACACACCAGAAACCGCTCCCTCGCTCACTCCTTCACTATTCCCTATATAGCGAATGACATTTGAGTCCACTATATGGGGAAGAAGTGAATGAAAATGAGTGAACGATTTGGACATTTATCCAAAGCGACTTATATTGCATTATACTATACATTTGTATCAGAGTATGTGCAATCCCTGGGATCGATCCCATGACCTTGGCGTTGCTAGCGCCATGCTTTAACCACTGAGGTACAGGAAAGCTTCAGGAAAGTACTGTCGCGGACATTCGACATAACGGTTATATTACACCTGTGTGGCTTCATGGATTGCTTAATAAAATGGTGAAATTCATTTTCACCATATTTGTCATGTTTTTGTGTCAGGTTTTGTGGTCAGAACCCAAGAGCAGGCAGTGAAAGGGAATTTTATTAATAAAACAAAAACCCACGATGGGGAAAACACGTTTCACAAAACAAGAATTTAAACTAAAACTTCCCACGAGGGGGAAAAACAAACAAGGTCCAAGATTATATAAATAATAAATCCACAAACATGACTGCAAAACAGGAACAAGGTAATCCAGACAAGAAGACATGAAGGTTGGTACTCATATGAGTAGTCGTATGACAGACAGGCACGGGATGAATACAAGGGGCTTAAGAAGGGAACACTAACAAGGGATACATTACATAGGGCAGGTGACGGGAATCAAACACTGAGGGGAAGCTAAATGAGGAAACGAGGGGCTGGGGTCAAGATGAGACCAGAGAGAGCGCATGGGACGCCAAAACAAACAATACCATGTCTCTCTCCACAATAAACACGTGGGTCTATCATGATCCTGCCACAAGACTAAAAAAACATGACCAAAAGAGGCAGAATCATGACATTTTTGTATTATTTAATATATTTAAAATAAAGCACCACTGTCTGTTTATTCTCAAAAACATGAAAATAACGGTCAACAAGAACAAACACAAGTGTACAAATGTGCATTCATGGCATTAATGGTCACTCTCCTCCAGCTGATTCTAATCAAGCGGTCGTCGCGTGTTGTATCATGGGAAAAAGTGAGTGAGAGCATTGTGCATTGTGGGTAAAGAAGAGTGAACGAATGTTGGGAATGAAGTTGTTCACTCAGGTTTCAGACACCACTACAAAATGGTGGACACCCAATATAGTGCACTATATAGGAAATAGGGATCGGTTTCAGACACAGCCGAGGACACAAGACCGCTGAAGAACGCATCTTGAGAAACGGCCATGGTACGTTCAAAGTAAGCCAAACCAAAGCCTGAAAAGCGTGAATTTTCACCATTCCTCATTACACTGAATGATTATCCAAGTTTAAATATGCAGATTTTAATTGACAGGAGACTGTTGAAACCGTTTGAGAGACGTAGTGCAGTACCTATGTAAACATGCTTATCTAAAAAAGACAACACATTATGAAACACATTTAATGCGTATGTTTTGTAAAAAAGTAAATTGATTGGACGATTTTGTGGGTAAAGAAATAGTGCTGGAGGAGCCAATGAAGACGTGTTAAGAATGTTTTCAGTAGCAACGTAAAGAACTGCTAGGTTTTGCATTTAAAAGATCATTTGAACTCTATTTGCCTTATCATTTCCTAGTACATCATATTGGCTTACATATTTTTTTGACACTTTCAACCTTAATGGCTTAATTTTTGCAAAATTTTAATAATTTGGGTGGTTTATTATCCATTTGAATGTTGTCCAAGTTTTTTAGATATAGGCCCTAAAATGTAATTATTGCATTTGCAAATATGATTGCTACCTTGGGTATTAAAAGACTGAGGATCTCTGGCTTATTAAACCACTTTTTTTCCTTCTACAAACTTTTTAAACAAATTAAAATCTCAAGGTTTTAGAGCACAAAAATTTGTGACATGCATCATTTTTGTAGTATGACTGACATCTGTGTGATTCACAGAGATTTCACATGACAGTAGAGTATATGATGCGCTTAAATGAGATCATGTTTGTCTCGTAGTGCAGCATACAGAGCTGAAAGTGCTTATAGCCACGGGCTTACATTTCATAATTGTTGTTATATATTATTTTATTTTAATATTAGCATACAAATTGTCTTCTGTTTGCTTCCTTCTGAAAAGAGTCCTTCTTGAAAAAAAAATGAACATGAGTTTTTAATAGGAATAAAAGGGAACAATTGCCTCAGAAGCTTGAGAAAGCATGTGGTGTAGCAATCACAATTGTAGGAGCTTATTTTCATTATTAGTTTTATATCTAATTTAAAAGTACATTATTCCATTTTAGACCACTCATTTTAAATGTCATAAGACATTTCATCCCCATAATGGTTTCCAGCTTCAGTTTGACGAAGTTCATTAAAAGCATGATATCTGCAAAGCACAAAGAGATAGGAAAGTGAATAAATCACTGTACCATTTACCTACTGAATCTCTCTAAATAATTTGAACTTCCATAGAGTTGAAGTTCAACCAGTGGAAAACGGTCCTGCACGTTCAAGTAAAATATTGTTATATTTCACTTTCTCCTCTTACTTTTATCTTTTCTTGTTAATGCTAACGGCACAAACAATTTGATTAGTATTTTCATTGTGTACAATAAATGAATTGCAAATGTTTTACGAGACAAAATTCTCATCTTTATTTTCAAAGCCAGGGGGAAAAGCAACAATGTACAAATAGCAATTTAAGACGTGAATGTTTTATAACTTCATTAACAGGTAGAAAAATGATTACAGTTGTTGGCAATGCCAGGTTACAAACAGAAAAAAAAAAAAAACAATACACTGTATGATGATAGTATGCTCAAGCATTTTTAATCACCAAATGTGACGCTGCCTGTGAAAACCCAGCTAAAGCAATTTTTTGCCTCCTATAAAGAAAGTCCTGCAAAAATATAATCTTGATATCTTACATATGGAGTAAGGCTTTCAAAGATTGAAATCATAGTGAAATTAATGGTGAAAATAAAACTTTGATGGATTTCACAGACAGTCACAAACGTATCACTTGATAGCTGTGAGCTGAATGGCAGTATTTATCGTGTCAATTCTTGAAACGAGCCAAATTGAAATCCCAATAGACCAGCAGGAAGACTGCATTGCTCTTACTGTAGTGCTTTAAAAAAGGGCACATGTTCACCCTTAAACCTATTGAAACGGTATGGTTAAGAAAAATTAAGAGAGCTTTTCTTTCAGTCAAAACTAAATGGCATACTGTATACACTAGACAAATTTAATAAGTCTTACATTAAAGGCAGATTTAAACATTAAAGGCAGATTTAAACATTAAAGGCAGATTTAAACATTAAAGGCAGATTGGTCACAAGCTACTAGTAAACAACACCAACAACATTTGCTGAGCCTTCACATTTACATGGACTATATCACTTTAATAAACACTTTCGCTTAGACCAAGTAAAAGCTACACTGTAAAAAAAATCCCGTAAAAAACAGATAAAGTACTGGCAGAAAATTACCAGTACATTTTCCTTTATTTTACGGACATTTCCATTAATGCTAAAATGCAAATGAATGCAGTGCAAAATGTAAAATACAGGTAAAACAACTGTAAAAATGAACACGGAAAATTCCTTCATATTAATACAGTATATTGTGCCCTATTTTTACGGCTTTTTTTTAGAGTGTATAGTAGACACAGGAAGGGAAAGAACTTTGTTGTGATGATGTGACATCATAGAGAAGATACAGGCTGTGTAAACCTTGCAAATGAACAAAACAGATCAGTTTGCTTGCATGGGGTAGTGAATATCTAACACAGAATGTCTATCATTTGACACTTGTGCCATTAAAGTTTGTACGATAGAGACTTATTCTGCGTCACAGTACATGTACATCTGTAGCTGTCACTGTGGCGAAAAAATAAAAAATGAAACAAAATGAACAATAGGGCAAAATAAACATGACTAAATTAAAGCAAATGCTTCATTTGTAAGGTCACTCATTCACTACATAGTAAATTACATCTAGTTCAGTTGACACAAATGTAGATTCTGCTGTACATATGTGTGCATGTTATACAGTTATTATACAGTATATTAGCCACTTTAAACCACAGTCAGATCCAACCGGACGATGAGTGAGTCATAGTCAGTATTAGATGCTTCAGTTCGCCTTTTTCCCCTGATTTGATCTTCTAAGCACTGCTGTCATAGTAAACAACGTTAGTTGGTTTTTCAGCATCTGTCCCCTTCGGTGTTGACCACTGATCTATATAAATGACTGGATTGCGCCTAGAACGCTAAACCAACGGCAGGAGGTGAAGCCACCGGAAACGATCGCGCCGCCATCTTGGTATGCCCAACTTACAGAGAGCGCCATTGACTTACAGTCAAAATGACAATCAAAAATAACCAGTTTTTCAGCGTAGTAGGGGCGTGATAAGTTTTTGGTTCACATGTGTGTTTAAATTAATTGTTACTTCAGATGTTTTTTCCAATGTTTAGGTTTATTTTGGGCAGAATAGGGACGTATAGAAATCAATGTATCTAGGTGAGTGTGTATTGCACACTGTTGTAATTGCACATGTGTACATGTTTAGAAATAAAGCTTCATGACTTTATGAATAAAATTTCTGAATAAGCACACTTGTCATATGTTGAGGCGTCTCGTTAGTCTGCTGATCTGATATGTGCGCTACTGTAATGAAAATGAGTGTAACTCACTCTATATCTAATAAGACAGGAAAATTCTGACTTTAAATACGACATTTGTAAGAATGTACTGTGAGACTTTAGATATAAAAACAGGGACTGGTAAGTTACTGTTTTATCATTAATATGTGATAACTTCCAATTAATTTACTAGAACATTTGGGCAAACCAACATGGCGGCGCGGTAGCTTCAGTGTAATAACGTCATGAGCAATCCAGTTGTTTATATAGATCAGTGGTGTTGACTGTGTTCTTGAACCGTACTGAAATAGCTGTTACGTTCTGATCCACAGTGCTGCTCACTCCACAGACAAACAAACACACACGTTTGCACAATTTGCCGCCTCGAGTCATCTGAGAACCGAGAAGACGCTTGGATTATGAGATAAGTGCCTTTTGTGAACATTTCACAAACTCCATTCCTCTATTCAATGTCAGATTTATGAAATAGTGTTTTTTGTTGTAGATCTTCTAACCATAATCTAGATATTTTCTATCTCATGGGTGGTCGATGACAAGGAGGCAAGAATTATTTTGAGGCTGTTATTTTGACAGCAGTACTTGCATAATGTGGATAACTTGCATGCATATTTCCATCTTATCCAGAGACATGACATATGAATGTGGTTTTGTGAAAACTTGTGAAAACTATACCTTTAAATTTAATTCTGTTTGTCTTTTTGCTGTCTTTAATGCATACAGACAGACAGTTGACATGCAGATTTTTATTATTGAAGATGTTACTTACAATAAGTGTTGATCATTGAAAACCTTTGAAGGGCGATTGGTCCATTGAATGACCAGCCATAAGGCATTGGTTATTTCAGTTTAGTGACTTCACCCGGATAAGTTTGTTTACTCCGATACAATTGTTTATTACTTAGTACTTAGCACTTAGCACTTGTTCATGTGTAGCAAGAATGCCAATGAATTATAATGCATAATTTGAAATGTGTGCGAAACCAAAACACTGGTCCAAGAAACTCAGCCCATTCGATATCAGAAGATACAAATACTCATTACCCAGCTCACCACAGGGACTGTTTTTTTCTTCTCTGTGGGTCATTAGAGATGGTAGGCTTTCATTTTACCGATATATTAGGTTATTCATATGGTCACATGATTTTGTCATGGGAAATCTATATTAAGTGGTTCAGACTATTGAGAAATATAAAGTGCCCTACTCAGAAGCCAGTAAAGCTTAATAATATTAATAATATCATTCGGGAGCTGTTCTACAGAGAAATGCCTAGAACGGTCGCAGCTCTCTTACTGGAGAAATAAAAAAGCTCCAATTCTGCCACGTAAAGTGCAACCTGATAATAATAATAATATTCCCACTGTTTGAGCTCAGAGTTTATTTGGCACGACTGTTTTTTTTTAAATAATTGGTCCTTGGGAAACCTTTTGTGGGCTGGTAAGCCGCTAAGAACCTGTTTGACGTACATAACAGCGTGTTGCAGATCTTTTTTTTTATTAAAGTGACTCAGCGTTTGACATTTGTATGTTCCTCTTCATAGTAAACTTTATAATGTTTCTAAACTTTAATAATAAGAATGTTAAAGCCTAAATGAACTATGTGCTCTATTGGCGTCACAATTTCACAGACTTAAAAAATATGTCTAAAATAGCAGTTTACATGTCTAGGGTTTTGAAATCGATAACAGCTGTTAAGGTCTTGAAGGCCCAAGGTTGACATAATCAATCATTGGGACATATTCGTCCGTCCCTGACATGTACATTCAGTTTTTCTTTCTGTAAACCTCAAGGGCATTTTTCTGTCCTTTGCCACACTGTACAGAGTCGTAAACATGGAGAAATGACATGCAATTAAATAACTATCCTGTAAAAACAAGATTTGTTTTTCTTGTGAATAGACTTCTACACTCTGCATAAGTTATTTTGAGTAAATTTGTTGTGATGGAGTTTTGACAAGATTCGTTTTTTGTTTACGTGTTCATAAATTCAGTTTTCTTTACTCTGTATACATTATTTTGAGTTAATTTGTTGTGATGGAGTTTTGACAAGATTTGCTTTTTGTTCATAAACTTGTACGTAAATACATTTGTATGTTGTGAATCGTACCAAAACGTATCATTACAAGGAAAAAAGCAATACAGGAGCCCCACCCCTAACTCCTTACGTCACTGGTGAAAAAGCAAATCGTACTAAAATGTACGAATGAGATCGTTCGAATTCATGCAAATTATCCAAAATAAGCCACCTCATAAAATAGTTGCATTTTTTTAGTTGCGAGATTATTCGGTCAATTTGTTGTGGTGGAGTTTTGACAAGATTTGTTTTTCGCTTACTTGTTCATAAACTCAGTTTTCTGTACTCTGTAGAAGTTATTTTGAGTCAATTTGTTGTGATAGATTTTTGACTAACAGTTTATTGAAACAAAAAACAATTCACCATAAAACCTTAAAATAGTGGTATTGTCATAAAGGCATCAGGCTGCAGTTAAAAAGCTAGAAAATCACTTTGTACAAGACATTAATAGCTGGCTTCTTAAATGATGTTTTCATGTATGGCTTTCTTACCTTGAGTGTTTAGTGACGCATAAAACAGATTTTCACACTAATTTAATGTAAAGAGCTGCTTTTTTTTGGTGTTACAACTTACTATTATATCCAAGACTCATTCTGTACACTTATACAGATCAAGGCTTATTGGTGCCAGACACAAGAACAGTTTTTTCCCACAGGCTATATCAGCCTGAACAATTAAAAGCTCTTACTACACACTGTCCATCACATTGCAGACTTGCACATTGGACATAGCATCTGGAAACTGTACATTGTAAGAAACAATAGGTTAAACCTGTAAATTACACAACTGTACACTTTTTTTTAAAATAAAAAATAATTTTTTTGTCTATATTTTTTCACGTTTTGTACAAAGTGCATTATGGTTTTTATTTAATTTCACATTTTTTCTATCTTAATGTATATTTGCACTATGTTGGCACCATGTGCACCCTTTCTTCTGCACAAAGATCCTGTCGCCAAGTCAAATTCCTTGTGTGTGTAAACATACTTGGTAATAAAGCCTTCTTCTTCATTAACGTTCACACAAGAACTATTATTAGGTGACTGTCTTACAACCGGAGCACAACAGAGATATTAAAACACATATGAGGTTTATAATGTAGGTCTTGTGTTTTATTAAAATTGATTATAATGATACGTCAAAAGGATGCGTTGCCTTGTGCGTGGCTCGATCTCACAGGACTGCAACGCAAGATTTTCATAAATGTAATACCTAACCTTGCAATTTCGTTTTGTATATATTTATTGTATGCTTGGCACGAGTTGCATACGTTTATTTTATGCCAGATTTGCAGCACTTAAAAAAGAAAAGTCACAATATGAGCCCATAGATTTCCGTAGAAAACTCTGAACTCTGGTTTTTCACATGACAGCATCTGTCACACTGCTTTGGTGTTGACTATGTTCTTGAAGGGTACTGAAATAGCTATTTTACAGTACATACTGATCCACAACGTGGCTCACTCCACACACACGCACGCACACACACGCACGCACGCACGCACGCACGCACGCACGCACACACACACACACGCACACACATGTTGGGTTTCCATGTTTTATGGGGACATTCCATAGACGCAATGGTTTTTATACTGTACAAACTGTATATCATATTCCCTACCCCTAACCCACCCCCTAAACCTAACAATCACAAAAAAAAATCTGCTCTTTTAGATTTTCAAAAAAGTTAATTCTGTATGATTTATAAGCTTGTTTCCTCAAGGGGACAAAAAAATGTCCCCACAAGGACAAGGATTTTGGATATTGCCATCTTTGTGGGGACATTTTGTCCCCATACCGTAGGGTTTACCTTTCCCACACGCACACACACACACACACACACACACACGCACACACACACACACACACACACACACACGTATGTTTTATTATCTCCGTGGGGACAGTCCAAAGGCGTAATGAGATGTATACTGTACAAACTGTATATTTTATCCTCTACCCAGGGGTTCAGGTTTAGGTCCCCACTAACACATAAAAACCAAGTCCACACACACAGGCGTGTGCGCACACAAACACAATTCGTACGATGCAAATTCTCGCTGCACAAATATGCACCTGTGCACAACCCACTGCAGAAAATATACTGTAAATACGGCCAGGTGGTTTGCACAATTTGCCACCTCATCTCAGAAATGATGAGATAACGTGATACGAGATAAGCGCCTATTAACAACTCTAATACATCTGACCTTTAGTACAAGAAAAAAGCGTTTCCAATGTAGATCTCCACACCAGAGCCTAGAGAGTTTCCTTTTTGATGTATAGGCCATGTGTGTTCAGAAAAGAGTTTGTGTTGTATATGTTTCATAAATTCAAAATTTTGGGTTAAAAAAAAGAACATTTAACAATCAGTGCCGGTGCATGACAAAGAGACAAGGGTTATGATGAGGCTGTGATTTTGGATATCTCAAATGCATATCATGAATAAAAGGGGCTATCTCCATAAGGGGCTATCTTACACATCTCTACAAAACAGATCTGATCTGCTATTTCCACAAATTTGACTTTACAATCATATGTCTGTCATTTGCATTTTCCATGAACAAAATAGGTCTTGCAGAAAAGGTTAGCCATGTATAATAGTTCATTTAGATTCTAAGAGAGGACTTATTTTCTTCCCATGTGACACACAGTGTTTCCTTACAGAAACTGTCTGAAAAGATGTGCCAAGCGGTAGGACTGATGTCACCTTTCTACCCCATCAATTTTTCACAATTTGCTTAGATTTGAAGAGATATATACAGTAGGGTCCCAACTTGAGTAAATCACCAGAATAAATACCACTAATAATCCACCTACTGGTCCCAGGCTTGATTTTTGCCAACTCTGACTGGACTTATTTTCTCTGGTTCCTCCATCTGAAAGACTTTTTGATTCGCAACTCCTTTTATTCCAGATCCTGCGTTGGATACCGTGTCATTGGTGCAGACGGAGTTACAAGGCTGCACGGCTCTCTTCTGCTCCATCTCCAGACGGGTTCCCGAATTCTTAAGATCGCCGTCGGTGTACACTTTGTTCCTCGTGCCAAAGGTCACAGCAGGTTCCCGCACCTCTCCTCGGTTGGCTTTCCGGGACGTAGCGTTCCCAGCCGACATCCCACAGCAGCACGAATGCGCCCTGCACACCGCCTGGAAGCCCCTCTTGAAGTTCTCATTGTAGTATCCGTAGATGATTGGGTTGACGCTGGAGTTTGAGAACGCCAACCAGTGAGCGAAAGGAAAAATGTAGCCGGTCAGTAATTCCAACTTGTCCTCATCCAGACCTCCATAGTCCGTGAGGAGCATCAGGGTCCACAGAGGAAGCCAGGACAGTGTGAACAAGAGTGCCACGATACCCAGCATCTTTATCACCTTAATCTTCTTTTGCGAGATGAGGGGACGGCCCTCGTGCTGGGCCCTGTGACTCGGAGGACAGGCGTGAGGCTGCCCGCCTTCGTGCTGATCATTCCCCGTGATCACAGATGTGGTGTAGAGTTTAATCCCTATTCGCCCGTACATGAGCGTGATCAGGGTGAGGGGAATCAGGTAAATGTGCGCGAACAAGACTGTGGTGTAGACCCTTCTCATCTGTGGGTTGGCCCAATTCTCAAAACAGGAATAAAGAGGGTTTGTGTGGTTGTAATCTTCATTGTGCACCATGTAATGATGCTCCACTCTCTCAACTGTTAACATCATGGCCGAGGGACACATTATCACCACCGCCAGCATCCAGATCATCACTATGGTCACCTTGGCAACCAGCAGGGTGAGTTTGGGTTGGAAGGGGTACACAATGCAACGGAACCTGCATGGAATTGGAAGAGAATACTTCTCAGCAGGGATAAATCTATAAGGCATTCCAGTTTCGGTGTGCATTAACCCCCTCTCTGTATTTATAATCATTTTCATCCTCTCACACTTTGAATACTACTGTCCTGTTGCACTCCCTTTCATCATTTGCACATTTTCTGGGTATTCTCTACATTCAACCTATTGTACTATTATATTCTATTGTTACAAAGCAGCTTTTAGAAAAATGCATGATTATATGTTACCATGCAACACCGGTATTTTATAAGAGGTGATATGATGTACAATTGTAAGATATGAATTAGCATAAATTATACAGTAGATTTAAAACCAACGTACAGCAATTAAAGTGTTTTTACTATATGCAATGTCAACGGAGTGAGGTGGTTTTTATTTCAAGATCCGTTTAATTGATGGCAAATTAACATTTAAATCTCGTAAAAAGAATCTGGTCAATTATTCTGCTATTTTAGAAACAAAACTTGTTAAAGCTTATTTTTTATATATTTTTTTACATTTTCTACAGTGATCAGTTTGTAGTGCAGACATTTTAGTATTAAATGACCGTTCATTCTTTCATATTACTTTTAAGGTCATACTATGTGACCATTGACCACAAAAACAGTAAGGGTCAATTTTCCAAAATTAGATTTAGATTTAAGCTGAATAAATAAGCTTTCCATTGATGTATGGTTTGTTAGGATAGGACAATATTTGGCCAAGATATAACATCGGCTTAAAAGTAGTCCATCAGACACTCTGTACCAGGCCGTTGCTAAGAAGAAACAGGTTTGTTTTAACACTCTTTATTGGCTTACCGCTGTAATGACGTTGTGGAGAGTAGATGAACCCGAAAGCAGAAATGCTAAGCTTTACATAGATACCAAACTTGAGTGGGTAACTTCCAAAGATCGGGCAGTTTGTAGGCGTGTTTCCGGCCATTTTTGTTT
Organism: Triplophysa rosa; assembly: GCF_024868665.1. Classification (NCBI taxonomy): domain Eukaryota; kingdom Metazoa; phylum Chordata; class Actinopteri; order Cypriniformes; family Nemacheilidae; genus Triplophysa; species Triplophysa rosa. The sequence goes on along the minus strand of NC_079891.1, from coordinate 31,781,656 downwards.
GCAATTTTGCTGCATCCACTCACTATAAATTTGATAAATTTACGGTAGAAAATTTACAAAATATCTTAATGGAACATGATCTTTTCTTAATATCCTAATGATTTTTCACATAAAAGAAAAAGCAATCATTTTGACCCATACAATGTATTGTTGGCTATTGCTACAAATATACCTGTGCTTGTGACTGGTTTTGTGGTCCAGGGTCAAATCTTATTCTGTGTGCAACATACGTTCGCTTTTTGGTTTTTCTTGTACAGCTGCTTTGACTTATTATATATTATTATTGTTTTTGCATTATAGTGAAGAAATTTCGATTTTTGGTTGAACTTCAATAATGAGAATTTGGAATGACATTTGGCTAATGGTTATGAAAATAATCAGAATTCAACAAAAAAATCTGGAATTGTCCAAAAAACGAATTATAGTAATTTTAACCCATAATGCTATTTCAGATTTTTCTTTTCATTTTCAGGATGAATATCACTTCTATGCAGGTTTCTGCAGATTTCCATCTGTGATGTCACTACTAACCTGTCCACGGCGATGGCCACCAGCGTGAACACGGAGGCAGATACTGACATGCCCTGCACCAGCCCGCTCATCTTGCAGACTGTGTTTGGGAATGGCCAACCTTGGGTGGAAGATAAAGTATACAACATTATGAAAGGTAAACCGTGGTCCGCTCAATCTTTTGACGCTGAGAGAGAACACAGAAAAATGTCTCTAACATTATTTCAGAGCCATAAACTAAACCTGCAATATAACAGGAGGTCAAATTTCTCCCTGTACCCTTACAGTGAGTTGCACACAGCCGTAACATTCATTTATTTTACCTTTTAAACTATTTTTCTCGAATATTAAAGGATGTGTGCACTAATATCACAGATGACTCTGTGATCATGACTCCATATCCATCAAACATGCCCATCATGTATATGCTGTATGAAAACCCATTACAGTACCTTTGGAGACTGGAAACGCAAAATTGAATAAATGCAGCGTTATAATAATCGCGGACAGGATTCGGTAAAGCGGTTTGTTTTTTTCATATTAGAGTACTTGATACCTAGCAACACTGTCCAGAGCTGTAAGATACATGGTTTCGAGAAGAAACAAAGCAAGATAAAGCAAAACAGACATATAACGCTGACCTCCAAACTGAAGTTTTGTGGTTGCCTTGACTCCACCGCAACTTTCACATTTTCTGTCTTGAACATTTGTTGAATTGTGCAGAATAGACCTGAATATGGTAATGTGTTAAATGGAGCTAAATGTACAAGAAAAAAACTCATCAAATTAGCCAAAAGTTTGACATTTTTTCATGCTTTTCATTTTGTTCTTTCACGTGTCTCTTGTTGTTTCACAAGAGGTCTACAAAATATCTCGGAAACTGCTTGAAAACTCAAGTCTGCAATTTTAAATCAAAACCTCACACATTTCTCATTCAATCCTTCCAAAGCCAAATCAATCATTAATAATTATACACATTTTGTTCATCACACTGCCAGTGATTTTCTGGAATCTGTGCGTGAGTTCACACACATCCTGATTCCCGTGAAGATCCCATAAAGACACGTGACGTAATATACTGCAATGTAATGTTATGTGCATTGCTTTATTTGTGAATATTGGGCTGATCACGGTGAAGGATATTTCCTTGCGGTGGCTAAATAGCGCAATTTGTTATTATTAGGCATACTGCTTTCCTTTATTTAGTGCCAAATAAACCTAAATAATCTCTCTTTTTGGTTATTATTCTGTAGCATACATTGTTGCTTTTTGCAAATGACAAAGACGTCAGTTTTAAAACAAACTTTTTTATTTATATTTTTTATTGGTAAATGTAGAACAACGAAGAGTATTGAGGCACAAAAACGAGTATTGAGGCACAAAAACGCAAGGTAGACTATAGCCCAACGAGATTACGCTAAATATAAGATAGGCCTAAATCTAAAATGAAAATAAATAAAAGCAAATTGTTCAGGCTTGTTTGGTACAAATTTACAGAGCCTTAATTAAAAATATAACGGAACGCTGCGAAGTAAAAATTAGCCAGTATTTTTGCAACATAGCCTAATTCCAATACAAAAGGCATGGTATAAATATTCTCGCATTTGAGCTTAAGTTTGGTGATTATGACTTGCATTCATCCGTGATTTAGCTAAAGACGAATAGTATTTTTTAGTTGTCGATTAACTAACGAACATAAATAACTCGCTTAACTACATTTGTTTTTATAGCCAAATTATTTACGATTTATTATAGATGCGTGTCATCATTTTATGGGATCAGCGGTCTGTGTGAATGTGGTTTATGTAATGTAGTTTATATAATGGCAACAACTTTGTTTCTGTTTTTATTTCTCCTGAGAAATTACTTGAATAAACATATATCTAATACTTTAATGAAACGTAAAGGACAACTCCATTTGGCCCCAAAAAAAATTCTCTCTGGGGTATATGTAGAGTTTTATGAATGACAAGTAAGGGATAATGTACAGGCAGCCGGTTGTCATCGCAGAAATAAGCCTCGACAGGGTGATCAGGACGCGAAGCGAAGGGTCTTTTATCACACTGAAGGGGCTTATTTCACGATAATAGCCGGCTGCTTGTACATTATCCCACTTATTACACAGCTACTGGCCACATGAGAAAAAAACAGACATGAAATGTGAATTTGAAATAGCTAATTTTTACAGAATGCTGACCTTCCGCGAGGAAAAGCCGTTTACTTTCGGTTTTAATGTAAGAAACTACGTTCAAATGTCACGAACAGGCAATTTGATAAATATAATGTCATATGTGTTATTAAAAGGCATATTTATATTTAATTTGTCAAAAACCTGTCAAAATGATTTGCTGCATCCGGGTTACTGTGTGTTATTAGTTTTGAGAGGTTGTTATCTGGGAATAACGAACCTGCAAATGTCGCGACTGGCCAATCAGAATCAAGCATTCCAACGAGCCGTGGAATAAAAGTTAAGTGCCGATTGAGTGATTAGTTCGAGCTCATTATGGACAGACATGGCAGGTGGCTTAAATAAGAAATAAAGACATCTACTGTAGACTAGACTGAAAAGAGAGCTGGGTGGACCACCTGAGGTGGCTCGGCTCTTTCAGCAGTTCTAATCTAGTAGTCTGCTGTGGCCAATATATTTTTCTGCACTGTGTTCTGCTTTCCCAGAGGGGCAGCACCAGCTCACCAGCTGTGATTCCAAACACATCAAGAGATCTCAGTCTCACCATGGACTAACTGGCAGTGTGAGAGAAAAGGATTATTGCAGTCCGTCATAAACAATTGTGTTATTTCATTACTTTTTTGCCTTAAGAACCCCCACAGCCCCATCAATACAGCTCAAATAGCCCTTCACACCGACTCTAGAACTCATGTAGCATTACATAGCCTATATATTTTTAGTCTGTCTTTTTAACAAAAGTATTCAATACTGTGGATAAAAAACAGCACTTGAAAAACTTGTACACACATTATTTTGTTGTCTTTTAATATAAAGGCAACTGAATACAAAGAGAGATTATTAATCATAGGTAAAATTATCATTTTTGTTTCATTCTGTAAACTACTAACAATATTACTCCCAAATTTCAAATAAACAGATTGTTTCTATTTGCAGAAAATGAAAACAGGTCAAAATAACAGAAAAGATGCTCAAATACACCTCAAATACTGCAAAGAAAACAAGTTCATATGCACTTTTGAGCAATACAATGTATTTAGGAAAAGTTCAAAAATGATTCTTTTTATGTGATAATCTCATAATAATTTCTGTTTTGGTCAGTTTTAATGTGTCTTGTCATGCTGTTAGTCTTTCACATTGCTGTTGGATGACTTTATGTCACTCCTGCAGGTCTGATTGATCGATTTAGATATATTGATTTGAATGGTCACAATACATCTAGAAATGCTGATTAAATGAACATTTGGAATTGTCTCTTAATTGTTGTCTGTGTATTGTATGTTTTTTAAACATACACTGTAATATTTATTTACATGTATTTAAATTTATAAAGATGTAATGTTTAGAAAATGTATTTAGGTTATATGAAGGTTTTCAAAGGGTTTTCAAAGCACCATTTTTGGTTCTCCAAAGAACATTTTCAGTCAGTTCTTGATGTAAGAAAGATGGTTTTTATTTAGTCTGTAGAACAAAGTGCCACAAAGAAACTTTTTTTGCAACATAAAAGTTCTGTGAATGTTCTTCGTGAACCATATACAGGTTGACAAGGACCATTTTTGAAACCTTCATTTTTCAGAGTTTGCAAAATCCTACAATATTTATGTATAAAACGTATAATTATTTTTATTTTTAATTTTTTCAGCCAAGGCCATCTACAGCTACTTACACCACAAAGACAACGCTAGAGCAAAATCCAGGCATTACAGAATTTTTACATCCATTGTAAATTGAAAAACCTGCATTTAGAGTTACACATCGGCACTGTGAAAATACTCACGAAGATGGTCTGAATTACGCCTGCTCAAATGCAGCTCTCTTGAAAAGTACTCTGATGTGTCTTTCTATGCTACAAGAGAGGGCTGATTGAGGAAATGTCTTATTTTATCCATTAGATACAAAGATAACAGCACGTATACTGTAATAGTCGTCTAGAGAATGCACTGTAAATATGACGGAGAATCAGGCAACCAAACAGTAAAAACCATTAATAAAACTTTTTGAGTGCAAATACAGAAATGGCTACCCGGAGCATGGTATTATAAAATAATTTTGAAATGGCAAGCAGGCTTAAAAATATCGTCAAGAAACTATATGTTGTTACATAGAAAGAAAAAGAGATGCAGAATAAGGGCTAGCAAATTTCCTTTCTTTTAATCCTTGTGAAAGAAAAGTGATTCAAGTTTTACTAAATAGAGTGCAAGCCACAGCAAAAAAAAGACAGACATAGCAATTTATATAAGCACCTTCTTTTTTAACATTTTGATTTAAAGGTGTCATGAATTAAGACATCAATTTTAATCCGAGCTTTTGTTATATAAGAGGGAATAGTATTCAAGCGAACATCCTGTAAGTGTTAGAACTGAAAACGCCCTTGTTACTGAAATTACAACTGTTATTGACACCAGGCCCAGCGAACGCCAGGTCCTGGAATGCACCTATAGATAGGTTGAACACCGCCTCCACAGTTGAATATCAATGACTGCTTCTCTAGCCCCGCCCACCATAGACATGCAAGCAATAAACATGCCGTTAAAGATCGCAAAATATTGTGCAGTGCCTGGTTGTGGAAGAACACAGTCGCTGCACAACCTTCCTTCAGATTCAGACATTAGTAATGCGTGGTTGAAGTTTATTTTTAAAGAAGTTCCAGCTCACGTGGGTAAAACATTGAGCGTTTGTTCGCTTCATTTCACCGCGGATTCCTTTGTGAACAAGGCACAGGTCGAAGCTAGATTTGCGGAGAGACTAAAATTCAAAAGCAGTGCTGTGCCGTCAATATTGGATCCGACAGGAATGGCGCAGCAAACATATTTGTAGTATGCATCACTATTGCTTTGTTAGAGATCGCTTGATATGTCATGATAATGTGTAACCTAACGTTACGTGTCTAACCAAATTCACAGAAGGCTCCAACTAAGTTTACTACGCAAACTGCTATCCGATCATAGCAGTGGGTGTTTACTTCCAAGTCTTCAATGCGGAACGTCCATTAAAACCAAACGTTTGTCGAGACGGCCTCAAAACCCGGGTAGAAACTAGCCTATTACTTATTGATTTTGATGTTTTTGAATGTAAAAGCCATGCGGACGTCATAAGTAGATCTCATACAACAGTATAAAACAATTAAAAAAGCCAGATCATTACACTTTTAATGTTTTGATGAGAAATGGTCACGACTTCTCTTGCTATGAGCAATGACAAGCCAACTTACAATTTCTGCCGTTAAGTAGCAGGAATAAGTTTTCATGTGAACGACCTTGCACTAAATTCAGCATTTCATTGGAGCGTTTTAAGCAATAGAGCCGAAGTACAAAATCATGAACAAATATGAGATAAGATGTGTGTGCTGTAGTTCGATAAGGTCAACCCTGTATAGAATGCGGAGAATAAGAAACGTCTGTCTGCAGGTTCACTTCAATAGTAAAAGACACTCGCTCTACAGAGAGACTCGGTTAAATGTTTTTAGCTTAAGAGTTAGAAATGTTCCTTCTCATTCACACTTACATTCTCTCTCTTCTAGGACCTAAAGCAAGAACATCATTTTGTGTATGTGCATATCAGGACCGGGGTGAGCAACCAACTTAATCCAGTCATGCTACCATCTCAACATCATTTTTCAGCATGGCAGAAGCTTTAATGTGTGTTACCTGTAATGAGGTTGTCCACCAGGGTTGTCGGAATGCAGAAAACTCCCACAAGAAGGTCGCTCACGGCAAGGTTGAGGATAAAGAGGTTCGTGACTGTTCTCATACGTCGGTTCTCCAGCACGATCAGACATACCAGGCCGTTTCCCACCATGCAAAGCAGGAAGATGAAGAGGTAGGCCAGGGTCAGGCCGGCGGCCACAGGCAGTGAGTGCTGATAGTACGGGTAGTATATTATGCTGGTGAGGTTGGTGACGTTACTGCCGTTTATGATGGAATACGGGAGGCTACTGTTTGAATAAAGCGCAGAAAGGTCTGGCATCTCCATTTCCGAAGGTTCTTTTTCCATGCTGCCTGGAGTCTAAATGTTCCTCTTGGGGGTCCTGAGAACACACACACAGCACAGTAGAGTCAATTTACATTTCCATTCATTTATATAGCAGTCATTTCAAAACAAAGACACCTGATGACTTTTAATTGCAAAATGTGCAAATGATTTGAGCAGCGGAGAGTAGGAGCTAATGAGACAATAAGCATCAAGATAAAGGGAATGTGCAGTCAATTTTAACAGGACAGCTGGACGTATCTGATGCGTGCCGTGTGAAAGCTTTCTTTTTCTAAAATCTCACTCCAAATGCAAACAACTCAAACAATATTTCACAGCAGATGTTAGCAGGGCAGTTTATGAATAAACACATGTATCATGGTCATGGATATTTAAACACGATCTTCTCGAATTTTGTGACTGTACAAAAGCACATAGCCACCTTGCAAAACAATCTCATTAGTACGTTTTACTACAAACTGCTTTTTCCCCTGTGATATAGGTTTAAGGGGGGTAAGGCTATATTCATTATTTATTGTAATAATTGTACGTTTTTGGACAATTTGCATCGTACAAGTTCATCACACTGTGGTTGTCGAAATCAACCACACTGTAAAAAAATTCCAGTAAAAATGTTTCAAAAATATTTCAGCTGGGGCGCCAGAAAATCCAGACTGTGCTTCAGACAAACAGCTCAACTGTGCTTTGGGTGACCCGAGTTCGAGTCCCTGCTCGTGGTCCTTTCCTGGCCTCATCCCCTTTTCTCTCACACTTTGCTTCTTGTCCTCTCTACGACTGCAATATCTAAAATATATCTATTTTTTACATGTTTTTCATGTTAACTTGTAAATTTGCAGTTTATATATTTTATTCTGTATTGTAATTTTTTATTGTAGTGTACATTTTTGGACAATTCGCATCGTTCAAATTCATACGATATCAAAATGAGCTGCACTGTAAAAAAATCCCGCAAAAGAAATGGCAATATTCCAGCTGGGGGTGCCAGAAAAAGTAAAATAACTTTTTTGCAAAGTAAAATTACATGGGTGTACAATAACATGAGAAAAATCCAACTGTTTACCGCATTTAAAACAGCTAAATTCATTTTTTACAGTGTATGTTTTCCCACAAGATCAATTGGATAATCGCAAAAAATAGTCACTTTTGATAAAAGTGAACATTTACATTGAATAATTTAGCAGACAAAGTCTTGATTTGGAGGATCTATTGACAGAAATGCAATATAATATACATAACTGTCACGGTCAGGAAAGAACCCAAGAGCAAGCAGCAGTGGTGAGACAACAAAGACTTTAATAAAAAAACACAATGCAAAAGCCCATGATGGGGTAAACATGAACGGCACAGAAACAAAACAGAAACAAAAAAACTACCCACGTGGGGGCAACAGACAAGAGAATAAGATACTAAATAAAACTCAACACGACTTGGACTAGACTAAATAAACACAGCAACAAGACAGGGTATAATACCGACAAAGCTGGGAGTAATCCACAGGGTATCGCACGAGGCAAGACTAACAGAGCAAGAAGCAAAACGAACGAGCACAGGACAGCAAACACAAGGGCATTAAATAGGGAGGCTAACAAGGGGTAAATTAACACTAGGCAGGTGCGGGGAATGAAACACTAATGGAAAGCTAAACGAGGAAATGAGAGGGGCAGGGCCAAAGACGAGACCAGAGAGAGCGCATGTTATGTCAGAACCAACAATAACATGTCGCTCTCCACACAAAACATGAGGCTCTGTCATGATTCTGCCACTAGACTAGAAAATCATGACAAAAGGAGGCAGAATCATGACACATAACTATGTCTTCAGAGGTGTATAAAGACATTACACAATGAAGCGTTTATTACCTTAGAATGAGCTATTTCTATCTACATACACCGCGGGTCCCCTCACATGGAATTCACCATGTTTTTTTCTACAGAAGCCCTAAACGGACAAACTGACAGAGCATAAATACGTTAATCTGCTTTGGCAAAGAAGCGAAAACGTGACAACATCTTAGTGCTGTGCAGCCACCGTAGTGCTTCAAAAGGGAGGGGTGGAGTGAGCCAATGGATGCAATTCACAACCTCACCACTAGATGCCGCTAAAATCTCCACATTGCTCCTTTAAAATCCAGCAGCGGAACAGTTAAATCATGCATTTCTGGTTGAATAAGGCTCTCCTTTCCTTTTTGACGGCGTAAATATCGACAATACTTTCAGATGGGACACAACACAAAAAAGTAATTTTGAGGGAATGTCAATTGAGGAGATCCTGAAATCTGAAATCCATGTCCTTACAGCCCTAATTGTTCTGTGTGTTCTGCTTTGGAAGCCGGTAGTCGTTTTAATCAATGTTTTACACAAGCCAGTACGACAGTTACCAAACCAAATGCTTATTATAAATACTGATCATCAAGAAAATAGACACCTTATAGACACAAATATACACCTGTTTACGGTTATTTTCTTTTTGCTAGGTTCAATTAATAAGATTGCCATTGGAAGTAAAATGGACTGAAGCAACCTGTGCGGTCTCAATTTCAGCAATGTCTTAGCATGCTGAGCAGTGAGGCTGTGAATATTCTCTACCATTTGTGGTAACACTTTAAAATAATGGTCCGTTGTTAAGAAGTAACTATGCAGAAAGTAATAGCATTAACACTTCTATGGATAGGCTATATATGTAGAATATATCCATTCATGTTTTGGTATTAGGCTTTTGGTATTTGTATTTATTCATAAATTTGTTTCCACAAACAACCTATTTTTTCACTTTATGTACGTTAATGTTGAGATTAGTAATTAATTGTTTTTTCTTTATTAATTGGTCATATTTCGCAAGTAGTTCTCAATGATGGCATTTTTCTTTAGTAATTATCAAATACCAAATAAGAAACCACCTTTGTCCTAAATTAGCTATTACTTATTGCTTAGTTAATCTTGCTTCTATATTAGTTAATAGTATTAAGGTAAGTGTTAATGTAGTACTACCTATTACTTTCTGCATAGTTACTTGTTAACAACGGACCATTATTTTAAAGTGTTACCCCATTTGTATCAATGTCAGCACGACCCAAGGACTGTGTTTGTGTGTGAGTAAAGACAGACCGTTATACCTTATACCATATAATAATTATACCATAAAATAAAAATATAGATTAATATTAAGATAAATTAAATACAATATAAATAGTTATATTATTAGACACTAGCCAAACACAAACCGGAAGTTAGCTGCAGTCCCGGCGCGTGCGTCCGATGAAACGGTCTATAGTTCACCCTTGCCTGTATGCATGCATGCTAGTGTTTGTTGTATTAGGTTTACTTATTTATCCAAATAACATTACTTATAGCAATTTAGTGTGGAGGACAGAATTCAGAAATATTGTTACAACGGATAGTTTCTGAATAAGATATTTAAAAACAATCGTTCAGTGCTAGAGAAAACACACATATTATTGCCACCTTATGCCAACTTTCTGTGACAACTAGCCCCAACTACCTGTTTGATGACTCGCAGGTGAATCAAACAAACTGCACTTTCAATGCAGGAAGTATTCCGAATGAAAACATTCTTATCTGTGCGCTGATAGCTTGGCTTGAGTTCTCCACAAATCCAGTTCTTTTGTAGTTTTACAGTATAAACCGAGGTCAATCGGTGTCTGATAATTGGTTTCTGTGTAAGAAGGTAGCAGTAATTGTGACTGTAACCTTGCTGAACTCAGGCGATAACTGGTTACAGAAATGACAGTATAATTTAAATTGTTTATAGTGCCCTCGTTCAGTTGGTCAAAACCAAGAGCATTTTTCTACACTTATAGTGTAGTAAACTACAGCTATTGCTAATTTTCTTTACAAAATAAGAGCTTTCTGAAATTGTAGAGGATGGAATTGTGTTATTTCCTGAGGCATGCTTACTGATCTTGTGATGGATGTGCTCATGAAGACGCTTTGAGTGGCTTCTTCATATTGAGTGTGACTTTGACAAACCCTTGGGGTTTTAAATCACTGTGATTTATTATTCCCTTTAAAATCAAGCATCCGCAGCATTCTGGGACGCATTGTTAAATGCCACCACGTGCATTTATCAATTGTATGTTTTTGACATTATTTTTAATGATGCTTAAAGTACACTATGACAAGTAGTTCATTGTAGATCAATTATTCTTTTTCATATTCTTGAAGCATTTCAGAGGAATATTCGTATTAAATATTCGCTACATGTAGTTACCTGTCTAGCAATGTGTGTTTATTCGTATATTGATATAATAGGCTGCAAACTAGTTTCTGAAAAGAGCAGTTTTATAAGTTCCAACAAATGCATGGAGAATGATATACATGTTTTTATACAAACAAGCTTTTTCATGCATGTACAACTCTTCTACATTAATGCCCTGGGCTTTAGAACTCATTGAGGTAGAAGGACCATAGCAACCGTTAACCAAGAAATGTCTATTTTTGCACCGACTCCCACAGCGTCCTCAATACCCAGGCAAATAATTAATTCACCACACTAAGATTCTCTGTGTTATGAAAGTTATGAAAAATACTGGTTTTAAAAAGGAATCAAAATAAATAAAAAAAGACGAGCATAAGAACTCATGTGAAATGATTTTTTCTCACTTCTGTTCCCGTTTCGATCCACAGACATTGTAAAATCCATCAACGTTGTGACTGCTTCTCACTTTTGTGTAATTTGGTTAGTAAAATCATCGTCAGAACAGTAAAGTACACCTCAAAGTTGCTCTTCTAAATGAAAAAAAATATTTCAATTCATTAGCCAACAATCAATAAAAATGTAATTTAGTAGAAAATGTCAAAGAAAAGCCCCAATGGCAGACAAATACGGCACTGAATCAATGTTGTCAATTTTTGAAAATGGAAAGAATTTCAACACGGCTTGAAAAGTTGCTCAGTAATGTTAGATGGCGTTGTGCACTATAGCAAGCATCATATAGACACCATAGCGTAATATTCAGCGCAGTGTTTGTAATTTACAGTATGTCTATTTTGCTTCTTTATTACTTTCTGTGTTCACATATACTGTAGTTTACTAAATAGTTAATGAAATTTCAATTAAGCTTTTCTAACTTTCCTAACTGTGCCTCTGAAACCCCGTACAGTATGTCCAAATTCGTTGTTTTTCAGGAAATGGAAAAAACACTGTACTTTTTAAAATGATTATATACTGTGTTGTCAAAGTTGACAAGCACTTTTTAATACTTTCTATTGGTTAGACATTTGCAGAAACCCATAACAAACAAAAAGGGTGACTAATAATAATAATAATGATTTATGACCAAAATCAAAAAGAAAAAGGGAGATACGAGGTTTCAGAAGGACAGCAGCGTTTTATTAGATTGTAATATTCTCCACATATGTCCAACTTGTCTGCCATCTTGGTAAGGTCCCAGGCTGCTATTTTGTAAGGAAGTTGTGTACATAGAAGAACTTTTTTGTCTAAATGTCTAAACATCCGCAGAACCTTTTTGTTTCACCCCCAAAAAAATTTGTGGTAAAAAATGTTTCCAGAATATAAAAAGGTATTAAGTGATGGTTCTTAGTGGAACCCAAAATGGTTTTTCAATGGCATCACTGTGAAGAACCTTTTAAAGGGACAGTTCCCCCCAAAATGAAAATTCTGTTCAAATTTACTCACCCTCAGGTTGTTCCAAATCTGTACAAAATTCTTTGTTCTGATGAACACAGAGAAAGTTATTTGGAAAAAAGCTTGTAACCAAACAATTGGCCACCATTGATTACCAAAGTAGGAAAAACGTCTATGTTCTGTTGAACACAAAAGAAGATTTTGAAGAATGTAGGAAAGCAAACAGTTCTGGGGCACTTTTGACATTGTCATGTTTCCAGATATATTTCTAAAATAAATAAAGTAAATTTACACAGATTTGGAATAACATGAAGTAGGGCTGTCACGATTATTAATAATCGTGGTTTCAGATCATCGCGCTATTATTGCACATCTGTAGAGTTGTAGTGCATCTGCATATTGCATATTTTATTGTATATATTGTAACTAAAGCATGGTAATACTTGTAAAATGTACCACCACAACACAATCACTTTGAAAAAAAACTAAAGCATATACCATAAAGATAACCTGCAGTACAATTTAATATTATTTCAGTGTGAAAACCAGTCTACCAAAATCTCATTAACATAGAAGTCAACTTTTATTGCAGTCTTGCAAGTGAGAAAAAACAGACTAGAAGCTTTTCTATGACTGATAGCATTTTAATGGTGGCTTCAATTCACTCCTGATCAATTTACTACAGGTAAAAGCCTAAACCTTAAGTATGATGACCCAATTTTTTCCTATGTATTTCCAAGAAAAAGAACATAGTCTTTATATTCAGAACAATATGGTCGTTTCAAAGCTGAATAAAAAATGTATGAGAATTAAAAGTCAAAGCTCTAAAACAGACAATTAATCGTCATAATAGCAATGATTTATTAGACAATTAATCATCAGCCAAATTTCATAATCAGACACCTAACATGAAGGTGAGTAAATGATGACAGAATTTTTATTTTGGGTGACCTGTCCCTTTAAGCACCTTTGTTTTTAAAAGTGCAGACGGTTTATTTCAACAGCTGCCATTTTTTCATCCTTTTGTGTAAATTGTTTGACAATCATTGTCACGAACATGAACGTTTTCATCACATTAATTTTTTTCATAATTGTTCTAGATTAACATGTTAAATTAACACCCTTAAATAAAATATTAATTAGTCTAAGGGAAATATTCAGAAAATCTACTACTTACTGTATTCAAAGCTTTAATTTAATCTCTGACGTGTGGGAATAACAAACTACATGCTGTAGGGAAAATGTGGTGTATTTCAGGCCAATTCCTTGAAGGGAACTCTATTTAAAATGCTTGCAGGCTGAGAGGGGGCTGATAGACTTTAGGTGCTTTTGAAAGCCTGTAAAGCTTTTCTATGCCCCCGTGTTATTCTCTGCTTATCTCAAAGTGAAACTGAAATGTGACTTAATTTTTTAAGATAATGAATAGACATGTGGCTTGTGTCACTTCCAGGGGAAAAGTCAAGTCAAGTCAACTTTATTTATATATATATAATTTTCATTGTTACAAAGCAGCAGTACATGAAACATATTGACTATAAGCAAAACATTAGTTATACAAGTTAAAACAAAAAAAGTTAACACACACAGATTACAGACACGCACGCAGGTTCATACACACCCACATGCATAAAACAACTCCACATGCACAGAGCACAAAATACGCAAGCCAAGCACGCACACATACACGCACACGCACACAGCGTGGTTATCTCAGAGAAGCACACATTTAAGATAAATGAGAGAGAAACACAGGTCAAATATTATACAGACTATAAATTCCTATATGTAATAATAAATAAATTAAGCAGAATGTTACATTTTAAAGTTATATTAATAAATACGAAAACTTTCAATTCTAAAGCTGATGTCAGCAGCCTCCCCGGTCAGGCAAACAGTGCAAAACAGTATGCAAATGGTGGCAAAGAACCCAAAACTCCAATGGAGAAAAAAAAAAGAAATGAAGAAAGATCACCCTAAAACATGTTTCATGATTCCAGTTTTGTGCAATTTTTTCTCATGAGGTCGTTTAAAGACATTAAACATTCCCTGATCAGAGCGTGCATGTCTAAATTGTCATTTTTGGTGGAATGCAGGATTTGATGATGGAGCGGAGATGTTGATTACTAATCACATTGTCCCTTTTGTTTTGAACAACCAAATCCAACCATCTCTTCTGCTCCATGACACGATGTGCAAGATAATAACAACTGCATGTAACAATTAAAATTTGAATGCATCAAACCTGAACCCTTGAATCTGTGGCCTCTTTAGAGAAGTTAATAATCAGTGTTATTAAAGTCTGGGCAATGCAAAGAAAGTTTTTTAGAATGCCGAGTCAAATCAATGCAAAAACAAAGCTTTTATATTGTGGCAGGTTTTAAATGTTTAAAAATCAGTTTATTCTTTTCAAGTGTACACCCCAAAAAAGTATTTGAAGAAGATGCCGCATTCAGTCAATTTGCAAGTATTGTAAAGTTTGTGTATTTGCTTTCAAGGTCTGTGCTATTCACACTTTGAGTGTTGAGAAGATTTACAAAAAAGGTTTATAGATTTAACTTTAGCTCAATTAAATGGCAAAATGTGGTGCAAAAATCACAACCAAAACCAATTACGTTTCTTAAAGATGTAGCTGTTTTCCATTGCATTGCTAGTATGTTTTTTTATTAATAATGTGAAGCTGAAGTCACACCCTAAGCTGCATGTTGCAGTGGTGCCGCCATCTTGGGAGGATCATACTCCACTGCTATATTGTTTTTATGTGTACTGTTACTTGTTTTGTTTGATACAGTATCTCACAGAAGTGAGTACACCCCTCACATTTTTGTAAATATTTTATTATATCTTTTCATGTGACAACATTGAAGAAATGACACTTTGCTACAATGTAAAGTAGTGAGTGTACAGCTTGTATAACAGTGTAAATTTGCTGTTATCGCTCTCACTCTCTCATATTGGTCACTGGAAGTTCAACATGGCACCTCATGGCAAAGAACTATCTGAGGATCTGAAAAAAAGAATTGTTGCTCTACATAAAGATGGCCTAGGCTATAAGAAGATTGCCACGACCCTGAAACTGAGCTGCAGCACGGTGGCCAAGACCATACAGCGGTTTAACAGGACAGGTTCCACTCAGAACAGGCCTCACCATGGTCGACCAAAGAAGTTGAGTGCACGTGCTCCGCGTCATATCCAGAGGTTGTCTTTGGGAAATAGACGTATGAGTGCTGCCTGCATTGCTGCAGAGGTTGAAGGGGTGGGGGGTCAGCCTGTCAGTGATCAGACCATACGCCGCACACTGCATCAAATTGGTCTGCATGGCTGTCATCCCAGAAGGAAGCCTCTTCTAAAGATGATGCACAAAAAAGCCTGCAAACAGTTCGCTGAAGACAAGCAGACTAAGGACATGGATTACTGGAACCAGTAATCCATTCTTTTTTATCCCAGCATGCTAAGCAATATCCCAGCATGCTACGCAAGTCCTAGTCCAGGCTCTTGTTCTGTCCAGACCAGAGCATGTGAGCGGAGTTGAGCGGTGAGAATTTCCGCTCCCCGCTCACGTGGGTGTTCGCGCCCCCCGCTCCACCGCTGAAAGTCGCACCAGACCGCTCCGCTCAATTCCGCTCCCCGCTCAGCTACAATTTCATCCCGCTCCGGTGAAATTGCTCCATGCTCGCTCAAATTAAAAATTCCTCTGCATGCCTAACACCTGCCGTTTTCAACCGAAGCCTTACCCCTCGTTTACACTGCACGCATCTGCGGCACATTACGGCTCCGGAACTGATCGCGGTCATTCTAGTCTATGCTTCAGCTGCGATCGGTGCCTCAATCCTCTTCAGGGGAAGCTGGAATTCAAAATACGTGTTCAGCGCTTCACGTGAACCTATGTGCATCACGCATCATGTCAAAATATGTGCCTGCTGCAGATGCGTCGAAAGGGTTTATGATAAAAGAGACGCTCGCGTTCAGAAGACACTGCATTAACACTTAACTCTGATTACACATGAGACTAAGCAAGTATCTAGCAAACGCGAGCGTCTCTTTTATTAAAAACCCTTTCAACGCGTCTGCAGCAGGCACGTATTTTGACATGACGCGACACACACATGAAGGGCTAAATACATGTTTTCCCGAGCTTCGCATTACTGCTTCCCCTGAAGAGGAGTCACGGATCGCCACTGCTATGCTTGTGTTTACACCAGACATCTCTCCTTCACAACGAACAATTTTTGAAGTGTAGGCTGACAGTTTTGTTAATTGTTGAAGGCACAGGTGAATTCTGGGTGGATTTGTGCATGCCCTAGACTCGTGGTGTGAGCAGTATCGGAGCGGAACCGGAGCGAGACAGAGCGATCGCTCCGGCCTTTGGATAAAAACCCACTCCGCGGTCCAACTATATTTCGCGCGCTCCGCTCCCCGCCCGCTCCCTGCTCCGCTCCACTCACATGCTGTGGTCCAGACTGGACTACTGCAATGCGCTACTGACTGGACTTCCAGCTTGCACAACCAAACCTCTACAGATGATCCAGAATGCGGCGGCAAGAGTGGTCTTCAATGAACCGAAGAGAGCGCACGTCACTCCTCTCTTCACTAAGTTACATTGGCTCCCTATAGTCGCCCGAATCAAATTCAAGACTCTGCTCCTGGCCTACAAGACCACCACTGATTTGTCACCCCCTTACCTTCACTCGCTAATGCAGATGTATATACCCGCCAGATCCCTACGCTCTGCAAATGAACAACGTCTTGTGGTGCCTTCCCAAAAAGGTAAAAGATCTCTCTCACGTACCTTCTCGGGATCGGTTCCACATTTATGGAATGATCTGCCCGCTGCTACAAGATCAGCAGATTCTGTAGCCATCTTTAAAACACATCTCTTCCGTCAACACCTGACTGATCAGCTCTGACTTCTATCTCTTTCCTACTCTTTCAAAGAGTAGGAAAAAAAAACTTAGCTCTGTATTCTGTGATAGGCTATATGAGACCAATTTTCCTTTTGCACTTATGCTTTTTGTTGTCCTTATGTTGTTCCAATTGCTTCCATTGTTTCCCCTCATCTGTAAGTCCCTTTGGATAAAAGCGTCTGCTAAATGACTAAATGTAAATGTCTAAATGTGGAACCATGTCCTGTGGTCTGATGAGACCAAGATAAACTTATTTGGTTCAGATGGTGTCAAGCGTGTGTGGCGGCAACCAGGTGAGAAGTACAAAGACAAGTGTGTCTTGCCTACAGTCAAGCATGGTGGTGGGAGTGTCATGGTCTGGGGCTGCATGAGTGCTGCCCGGCACTGGGGAGCTACAGTTCATTGAGGGAACCATGAATGCCAACATGTACTGTGACATACTGAAGCAGAGCATGATCCCCTCTCTTCGGTGACTGGGCCGCAGGGCAGTATTCCAACATGATAACGACCCCAAACAGACCTCCAAGATGACCCCAAGCATGTCTCCAGACCTAAAGCCTGTTGAGCATCTGTGGGGCATCCTCAAACGGAAGGTGGAGGAGTGCAAGGTCTCTAACATCCACCAGCTCTGTGATGTTGTCATGGAGGAGTGGAAGAGGACTCCAGTAGCAACCTGTGAAGCTCTGGTGAACTCCATGCCCAAGAAGGTTAAGGCAGTGCTGGAAAATAATGGTGGCCACACAAAATATTGACACTTTGGGCCCAATTTGGACATTTTCACTTAGGGATGTACTCACTTTTGTTGCCAGCGGTTTAGACATTAATGGCTGTGTGTTGAGTTATTTTGAGGGGACAGCAAATTTACACTGTTATACAAGCTGTACACTCACTACTTTACATTGTAGCAAAGTTTCATTTCTTCAGTGTTGTCACATGAAAAGATATAAAATATTTACAAAAATGTGAGTGGTGTACTCACTTCTGTGAGATACTGTATATGGAGAAATCGAAAGTAAAAAGAACCATGGGCTTTTCCTGAACGACTCTGCGTAATGCTATTGCAGTTTTTAATACAGCAAGACCGACTTGCCATAGTTATTTCTTAATCAGACAAGAAAAACTAAACCCTGCATTGAACGCACTAGAAATCCTCCCAAGATGGCGCAACATTCAACACGGCGTGACGTAGCTTCACATTCTCTATATGGCACTGCAAAAGTGTTATTTTTCAATGTCCTCCATTAACTGGCTTGTCAAAACCACTTTTGGTGTTGATCTGGCCTTGTGTCCTTGATGCACAGTTTGATACCAGATTTGTCAGGTAAACCTGTTAACTGTGTAACATAATTCCTAAATGTGTTAGACATATTTGATAATTCTCATGACACAAGGTGTTAACTTTGTCACCCTTGGAAAGCATTTCAGATGGTGCTTAGTACTGTGATTTCTGTCTTCACTTCGTACTTTGGAGTTGAAACAGGAACCCCACTGTCTACTATCAACATACACAAAGCAAAAGAGTGAACAGGCCTGTGTGCGTGATCACCACTGTCAGTCTGTCTGCAGATCTCTCTGAATCCTAAAGAGGGAAAAGACTCTATAGGGGTCTTGTATTGTTAGTCTTATTTCAGTGTTTATACTCTTGTGCCATGTCTGGTCTTTTTAGAGTGTGGCGTTAATGTTTGGTGATTTTGATTCTTGTTTCCTGCCTTGGAAAATGAAGCTGTACATCATTTGCTTTGGTCAGGCCCAACACTACAAGCACACATTCACTTCATAGGTAATAAAGACGTTTCTTACAAAAGCAACTATTTTATAAATGAAATCAACAGAAGTCATTTGCGGTCTTCAAATGATGGAATTTATTGCTCATCAAATCTCAACACATAGGGAGATCAAGTATATGTACAGTATACTTACATTTTCCAAATGCTAACCAAGATGAAATCAATCATAATTAATCGAAGGTTAGAATAGTGACACAGCTTGTATTAATTTTATAAAATCAGTCAGAGGCAATACTGTCTCTATGGAGTAGATGCATCATTATGTGCCTCCTGTGAACATTAGTTTGTCTTTAATCTGCAACAGCTTTTTATAGTGAGGAACGCATCTGTCTGACGTTTTCCACACAGATTAAATGTAACATTTTATAAAAGCTGTGTACATTACTATAGTCCAAGGCTCAACATCTCTTAGAAAGCGTGCTGTGCTGGACTAAGACACCTTTTTCTGCATTCGCTGACTTTATAACATTTTACAGAGCATTAGATGGTCTGATGTCAATGACACACTTCTCCAAATAACGCATTAGAGAAATAACATTTTGGTTTGGGTTTTTTTCAATAATTCATTCATGTTTCTCTTTCATTTCGAGCGTCAACCCATAGCACCTGTGGTAAAGCTTGACTGAAGTACGGGTATCTCTCAGCGGCTCTCTCATTCTATGATTGGTCTGGTACAAGGACTGCGATATCAATTGCTTGAAATATAAATTTAGAGTTCATCTAAAACATAGAGTTCATAAAGTTCATCTGCTCCCTTTTTCAGACGAATGTCAGCATATACGGATGCGTTTCACCATGAAGATAGTCTCGATTGACACGACCAATTATTTTTTCTGTTATAGCTTCGTTTAGCATATAATAAATCTTCCCTTACAAAAATCCTACAGGAATCCTGCAGGATTTTGGTTCAATGTGCAGGGATCCTGCAGATATCCTGTAGGACTGAATGAAAATCCTACAGGACAGGGTACATGCCTGAAGAAGTCCAGTAGGGTTGTTCATGTATAACTGGTTCTATGTACAGGGATCCTGCAGAAATCCTGTAGAACTGAATGAAAATCCTACAGGTCAAGGATTATTCCTGCAGGAGTCCTAGGGTTGTTCCACGTGACTGTGTTGTTCTGCAGGAATTATTATGGATTTATAGGGTTCCTGTAGATATAGTATAATATAACACTGACATCCTAGGATTGATGATTATAAGTTTATGGCATGATCTTCTCATACTTTTAATTAATAATTTATGTACAAATATTAAAATATTTTAAGTAAGCTTTGTTGCTTTAAGGGTCCGTTGCTGGGTTACTTTGTTTCTTGGTTACTAAAGTTACTTGCACATGCACTCGAGGAAACGCATCAAACGCTGTAAATTCTGGAGCAAGAACAGTGCAACTGCACCGTGTATTGGTGAATCGGGTAAGTAAAACTTAATTTTCCATCAACTAAAATAATTGAACGTATAAAAGACACACAAAACAATGGCGTAGTGAAAGCATCGAAAAAATACAGATACACAAGATTTCTTAACAGAGCTAACGTTACATGTATGCAAATATGTTACCATGGAAACATTAAGCAACAATGAAGTTATAACGGTTTTGTATTGCTATTGGAAAAAAATATCTGTCTGTCTGTCTGTCTGTCTGTCTGTCTGTCTGTCTGTTTTAAAATGTAGTCCTTTTTTGCTATTATAGACAAAATGTGGGCATTAATTGAATGGACAGAAATGGAAGCTTCTCTGAACACTGTAAGGAGAAAAGACATTCTTCAATCTGTAGTTCACAAGGGGGATGTTGTTGATGTCAAGTATGAAGATGAAAGCTCTCCTGCACTTATTCTCAAGCTGAATGGTGAGATTGGTGAATAAGTGAATGCATGCATATTTAATTTTTTCTGGTTGAACTATTCATTTGAAATAATGAACCTTTCCTGTACAGAAAATAAGCACAAGCTACTGAAACGTCTAAATCAGATGGAGTCAGAGAGAAGGCAAAAGAGGAGTGCAAGCCGCCTGAAAGAGAGCAATAAAAAGGAAAATAATATTTAGTCCAGAAAACAGCCCACCATCAAGTCCAGAAGAGATTTAAAACAGTAAAGTATAACTTCCTGATAAATCATATTAACATTGTTTAAGAGACTACATGTGTGTTTTTGCTGTTCTGTGACTTTAATTTTGTCTCTCAACTTAGGTTGAAAAAACATAAAATGACACGCTGTTGCTTAAAAAAATAGAAGAAAAAACAAAGAAAATGACACAATACCTGTAAATGACATGAGAAAAGAAATCAAAGCCTTGAGAGCAGAGAATCAGCAACTAAAGGCCCTGAACTTTAAACTGCAAAATGGTAGGCTATTTATATACATAGTTATAGATTTTTTGCTATGAATGTATGAGTTTATTTAAACATTGTTTTCTTTATTTAGAGATTATTAACAGAATTGGGGAGTTGCTGCCAGACAGCAGTGTAAACAAGCATGCTGTGCCAACCTCCCTAACAAGTTCAGCTTGCTGTGCTACCCTTCAACCAGACAACTCTTCACATAATTCTTCTGAACTGGACCATGTGAGAATACAATTTTTAGATTTTATTTTCACACCATTTAAATAAGTATATTAAATGTTTTGTGTGATTTAAGAAAACATACGTTTTTTTGTAAAACACAGATTAAAAATTTTGCCAATTCAATTTATTATTTAATGTGTATTGCACAGGTTGAAATCCACAGAAAACGAAAGAAGGATACATTCCAAGTGTGGTGGTAGAGGGTGCACATCATGGTCAACCATGATCAAGGATTTAGCCGTGGCTGTTTTTGGAAGGAGCATGTTAGCTACCCGTAGCCTTTCTGCAAAATTTTGAAATGCCAACAAAGAATCACAAGCCAAGCCTCCTTTGGACCCACACAAGTGGAACTTATTATAGGTATAAAAGTGTTGAAGGACTTTAAAGGAATAGTTGACCCAAAAATGAAATAAATTTGTGTCACCATTGACTCCCATAGTAGTCTTTTACATAGTCACCATTGACTCCCATAGTAGTTACAAACTTTTGTGATTTGTGTATAGCACAACAAGGAAATGCATGAAGGTTTGTAAAAACTGCAGGGTGAGCAAATGATGACAACATTTTTCATTTGTGGGTGAATTATTCCCAAAATTCTCTCATAACAAGTATCTGTGTATTTACATTTCTCTTTCAGACACTGTTCAGAAGAAATTTCCAGCAACTACCCAAAAGCTTCTTCGGGCTGCTTTACGGGAAAAGAAATAATGATAATGACTAATAATGACTTCTTAGCAGGTTTTACATTCTAATTTGTTTAATATTTTAAGTGTTATACACATTTTGTTTCTCAACTAATCTGTAAAATGATCATTTACCGTTCTTATATTTACAGTACCTTATATTTGAGCATTTATATATGTACTGTATACTCATATTTCTCAGGCAACATAAGAAGGACACTGTTAAGCTGCAACACTGAGTGGACATAAGAGGTGAGGGCAAATTCACTACAACATAGCATGTATTATTTATACATGTTTTATCAGCTAAGTTTTATCTCTATTTTTCCAGAGTCCAGAGTAATTGGTTTCTGCAGAATGATGGGCCACGTTCTGTTCAGAGTGTTCATTTTCTTCCCACTTGTCTCATCTTTCCATGCTCTTTTGACTAATAAATAATTAATAATGAACATTTTATGAAGTCGTTTTTCATTTTTTGTTGGTATTTAAATTTGAGACACATAACATTTTAAAAGTGTTTTGTTATACAGAAGGCCCTGAATATCCCTTTAGTAGTCCAACAGGATGAGTATACATAATAGTTCATTAGAATTCCAGCAGAAGTCCTGTAGGAACTGAACACTTTAGCTTTCCTGTAGGATTACTGCAGGAGTCCAGTAGGATTCCTAAAGGGTTCATTCAGGAGTCCTTCGTGTTTCCTGTAGGATTCCTGCAGGAGTCCCACAGGAAAATGATCACGAAAATCCTGTGGGATCCTCCAGGAATCTGCAGGTGTGCAGGTCCTGCAGGATTTTTTTGTAAGGGTTACCACTAATTTTATCGATGGAACCTAAAGTGCATTCTATATCAAGTCATACTAGCGGAAATTATACACTTCACATTGGAACCCTTTTAGAACCCATTAACCCTTATGTTTGTGGGGATACAGGACCATAAAAATTCATGCAAAAATATGTTACAGATGTTTTATTTTATCCCGATTTCAAAGCAACATAGACAGCATGTAGGCTAATTTTGTCATTTAACTTGTTAAATCACATAAATGAACTAAAAACGTTTTTTGAAGCTTTTTTAAATGTATAAAAACTATGGGTAAAAAACATTTTCATCCGATTATATCTTAATGTTTGAGGTTGACAAAACATTATTATTATTATTATTATTATTTCTCAGTCTTTAGTTAACATTGAAAGATTGAAAATGGGTCCCAAACACCACACAAGGATTAATACGGGTCATATAGCGTGTATATTCAATCAATAAGAAAAAACAGGACCGCTTTCACTTCCTTAATTGTACAAAATGCTTAAGATTACTGTCTGCAGTGTTGCCTAGCAGACCTTAGTGAGACGCCACTAAGTCATGGAAATGGAATCGACGATACTAATTATAATGGTATGAGAGCTTTGTTATCTCAGTGTCTTTAATATCTAAATGACATTTCATAGAGCCTTAATTGCATGCTTTAGTAATATGACTACGTAAGGAAAAGCTGAAAAGGTCCTCTAACATATTTGGTCAGGCTATAGCTTTTAAAAACCTGGGAAACCAATCAGTGCTATGATTTCAGACCTAAGTTGCAAATGCTACGACTGCAGGTTATTAAAAAACTGCCTTCCATAGTCATTTACTTATTCCAAAAAGGCTAAATTGGAGTAATTTCTAATAAATGCGTTTTCAGCAAGCAAACAAGCAAGAGGGAAACGAAATGTATTGCCTATATTTTAAAGTTAACATTAAAATGCATCGTGGGGAGCAGTTGTATTGTTAAATATGAAAAACACAGTAATAATAATAATTTCATAATAATGATGGCAGTAGTAGACAAGGTATGCGTATTTGGCGTGCTGTCCGGGGAGCTCCATAGCGGTGCTGCGAGAGAAAGCGGGTTGGTGGAGGGATGTTGAAAGCCGTAGAGATAACGCAGGTAAGACGGCTGCCTAATTTATGGGATAGCTCGCTTGAGCTGATGGGGTAGAAGCCGTGATTGCTGATGTGGATCAGCCTGCCTTGACTATAGGCTCCGGCTCCTCCCGAACTTTGTTAATAAAACATAATTTGGTATTTACGTGACTCGGAACAAATTGTTGATGTTGTGCATTTTGTACGTGTTTATGCAGACGGAGCAAAGAATGACAAACAAGTAACCTTATTTCTGTGTATAAATTGTGATAGTAGCGTAATTTACATAAAACATGCGCAATTACAACTTGAAATTTAGCGGCCAGATGTTTTTTTACACCAGACTACCACAACGGCGTCACTTCATCTCTGTCTTCTACTTAAAATGCTTCCCCAACAGAATATGAGAAATGCTCAATTTAATGCTCAATGAAAAATCGAATTACGCACGATATAAACTTACCAGCAAACCTGGACGTTGCGCTTTCCTCTCCTGCGTCCTGATGGAGACTCGACGCCGTTAGGCTACTTTTTAACTGTAGCTCCAAAAGACACAAAAGCTTTCTACAATGCAATGAATGCACAAGACGTCTTGCGCGGTTCATAAAACAGCTAGTTGGAATGATGGGTTATTGGCATCTCCAAACGATCCGCTCTGCGCCCCTGTCCAATCTATGAGTCAACAAGTAGCGAGCGCACGAGAATCTTTTCAATCACCCCCTGCTCCTGTTATCCACGACACGTCTGCTACTCCCACTGTCTCACAACACCATAAGCTAAAGCACTGTGAGCTCTGTGCGCACAAGTACTACCATTCTCATCTGCCTTTTCATTAGTCGGTTTCGAAGCTGTATAACCCTGCTGGATAAACAATGCAAACTCTAATGGTTTTCATTATAAATAACATTATGAACCACTGGCTGTTTACAATCATTAAAACCAATACAAACTCCCTTTATGTAGTGTGATTTAGGCCTTATTCCAGTTAGATTTAACGTTTTTCTATTGATTTATATCCGCCAGATAATATCCAACAGAGACCACTACATTCCTTTAAAACCAATACAATTCTCTTTATAACCATTAAATCCATTAGATGTCTATCGATTCTTCTTTCCAGCACATATGTAACTGTATAGTCTTCACAAATATATTGTAGCACATATTACATTTTAATTTGAATATACATTTTAAAAGATATCACAAATAAAGTGCACATAATAGCAAAGTTTTACACGCAAAAAAAGTTCCTTTAAATACAAAATCAGTTTAAAAATGATGTACAGCTGCAATAAATGTATTTATTTTACACATTGTGGAGTAGGTTATTTCGTGACGGTGAGCCACATATAGCACATGCCTGGTTTATTCATACCGTCAGATGAATGCACATACATCAACCTTTGTCAATCTTATGGGTGCAATGTACTGTATTCAGAGTGTACATTTTTTTTTTGTGCTCTATACAATTGCATTCAAGCTTTACATTTTATGAATACAACAATCCTGTAAATCTGTGCTTACCAGTGTACCAGCATTCTAATTACGTTTGTATTGAAAGTTTAGCTTATAGTGCGTGCATGCATGTGTGCTCCCTGGGAATCAAACCTTGAGCCTTTGTATCGCTAACACAATGCTCTACACATTGCATTACAGAAACACCGTAGAAGCTGTTCACAGTGTTTCGGATGTACAGTACGTGTTTTATTTAATCGCTGGAGAAGCGGTATCCAGGGATCGAATAAGCCCTTCAATACCTCTCCTTTCTGATCTATCATTTTTAAAAGAAAACTTAGTGATGGTAGCGAACTCAAATACAACATACGTTTGGCAGAATTCTATGAGGGATCATTGCAGCCAAATAATCATTTCAGCACATGCTCTACTGTAGTGTAGTCACAGTAACCTTATTTGATCTTTGTGACAGACACTCACAATGAACTAATTCATCCTGAATGCTTCCGACTCCTTTCAACAGGAAAAATGGGGAATTGTTTTTCATATAAGCTCTAAAATGTATAGCTAACTGTGCACCACTAGAATGTCAGTCTTTCACATCGCTGTTGGATGATCTTATGTCCTGAGGTTTGATTTGTTGAAATTCAACAGATACTGCACTGGAATGGCCACAATACATCTAGAAATGGACATAAATGAAAATTTGGAATGGTCTCTTAATTTTTTCCATTGCTGTACATTTCAATGATAGTTTTGAGGCTGTATGTGTGTCAGGTTGTGGGGATCAGATCAGATGATTCCAAAACTAAATGTCTTAATAAAAATGAACATTAATTTGTCCCTATATGTAGACAAAATACATTTGAATAAATGTATTCAATTGAAAAGACCATGAAATATTTGATGAATATAGCAAAAAATATATAAATAAACTTTAAATTAAAAGAAGAACTATTCATACACGTTTGTACTTCATGTTTGCAATAGAGCTGCACTACATAAATGCAGTTCAATGTTCTTTGCTTTTTTTTGTACAGAAGGCTTATTTGATTCTGGTTTTCATATTAAACTGACTTTTCCAGATAAAACACTCGGCATGCAGTAACCCTCGCTGGCTATGCGTCTTGCATCACTTGCTGTTCAAGACAAAGCCACCACACTCAGCGCGCAAAAAGGCTCTCATGTCTCCTTTCAAAAGGTGAGTCAATAGGACACTTTTAAAAGTGTTGCTCTCGTTCTTTTATAGACCAGCAGCCACTCCAGTGATAAACACAGCTATCATGCAAACTACCTGAATTAGTCGAACCTGACACAAATATGTTTGGGTTCCAATCTCTCTTGACCACAGAATTACAGCACACAATTTAAATGTATGGTGGTTTTGACGGGTAAATGAGAAGTCCATGTCTCACACTCTTGTTGATTTTATACACAGAAGTATCACACTTCTGTAATTACTCAATTTGAATGGTGTGAAACACAAAAATGTAAATAAAGTCATTATTCACCTGCACGGAATAACAATGCGCTGACTTCTAGGGATGTAACAATATTATCGATATTGTGTTATCGCAATAGCAAAATTTTCTCAATATTATCGTCGTCGCATGACTGTATGAAACGATAGGTCTTCTGGGTTTAACATAGAGAATGTTTGAAAAACTAATAGATGTTTCCTTTGGCAAGGTCCATCTAGTGCAATTTATTTTATAAAAGGGATTTTTAGGTCATTTAACCCATCTCATACTATAACTTATACCTCTAAGCAACAGTTATGATTAGAGGATAAAGAAAAGAGGATGCTTATGGCACGTTTCCAATTCATCATTTGCAGTGTTGGGTGTAACTAGTTACTAAGTAATTAGTTACTGTAATTTAATTACTTTTCCCTTGGAAAAAGTAAAGTAAGGGATTACTCTTATTTTTCTGTAATTTAATTACAGTTACTTCTGATGTAATTAAACTAAATACTTTGTGTAATATGTGTGTGCAGAAGAGGAATTGACATCAAAATTCAAAGTCTAACTTTAAAATCCGTGCTTTAATGTATAATTCTCACATTTGTAATTAATAATAATACTTTATGTCGTTTTATATTATTTATTTGAATGAATTAAAAGAGCCGTTTCATGTATATCCTTGAATCACTTAACTCATCAAGGTTGATGATATAGAAAGTAATTAGTAATAAGTAATGAAATACTTTTTGAAGAGAGTAACTTGTACAGTAATCTAATTACATTATCGAATGTGTAATTAGTAACTAGTAATTAATTACTTTTTCAGAGTAATTTACCCAACACTGATCATTTGACATATTGCAATAAATACCTTACCGTGGACTTTTTACCGAAGTATTATCGTACAGTGAGATTTTGATATTGTTACATACTGACTTCTCATTTGTGTTGGGATTAAAAATGACTTCTTGAATTTTTCTGTAAAAGAAAAAAAAATCACAGCATGACAAAAAAATTATGACAGAATTAAAATTGTGGGTGATTTCTTTAACATTTACAATGACAACTCTTTCCCAAGACACATTTTAGCTTGCGTTATTTTTGTAGCAAGTTGTCTGCACCTGCCAGAGCATCTACAACTATTAGTTCTGTATTACACTACTCATGAGCTTACATGGTTGTTTGATCTTGTCTGCTAGGTCAAAAATTAACAACCCACCATAAAAACCTGTGGACGGGTGTCTGCTTAACCTTTGCTAGACCTTTAGGATGCCGTCACATTGGAATTGTATAACAATCATGTAACATTATGAGTGAAAAGATTGTGCAGTTTGACATTTCGGCTAGATTTGGCTTTGCAAAAGTCTACTGTGCTTCCATACGTTCGGTGTTACAAGTTTTATTATATTTTAAAAGTTTGTGTAGTTTTTTGTGTGTAGTTTACATAATTTTGCAAATGCATAAAACTGCTTCTACTGTAGCTGTGGCTAGCTGGTTATGATATACAGTAAGTCTTTATTAAAGATTGTGAAGATACCTCAAATGCTTATAAATAAAGGATAAATATTATTAAAAAATATACTTTATAAATAAAATTCTCAAGTCGAATGGACTACTCACGTTTATGGTGGTTTTTAATCATTTTTGGAGTTTGGTGACCTATTCACTTTTATTGTATAGAAAAGAGCTTTGTCAACATTCTTGCATTGAGTGAAACACTTTTATGCCATTTGGTAACCACATTAGTGTGATTTCATTCATTCATTTATGTGTGAACTTTTTCTTTAAAGGGGTCATATGGCGCGAACACGTGTTTTTACGTGTCTTTGGTGTGTTATAAGTTGCCCATGCATGTATTAGACACGTAAAATTGCAAAAATGAAAGTGTCGGAACAAAAGATGCATTCCATCTAATAGTGAATGCTCACCCAGACCTGCCTGAAACGCCTCGTGTAGCCACACCCCCACAAATCTACGTCAGTTCGTGGTCTAATTTGACTAAGACCGCCCAAATATATACGCAAGTAAGGTGGGCGTACCTGTCAGTACAATTGCTTTGGAACCTGATGTTCCAAATATGGTAAGAGGCGTTACATTTCCATCACACGCTTGCAGTATTTGAATAATCACTACGCTACTGGTTAACTGGCCAATCATAGCACACCTCGCTTCGATGAGCTTTGTAAGAAATCTGCATGTTTCGGTATGCACGGTATGCAAAATACAGCGTTTTTAACCTTAAATCGTGTAAACACATTGCATTACATCTAAAACAAACAATAATATTCGTTTTAGCCGTTTCATATGACCCCTTTAAGGAATGATAACCTTGAGGAGTGTAATTCCTATAGTTGCCACTAGATGGAATATTGAGGGTTTTCAGTTCCCAAAAGAAATGGTTTTGTGTTGCTGAAATTTGTGTCATTGAAGTCTAAAATGATTTTCCGATTTCTTACCCTCTAGGTGGCCGAATGGAATTAGACTTTGCTGAACAACAGGTTTATTTTTGTAAACTCCATCTCATTTGATTTAGGAGTGCTTCTGTTTGGCTTTAGTTTGTTTGTGTTGTGTTGTGTTGTGTTGTGTTGTGTTGTGTTGTGTTGTGTCGTTTCTTGTTTTTGTTTCCCCAGTGGAGGGATTCCAGACAATGATCTTGGCAGAAAATAAACAGCTTATATATTCTGTAAAGCTGGATAAGATGAAGCTACACCAAAGCTTTGTTTATAAATCAATAATCTGGAAGGCTTTTGGATGCAATTTCTTCTAGTTGTTGCATCCAGTTCTTCTCGATCTTGTATCTAGTTTCTGATGTATTTCAGTTGGTATCTATATCTATCTAGAACCTCTACCTATTATACATTATAATTGGTTGGAATTATAAACATGCTCCTCGGGAACATTCATTTAGACTTCAGTTTACTTGATAGGTTGTTAACTGTCTTAGGCCCGATTCACAGCGAGCTGCACTGCGTTCTCCTTTTTTTCCAAATTGCCTGGACTTTGCGCTCTCCTGGCATGTTTCGTCGCTAAGCAACCATGGGCCACGATAGCCATTGAGACGAGGAGGTATAAACAAAGCATATGGATTATATGCACTGAAAATACCTTGCAATAACTCTGCTACTATAGATTTAGTTATGCTGTGATCATCTGTGTTTCCATTTTCATTGAGCTTGTCTATATTGGCTGGTTGGTTCTTGTCACATGACCTGCGGTGCGCTTGCGGCTTTATGAAAAGTTGAGATTTTTTCACCTCGATGTGTGGGCGTTGCGACTGCGTCGCCCCCTATGTCCGCGCGCCTACATTTAAAATAACGAATATGCGCGCAGAAAAGACGCGAAATGTGAATCGGGCAATAGTCTTGCTTTTTAAATAAAACTCTCTGTCATCTAGACTGAACTGTTAGCAAGATGACAAAGATGTCATAAGAGATTAGTCTAAGATAACAGTACCATATTTGCAATAAAACTGGAACTGATCTTATAGGATGTGTACTTCTAATTGGGAGCTCCACATCATATAGACATGCTGTAATTGTCAGTATGTGAGTCCTGTTAATCAGAATGAAACAAAGTCCTTGCCTTACTAGTCACAGAGAAGATTTACAATGTAAAGACATCTTAAAATGACAAACACAAAGTGAAGTATATACAGCCGCGGAAATAAATAAGAGACCATTGCAAGCGTTCATTTAATCAGCATTTCTAGATGTATTGTGGTCATTCCAGTCCAGTGGCTGTTGACATCCAGTCATGCAACAGCAATGTGAAAGACTGACAGCATGACAAGACATGAAAACCGTGATCAACAATTTTTTTTATGTGAACTTCGATTTCGAACTTTTCCTAAATACATGTACAAATATTACTGTTGTACAGCTTAAGTGAATGTTAACTTGTTTTCTTTGCAGTATTTGAGGTCTGAAAAAAATACAGAGCATCTTTTCTGTTATTTTGACCTGTTTCTCCAGTTTTCATTTTCTGCAAATAAATGCCGAAAGAAGCAATATTTTTATTTGAAATAAAATATTGCTTATATTGTCAGTAGTTCACAGAATAAAACAAAAATGATCATTTTACCTAAACACATACCTATAAAGAGTAAATTCAGAAATACTGTTTTTGCATTACCATTTATTTACAAAACAAAACTCCTCTCTTGTTGCCACATGAAGCATCAATGACCTCCTATGACCATTTGTGTGTGTCATGAGTGACAAAGCTGGATTAAAAAAAAACATATATCCACTCTGAGAACAGGATCATTTGAGTAAATTCAGTGATTTTTTTTGTCTTGTGGAATACATGTAAATGTAAGTGACTTTAAAGTGAGGCCATGACAGTAATGCCTTCAACTTAAGAATGTACATATATTTCAGGATGTGGTGCATCCCTGAGAATGATAACTTTGGATCTGAAATAAATTGTTTCAGAAATATAGCTTTTGGGGATAAAGTGGTCTTGTGGCACAACTTGGCCCTGGTGCGGGGTAAGTTGTGCCTTTGGGGAGAATACGTTGGGGTAAATTGTGCCAGTGATTTCTGAAGTAAAACAGAACATTTTAATGTTATGAACTGTAATGCTATATGAAAACAAGACAAATTCAATACAAAATTACTAATTTAAGGTTTATTTAGATATTGTCACCCTATTAAACTGTTGGAATTAGTCATATTTTGTAGTTTTGGGAAAACACAAAAAAACTTAAATACACAATATATGATATTTGTGAATCATTTCAGGCAAAAAGGCTTTGGCAACAGATGCCTGTTGACATACATAGAATGCTGTCTGTCAATTATGTAACATATAAGAATAAAGTGACTAGGCAAACACTTTCAGAGCCCCTCTCTTCTTATTTTCATTCATTTTATGCTTTTCAGCCCTTTTATTTTCTCTGTTGTGTGTGTTCTCCAGGTCATCTTCTGCTTCATCGTCAGTGGTGTCATCAAGTGGAAGGCCCATGGTGCTTTCTTATGAGCTACTGTGCACAACCTTTTTCTTTATGATTTTGGTTTGATTTGAGCCTTTAAGAGCCCATTTCTTCTGCCTTTCATTCTTTTTCTATTCCTTTTCAGCCTTTTAATCTTGTTTTTCTTTGTGTGCCTTCTCCAGCTCCATCTTCTCAGGTGTGTCGGTCACGATTCTTGTTTTTACTTTCTCATCATTCTGGGCCTTCTTGCTGTGGCTTTTGGGAAGGGAAGTATGACTTTTGGAGACACATAACTCTCATGGGCACCAGAACCAGTTTCATCACTTGATGAGTGCTCAGGATTTGGTTCCGGAAGAGTGGCAGGTGGCTCCCCTGGGTCTGGACCTGGTTCAAGACCTGTGGCATGGGTTGGCTCCTCATGTGATGGTCCAGGCGGGTCAGCAGCAGCACTGGTGGAGGGCTCTTCTGGGTTTGGCCTGTCTGTTACCATTGATGGGCAATAATCTTCATCTGGGAAGATATCCCTGTTGTATGGGTATATGCCCGTAGCTCTGAAACCTGATGTGATGTTTGTAGGGGTCATTGCAGACATAAATGCTTGCTTCACAAGTTCTGCGACCTCGTAAATCGATAAGGTTCGACCAGGATGTGTGCGCATCCAACCGTCCATTGCTCTGAAGAAGTAGGTTTTCAGTGGTCCATAGACTGTTTTGTCCAATGGTTGCAATCGGTGTGAGGTGGCAGGGTGAGCATAACGACACCATTTTCTTTAGCAGTTGTCACTGCCTTCAGTGAGATGTGAGATTCATGGTTGTCCAGAATGAGCAGGACTGGGTGATCGATGGAGCAGTTGGTGTGGCGGATGAAGTGCTCCAGGAAGACGGAGAAGGCTTCTTCATTCATCCATCCAGACTTTGTAGAATGACCTATGGACCCTGCAGGTGATCCATTCATGAAGGATTCTTTGAAACGAACACGAGGGAAAATAAACATGGGTGGGATTGCATTTCCAGTGGCGTTTACTGCACAGGCCACAGCGACGAGCTCTCCTCTTTCAGCTGATGTAACTGAACCCACTTGTTTCTTCCCTTTCTCTGTGACAATCTGCTTGGGTGTCTGCACTGTAGTCACACTAGTTTCGTCCATGTTGTACATCATGTGTGGAGGGAAGTTATACCTGAAATGAGATTATGGAGGTGGTTTTGTGTGTAAATGTCAACTCTGATACTCAGGGCAGAAGACCCTATAGAGATGTGCCCTCTTTCCTTCCCTGGCTGCCTCGTCTGTGTGTGTGTGTGCATGCGTGCGTGCGTGCGTATGTTTTTATATGCCGGTGGGGACCTAAACCTGAATGCACACCAACACATGGGGACTCGTGTCACCGTGGGGACCAACATTGAGGTCCCCATGGGCAAAAAAAGCTTATAAATTGTACAGAACGATATTTTTTAAAAATCTAAAAATGCAAAAGGTTTTCTATGATCTTTAGGTTTAGGGGTAGGGTTAGGGTTAAGGGATAAAATATACAGTTTGTACAGTATAAAAAACATTACGCGTATGGACTGTCCCCACGGAGATAATAAACCAGATATTGTGTGTGTGTGTGTGTGTGTGTGAGAGAGAGAGAGAATATGTGATCCTATGATTGATGATTACCTGTCCATCACTTTAGAGAGGTTATCAAAGAACTCCCCCACATTGTGTCTATTAAAGGCAGTAGCTCTTCCAATCAGGTCCTAGAAAAGGTTAATAGTTTATTAGCATAAATGGTATCTCTTTATTTATCCCTTATTGAACCATTTCAGTTTACATTCAGATTTTACATAAGGTAAAGCTATATGCTCTAAATAAGTACCCAATTTTGCTTCTCTGTAGGATGTGCATGGTGATAACTGCATGAGCATGTCCTGGGAAAATAATTATCAATGTTCCCTATAACTTTTCCTTAATAAATGCACACTTAACCTAACCTGCTTTTTTCTCTCTGATCCAGCTGGCAGAGATATCAATGCCATTTCTTCGTGCATACTCAAAAGCCAGCTCACGGCATTTCATGGCACTTATGCCGTGAAGCATTGCTGCTAGTGCCTTTATATGGTCTCCATGTTTTCTTTGAAGACTTGGTTGGCAAGTCCTGTTCTCTTATACCCTGTCTTTGTCACTTCTATCTTTTTCTTCTCCATGAATCTTTTCAAGGTCATCCTGCAGATCTTCATCTCGCTTGTCACCTGATGTATGGTCTTTTCCTGTTGTACCTCTTTCACTGCTCTGTCCAACTCCACAAGAGGTGTTGAAGCCCTGTCTGTCTTCAGTTTATAAGTGCGTGGCATGATGGGTTTTGGTCTAAAATTAAGAATGTCACATAGTTTAAGTGCTAAAATGTAAGAGAACAATGTACAATTACAAATTAATAATATGTTGAAAACAATCATAAGTGGGGGCGAGTTGTGCCACTGGCACAAATCACCCCAGACCCACAAGTTTGAAAAACTAGCATGATCCAGCAGTTAAGAGCTAACATCATGCTAACTGTATAGACTCATTGTGTAGCCTGCTAAAGCACTAAAACACGTGTGAAATGTTTTCAAACTTGTCTATTATTGTTCAGACACTACAATCAAAAAACCTTGATCATAGAAATTCTACTTTGAAAGGAAAAAAACAGTTTTTTGAGCTAAAATGTGCTTACCTCTCATGCCATGTGTCTCTCTTCTTTGGAGGATGAGTAAAATGGATGGCTTTTCAAAATTATGTGGTCACATGACCAATTTCTTCTATGGTTTTCCAGAAACAATGGCTGGAAGTACCCTCCCCCTGGCACAAATCACCCCACTCTCCCTAGTTTTGGTTGTACACACAGATTCTCAATGAAAATAAAAGCGGAGAAACAGTCCATGTTCTTTACTACATGTAACAAGAATATATTGCTTTCTTCAATCTGGCAATCTCACAATCATTTACACACTTCACTAAAAGGTCTTCAGCAGACTGAAAATGGATTTTAAGTGGCTGAAAACGGAGGAATCAAGATTCCTGAACGGGGGTCTGATTGCAACATCAGCATTTGTTAACAATAATACACATCACACTGTCAATCAGTAGGCCTACGGCTCAAGACACCGAATCGGAAAGTCTGTCAGAACTATACTGTCTGTAAGCAGGTGATCATTTGATCACAGAGTTGTTCTCACTTGTTTTTCCTGAATCAAAGTTTTCTTGCATAAGTCACACTATAAATAACACTTTTAATCTTGCATGCGTCAGTGTACTTCACGAATTACTATAAATATTTCATTGCGTAAATTAACAATAGGCTATATTTGGTTGATCCGGTGCCACGGTAGCATTGCGATGCTAATGCTGCCTTCTCTCGGACATTAAATAATTCCCACTTCAACCCGGAAATCATTTATGGAATGGTGCTCTTTTAATGTTAGCAGATACTTGTAATGTTTTACTAAATCATTAGTAACATTAATGTATTGATGTTACTAGATACTATTAATGTTACTAAATCCAGACGTTACTTCCGGGTTGAAGTGGGAATTATCGAATTTCCGAGAGCACACGAAGGTAGCTTCAAAATACCCACGATGCCGCTCTTTTTATTAAACGCTATATTGTAGTAGCCTACCATGCAACCTTACATGAATAGAGCAGGAGTGCAGCAATTAAAATATCCCCCACCTGGGGAACCAGAACAGTTATTTAAGCAGAATTATTGCCATACATGATATTGCTATGCAAATTTAATAAACTAAAAAGATATGACAAAGATAATTCATACCTGTCAGAAGGGGAAAATAACATAGAAATGCACACAAATTAAAAGGTACCTGGTAGATGCAGTCGGCTTAGGGGAAGTTGGGGAAGGGGTGGGTTTTTGAGCATGGCACGGATGAACAGCTATAGAGGAGCTGTAAGAAGGCAACTTAAATAGGACCCAGTCTAGTATGTGTTGTATCACTATTGGTTGACACCGATTAGCTGCACCTGATGAGATCAGCTGAGCAAGCTTGACTAACGTGCCTGCCAGAACTGACACAATACGTTTGATATTTGCTATAATTCAATCCAATAACCTTAGTTAATACTACAAAATAGTGTAGTGTAGGGCTACAGTATAATAAACTATGTTTAATTTAGATCTGTGTATTAAGGAAGTTTGGTTAGTTTTGTAAATTTGAATAATGAATGTGGCACAGTATATATAATACTTGGTATCGAGATACTTTTGCTGGTATAGAATCATAAGATATGTTTATGGCACCGTGACAACCTTATTGCATTGGTTTGTCGGCTTTAATATTGCTTCTATTTTACTGATTTCGACCATACTGGAGAAGCCAGTCTTGAAGTTTCGTTACAAAAATCTGTACCATTTTTTAGCTCTTTGGTCTAGTTGCTGTTGCTGTTGAAGACTGTTTTGATAAGGGACCAAAGAAAGATGTGGTTCTGTAGCGTGCTGAAAAGCAAACGGTACTTCTGGAGTAATATCAGTTAGGCTTTGTCAATGTTAGTGCACCTTTAAAGTTCTGCATGAATGTAGCGACCTGCATGTAAATCAAAGGATGGCGATGATGCTGCGTGAACTCGCACATGATCTCAGTCTAAATATATGCACTAATCAAATGGGTGAGTTCTGTTGTTAGAAAAAACAGCAGCAGATGGTCGTTCATGACACAATTTCATGTTCATTGTAACAATACTGTCCATGAACATTAAAAAATGTTCTTGCTGAAAAAATCTTGAACAATTTTCTTCGACAGGTAGAGATTTTAAAAGGTTTCTTTATGACTGCGATTAGCAGTCATAAAGGCCAATTGGACAGCTGATTGGAGAGCTGATGCTTGACTTCACACTATTGACGTAGAAAGGAACCTCATCTAGAAGTGTGCTTCGGGGAACAATTTGAGTGAAAATCTGAGACAGCTTTAGCGGCTTCCTACCACAACACAGACCCCGGGCGGCAACGATGAAAACTAATGCTGAAGGATGTTTGGCGATTTGATTTAGAGAGGATTTATTTAAAATGAAAATACAAATGAAATAGGAGAATTATAGCAGCCACAGGGAACTGTGAAATAGAAAAGGGCATGGTGTTATGGGGAGGGGGGACGTTAAAGCTGGGCACCTTGTGTAGCAATCGAATAGAAAATAATGTCCACACACTTGAAAATGAGCAGTACCTTGGAATATACTGCCTTAGACAGCTTTTAATTTGATTTTTTATCATTAAACATTTAAAACACTTGAAGGCATACCATTTTGGGACCATGTCCTTGAATTTCGTATCTCAGTTTGAGAACAAAGTTCAGTTCATTTAGAAACTTCATATAGAACTTTAAAAACTTCAATTAATAACCAAGGACTTAACACCCTTCACGACTGGGCAATAAGACGAACCAACTCCTCTGCCTCTGTCCAATCCAAAAATGATTCTGTTCACTGTTGTTAAAGGTCCAGTGTATGAAATTTAGTGGCATCTAGTGGTGAGGTGGCGAATTGCAACCAACGGCTCACTCCACCCCTCCCTTTAGAAGCACAACGGTGGCTGAAACAGAACTAAGATGTTGTCACGGTTTCGCTACTTTGCCGAAGGAGATAACGTTTTTCGGAAACGCGCTCTGTAGAGCAGTTTGTCCGTTTAGGGCTACTGTAGAAACAACATGGTGAATTCCATGCAAGGGGACCCTTGGTGTGTGTCGATAGAAACAGCTCATTCTATGGTAATAAAAACATATCGCTTCATTATGTAAGGTCTTTTTACACCTCTGAATACATAGTTATGTATATTATATTGCATATCTTTCAATAGATCCTCCTAAAAAGCCCACATTGCTCCTTTAAGGCATTGTGATGGTGTGTGAAGTGTGCTGCTCCCGAGAGACATAAATTATGCATCAGGTTTTCAATTTAGGACAAAATAATGATGCAGTGGTTACGCCACTCTGCTGTGGAGTGGCAATCTTTAGGGAAATGTATTCTGTCCTGCTGAGAGAACCAGAAGTCAAACATTTACAATTTAGGTTGAAAGGGAAAAAATGAATGAAAGGAAAATAGGTTTGATTTTAAGATGTACATTTTTGAATGAAAATTGCACGTTTCATTCATACTGAAATAGATACAAAGATTATTTATATATACAGTAGGAGTGAGTTGAGTTGAGTGAGCTGTATGCTGGAAGTGTATGTTCTAGTTTGTATTTATTAAATTAAATGAAAGCAAAGTATCAGTATGACAAATTTATTAAATCATATTCCATGGCTAAACCTAGTTAAAATCACAAAAGTTTAAATTATGATGAATTTCTATTTAGATTCTATGCTGAGTTTGTCCTTTTTGACCCAACTATGGGTTGCAAATAACCTAGCATTTACCAGAGTGTACTCTAATGACAGAATAGAGGGTTTACATGTCAATGACTAAAAATATAATCTGCACAACAACGTGAATTACAGTACATAAAAAAGGGCATATGGTCAGGTGAAATACATCGGCCCCCAAAAAAAGATCTGATGTCTCTGTGTCACAAAAAGAAAAAAAGCTATCAATCAGATACTCATTGACATTTTGAGCTCTTCACCAGTTTGTTCAATTCAATGCAGAGAAATTCAATAGTAAGGTTTCCATGCAGGAGAGGACGTTTAAAATCAATAAAATAAATCAAAAAAATGTCACGACTCTGCTTTATCTTGTCATGGATTTCTTGGTCTTGCGGCAGAGTCGTGGCAAAGCCTTATGTTTAGTGTGAGAAAGCCATGGGGTGTTTATCTTTTGACACTCCATATGTTTTCTCGTGTCTTGTCATTGGCCCCACCCCTCTCGTTTCATGTATTGCCTCCCTGCCATGTCTAATGTTTCCCACCTGCCCTCTTTGATTACCCTTCGTTTGTCTTCCCTTTAAAATGCCCTCATGTTTCATTGTCTTGTTGCTCGTCCGTTGTATTCATTGTACTGTGTACGTGTACGTATGTGCTTACCTGTGTTTTCATGCTGTGCTTACCTGTGTTTTCATGCTGTGCTTACCTGTGTTTTCATGCTGTGCTTACCTGTGTTTTCATGCTGTGCTTGTGAGTATTACCCTGCCTTGTGTTTGCCTTACCTGACCGTGTTTAGTTTCTTAGTTATTTTCTGTCCTGCTGTTTTTGCCCCCGTGTGGGAAGTATTTTGGTTTCTTTTTATATAATTAGTCTTGCCCTCGTTACCCCATTGTGGGTGTTTTTGTTTGTTTTAATAAAGTCTGTGTTAACCCCTTCACCGCTGCTGCCTGCGCTTGGGTTCTTCCATCCGAAACCGTGACAAAAAATGTATGAGTATACTATAGTAAACTTGTCTATATATCGCTTTATATTTATGAGTAATCCAATATTTCATTTTCAAATGTCTGCTAATAATTGCAGGAATAGTTTTAATCTGTGCTATGAAGCTTGAATTGGATGAATTCATGGTTTATTTTTTTATATTTCAGCTATAAATAGTAAATTTAGAAAGCCTTTACTAGCCTATATTTCTTTATTTGAGTTTTAATGGAATTAAAAAATCTTATGATGTAATATTTTTATATTCATTTAATGACAATGTACAAATTGTGCTCTATTCCACGGTAACGTAATTCAGAAGGAGACATGAGGGCCACCATTTCATATTTGAAGAAATTTAATTATTAATGACTCAATCAGGCCTGGCTAAGCTAAATCTGATATGCAACCCACAGCACATCGAAATCACAGAAAATTGCACTTATTTGATTCTTCTACTGCAATAAATTGGAATGCGAATGTAGACTTGTGCTCATCTTCTGCTTACCAGATTTTGATCATGTGTGTCTCTTTTAGCATTTCAGAGGCGATCACTTGTAAAGCCCTAATTTAGAGACATAAAATCTGAGATTTTGGTCTTTGATCTTGGTTTTAAAATGCTCATGCAAGAACATTCAAATACTTGAGAGACCATATGATTGGCACGATTTCACCATTCATGGTTATTAAACCAGGATCTAACTAAATATTAAAAGTAATTGTCAGAGGGAAGATATGAAAATGTTTTCTATAGTAATTAGTTATTAGTTAGTTATTAGTATATTGGTTATTTAGTAAATTGTAGGCATTTGTAACAGCTCAAGGCTGAGCACTTTGTGGAAAATTCATCGGAGTGTTTCTCTGTGGTTGAATGCTATGCAACGTGTTATCTTGAAACTGCTGAAACAAAGATGAAGCATCACACTGAACTACACTAAAGGGTAAAAAAATGCAACGAATCAAGTGATCTGACAAACATAAATATTATCGGTGAGCGCTTAAGTTCCACAGAAACCTTGTTTTTCTGTTCAACGCTACTTACAAAACTTTAAATTCACTAGGGTTTTAATTTGTTAACAATGTTCAACAATGTCTTTATGGTTTTTTTTCTTTGAAATGTGATTGAAACAACATTTGTTGATTATAATTTAAACACTTTTTGTAAGAATGGTGGTCTTTGTTTTGTAAAGGATTTTATATTCCTCAATACAGACAATAGAATATTTATACACTTGCATTATTTTACAACATTAGACTTGACTGGAAATGACACAAAATAAAAGTTATGAAGAAAAAAGAAATCTATAGATGCAGTATGTTTCATATTCAATTTGATTTTTTATTCTGCTTTCTTGTGGATCTTCAACAAGCTTGTACAGATTAGGATGTAAATGTCATTAGAAAAATAATAAAGATGGAAAACTCTCTCAAGCATGAATGATTTACAAATAGTTTTTCCCATTTCTTTATGTTTTGTACATACACATTAATAGATTAGGCTAATAAACGAGTCAATAATTTATTTTTGGTTTGAACATGGACCGCCAAACTCACAAGCTGTGTCAAAAGCCCTCATGCTTTCTCAAGAAACAGGTTTGATATATCTGCTAGAAACATATGGAACAATCAGAAATAAGTAGCTCTGTTGTCCGAATGCATATGTAACTTCGGTGAGAAGCACTTTCTTTTGCTGAAAAAAATATAAATATCATTGCAAAGATGACATATGGACAGACCCTCAAATAAAATAGCAGTCTGTACGTGTATGAATGTGCTCTGTTGGCAGTAGGTGGACAAAGCTAGGGCTGTGTATTGGCATATCACGATAGATGGGTCACGATACAATATATTGCTATGTATTTCGATACGATACACATTTGCGATATATTGCAATACTTTAAATAGAAAATGTAAAAAGTAGAGCTAGAAATACAACATGCTGTGCACCACCGGGGGTTTTCTGTAAGGATAAGTGTAAAAACATCCCTAACCTCTGCAGAGTGGACATGATGTGCGATGCATGGACCTTTAGATCAGAGGTTTGGGTGCTCAAACTGTGGATTGCGCCCCTCAAGTGGGTAGCACAGGGGAATAAGGTGGCTCACGCAAGTCACTTGGCTGTTGTGGTGCATTACAGTTAAAACACTGAACATGGGCAGTATTAAACCTCTGGTTCATCATGTGCTGGTGTCACATCCGTGAAAGCACAATAAATGTCATTGTTACTTTTCTTAATAAACTTTTTGTCTAATGCACTGCAGTAGCCAAGTGACTTGTGTCATGACTTGCGAAGCCTACAAACAGCATTATTTTATATAACTCATTACTCCATGACTTATTTTGAAAACCAGAGCACACCCACACATCAGCTCTGAGAGCTCCAAGCGTTCTTATATTTTTCGCCATGCTCGCTTACACTTACTTCTGGCCGTATGTATATGACATGATTTAAAAAATATATCGATAGTAGAGTGTATCGATAGTGATACCTATCGAAAAATAATAATATTGCGATCGTTACATGTATCGATATTTTTGCACAGTCCTAGACAAAGCTGTCTGTTAGGA
Source organism: Triplophysa rosa (assembly GCF_024868665.1). NCBI lineage: Eukaryota > Metazoa > Chordata > Actinopteri > Cypriniformes > Nemacheilidae > Triplophysa > Triplophysa rosa. Next base: position 31,739,810 of record NC_079891.1, on the reverse strand, counting down.
GCTTTAAATGACAAGGCAACAATTGACAACAATTCAAACATTTCAGATGCTCTGATAGTGGATGAAAATAAAACAGAATTTTACACTGATAAAACATTTGTAAAACGAATCTGTCATGATTCTCGGGGTGAGACACAGAGACAGAGGACCCAAGTGCAGACAGGAGGTAAGGGGTTAAACAGGACTTTAATAATAATAAAACAAGGACAAAACAAAAACCCACAATGGGGAACATAACAAAACATAGCAACGAGGACAGGGACTAACTAGACGAAATAATAACAACACTTGACATAACCAACATAAACTAAACTGACTACACAACAGGAACTCACCACACTGACATGAACACGACACAACAGTACAATGATCCAGCACAAGACAGAGGACAAAGGGGCATTAAATAAGGGATCGAATCAAGGGGGGACAGGTGCGGGGCATGAACTAATAATTATCATTAACGAGGAAACAAGAGTGCAGGAACAATGACAGACCTGGAGAGTATGGAAGGCAATCAGTGCCAAAATTCCCCTCTCCACATGAAACAAGAGGTTCTGTCATGGTTCTGCCACTAGCTCAAGAAAAGCAAGACAAGATGGGGCAGAACCAGCACAATATGCAGACTTAATTGTGAATCTCTTTTTCTTATTTTCTTGTTTCTTGTGTTTCATGGTGTTATGAATGACTGATGAGTGTGCTATGTTTTTCTTAAATGAGCTTATTTTGATTCATGACATGTTTGGTTTTATTGCAGCGAGATCAACAGAATATATCAGCCTGAAAAGGACACCTGTGTGGTGTCCGTTACAGAGTGTCATCTATAATTTGAAAGAGATTTAAATCGAACCTAAACTGAATAGCTGCGTTCTTGAGTCTGTTTTCTCTAAAGTCTTTTGTAGTCTGCTGTTGCTGAAACAGACAGTCACATACCTGTATATTCAATTATGGATGGCATCATACCTAGAGCTCGACTGAAATTCTTCACAGGTGCCTTTTCACTTCCTCAAGTACAATTTGTTGTGTACAAGGCTATTTTCAAGACAGCTGGGGGTTCATTGATCTCACAGATTTACGGTATAATGCACTGAACTTGAAGACTTCCGCTCTCAAAAACCATGCTGAAATCAACTGCCAAGAGATATCTTATAGTCAGTGATCACAAATGGAAAAACTGTGTTCTTCTTCTTCAACAATAATCTGACCAAAAATGATTGTTATCACTGCAAGGAATACAAACTGTGACTGTAGATAGAAGACTGTAGATAGAAGCATATACAGGCGCGGAAAAAATTAGACCATTTCAAAATTATTAACAGTTTTTATGAATTAACTATTTATAGGTATGTGTTTAGGTAAAATGATAATTTTTGCTTCATTCTGTCAACTACTAACAATATTTCTCCCAAATAAAAAGTATTGTTTCTTTTTGCATTTATTTGCAGAAAATGAACAGGTCGAAATAACAGAAAAGATGCTCTGTATTTTTGAATGTATATTCACTTTTAAAATATTTGTACATTTAGGAAAAGTTCAATTTTATATACTGTATGATAACCTGGATTTTTCTTGTCATGCTGTCAGTCTTTCACATTTGCTGTTGGATGACTTTGTCACTCTTGAGGTTTGATTTTGTTGAAATTCAACAGACACTGGACTGGAATGGTCACAATGCATCTAGAAAATTTGGAAAGGACTCTTTTTTTTTCCGCGGCTATACATTGAAAAAAGAAGATCCTATAAAACACAAATTGCAGAAGGCATTTTTTATAGTTCATTATTCATTTTTAAACGATTACATTTATAAAAGAAAAATGAGAAAAGCATTTCTTGATCACAAGTATGACTTTGCGGTCAGTTTAAATGTGAATGTAAAATGCAATAAAATATAGTCTCTCACGCTGATGGGAATGTGGTCATACATAAGAAAAAGGGGTTGGGAAACACTGTTCTAACACACCTGCTGCTACTCTAGACTCTGACATGACCTGAATTGGTGGCATAAGATTAAAGAGACTTCAAGACCCCAGGCAAATTATGCTGTAGTAGTAATTGTGAATACTTCAGATGTGTCTTATTTCAAATTTGCAGATGTGCAGAACATTGTGTGTATCACAATCATTCAGTAAACTAAGGGACTCTAAAAGTGCAGATATCATGCCCTTAAAGGAACAGTTCACCCAAAATTAAAATTCTGTCTTCATTTACTCACCCTGGAGTAAAATTGCTGTATAAAATTGCTTTGTTCTGATGAACAGAGAGAAAAATATTTAGAAGAATGCTTGCAACCAAACAGTTCTTGGCCACCATTGACAACCATAGTAGTCTGTTTTGAAGAATGTAGGAGAGCAAACAGTTCTGGGGCACTTTTGACATTGCAATTTTTCCTAATGGTGGCCAAAAACTGTTTGGTTACAAGCATTCTTCCAAATAATTTATACAGATTTTGAACAACTCAAGGGTGAGTAAATGTTAACAGAATTTTTATTTTTGAGTGAACTGTCCCTTAAAATTCGAGTGCGAACAAGAAACCCGATGTTAACAAAGTTTTTGATTTTAAAAATATATCCATAAATGTTGAAGTTAAGTGTTTTCAGCATGCTTCCAGTGCCATCACATAGAAGAGGATATCACATAGTCAAAAGATTAAATTGATCTAGGTGTTAGCGACCAGACATATGACGGGGGAAAATAAATCTGATTCTCGTCAATCAGTCGCCTGTAATTCTGTTTCCTTTTTGCTGTATTTTCCTGTACCTCATTGGCATTCAGTGTTGTCCTCATTAGTCTTGTGTGCTCAGTGCTTCAAGAGCCTTGTTGTGTCTCCTTGGAGCCAGGTTCATTGAACAAGCAGAACAGGCTACAATCTGCATTTCACAAACTTATTTAGCCATTGATAAGAAGTACAAGTTATAGGAGAGATATTGATTAACACTTGGGGCATTTTTAACTGTAGCTCCCTGCAGAAGATACAGAAATATGGATGTACCACCCACAGCATAAATTCACTGTGTTGAGCAGATGATGAGATGGATATTTGTAAAGTTTATATAGGTCACGACTAATGCTAGGAAATATAAAATATACAACTTTATTATTCATCTACACACCGAGAAGCATTCTTGGAATGAAAGCAACAGACTTTGTAAATATTATTTTATTTACGATGATGCCATACAATTTACATCAAAGGTTCTTGTTGTGTAAATGTTGAGCATTTTTATAGATGAAAGCTACTTAATGGCTCTGTTAGATCACAGAGTTTGCTGGCGATTTCTAACTCTTATTTGGCTCGATAATAAATTCAGAAGGTAGCTTTTCGATAGCTTGTAACCAATGCAAACGTACAGAATTCTAGTTCAAAGTTTTTACGTTCCCTGTTTGAATGTTAGTCAAAGCCTAGGGCTTTTTATTCCAGCAACCATCATTTGTTGCAAAGAGTGGATATCATAACCACATATGACGTACAAAAATAACATGAAACCCCTTAAACCAGTGGTTCTCAAACTTTTTCGTTGTAAGGCCCCCTTTGTGTTAAGTGCATCGCTTTACGGCCCCCCATATAAAGACGTATAATCTTAAACTTAGAATTTTTATTAAACCAAAAACAGTTATACAATGCTGGAACCTCAATTCTTTTGGTTGGCGGTGTCATTTTTCTGATGTTTGATTGCATAAAATCTATGATAAATTTCTATATTTCACAAAATGCCTGGATCCATCTTGGAGGCCCCCAGTTTGAGAACCACTGCCTTAAACCCACTCAATGCTTATTTCTGAAAACCAATCGTTCGTTGTTCACAATTTTAAAATGAAGAATGAAGCACGACCTTCAGTTATACTTGTCACAGTCAGTTTAAACACTTAAATATGTGTCTGTAATACTTAACCAAAAGCATGTGGATTTTGTCAAAAACGAAATGAAAATAAAGTTTTACTTTGTGACCTTACCTACTGTTTTTATATGTTGGAGTTGGAACAATGCTAAGTGCTGTCACATCAGTTGTGTCCAACAGAGGGAGCTGCAAGACAGTTTAAACCAGACTATGAGGACCTCCAAACTCAATATCTTACTGTAATTTAAAGAATGACTGCCGTTTTAAAAAAACATGCTACGTTTAAGTGCAGTGATTTTGTAATTCTCGAATAAAACATGAAACTGTAATTGTCTGTATTTGTATCAAATACCATTAGCATCGAGACTATCGCGTCCATTTATAAGTGCAAATTGTCAGTTTCATTCTCATTCTCTCGTTTAGTAAAGAGCAATGTTTTGACCCCAAGTAAAATGTGGTGAAAAAATAGTGAAAAAGCGAAAACGTTCAAGTCGAGGCATGCGCAGTAGACTTCGCTCAGTAGCCTACCTGAGGAGAAAAAAAACATCGTGAGAAACAAAATAAATGAGGTATTTGTATATCTAATATGATCTTCTACCGTCTAAAGGTTTGACACGTATTTTTTAATCATGTATCTGTTATATCTTGGATGTTGGGTCAAATTTAAACTGACTGGCAGATGCCTACACTTAAGACTGATATCTCTGAGACTAAGGGCTAATGTCCTAGCCTACTACTTCTAGAAATGTTTTAAATCTCGAAGTTTATCATTTATTCTTCTTCAGAAAACAGTATAGAGGTAATAATACCGAATAATTATAATTTTGCGTGTTTTCCCGCCGTTAGACAATTTCGTTATTGTTGACGTATTCACATAATAGCTTTAACTGCATTTGTGCCATCTTTTCTAGGAAGGAGCTTGTATGCATTTTCATTTTGGAGGGGAATTTCAATATGACCACTCACTTTCAACAAGAGATCGCGTGTTTCCACCTTACAAGAGTTCATTATTGTGCCCTGCCCCACTAATAAATGGGTTGCAGCATTCAGGTATGTTCTTTTCCGTAAATCGTTGCACAGTCGCCTAGAGCACAGAACTCTGATGCCATCATGTGGACTTCTAGCAAAGTACATTTACACCATATGGACACAAGAATTGGGACGCCCCTTTTTAGGAAGAGGTTTGACTACTTCAGTCATTTCCTTGAGCACACATCTGAATGCTACAGCATAGATTGATATTCTAGACTAGAGAATTATAGCAACAGTTTGGGCGGGGTCCTTTTCTATTCTATGACAGTGCCCCTGTGCACAAAGCAAGATTCAAAAAGAAATCAAGGATTCAGTCTAGTGTGGAAGAAGAACTTGACTGATCTGTATAAAGTCCAGACCTGAACCCAGCTTTTGAGCCAAACGCTCATCACCCAAACACATCAATGACTTGTACACAGGGCTACAGTCATTTCAGAACAGAAAAAGCCCTTCTAAAACTGTTGCAACAAAGATGGAAGCAAAATTGTATTGTATGGTATAGCATTAATATCTGTATTTATTGGAATTACTAGAATAGATAAACGTTTATGGGGGGCATCCCAATTGTCCATATAGTGTATTTTAAAGTTATCATGTACTGTACAGACTCGTGGGTTGCATGATTTGTTTTTATTGACAAAGCTTTAAAAAATGTTGCAGTACTATTTGGGATCTCATTTAACATCAAAACTTTACTATACTACATAAATTTACAATGGATTTTCCTGCAAAATATAATTAATATAGTGACCATCAACATTGCAAATTCTTCTTAACACAATCATATTTTCGATAATCAGTCAGATAAATAAATAACGTTGCCACACTCTAGTTCTTTGATTTTTTTATTTTTTTTCTTAGTTTAGAACATAAAACAGTATTGTGGGTCTTACCACATACACTATGTATTCACATAATACACCATACAGCTACAAGGAGAGAGACCAAACAAAAGATAACACTTTTTACATACTGCATACTCAACATAAAAAATAGAACCAAGAACAATCTTTAACTCATAAAGGAATGTAGCTGCCAGTTTCTCTTTTTTTATTTTAGTTTAGACATTTTAACCTTTTGATGTTTAAAAACTGGGCATGATACTCTTAACAGCGAGTACTTCTATAGGGGGCACAGAGTAGTGTGTGTATGTGAACGTGTCTGTATTGTGTATTTGTATATGTTTGTGTGACAGTGTGGCCAAAAGGTAAGTGTGAATAAACAATGAGTGCAACTAAGAAAATGACAAAATGTATAAAACTTCAAAATGAGTATAATCAGACCTGTGGGCAGTTCAGGTAGCACCAGAATATTAAATTAACAGTCTATTCACATCAAAAGCATGAGAGTACCTATTCCTCTACCTGCTATCGTGCACATCAAGTACCATTTCAGTTATTTAAGGTGATGACTAAAAAGGGCGCCCGGATCAATTGGAGTGCTTTTGTTTTCGTTTGCAATCGTCAGAAATGTCTCAGAAGTAAAAAGATTTAAAAACGATCAGCACCATAAAGGTTTCCTATACTCTCAAAACGAGTTCACATCACAATTTAAGAGCCCCAAAAATCTTTAGCAACAGTGTTTGCTATGAGTCGTTTCTACAGTGAACTCTAAGAGGGTAGCACCATGGTTTAAAAAGCCATTTAGGATGAATAAAATTAAACCCGAGTTTTAAGAAGCTTCAGGATCAAGTCCTACATCTCCAAGAATGTCAGTGCAGCCTTATGAGCTATGCAAGACTCACCCCACATGATATTTTATCAAATAAACCAAAACATTTACATGATCTACCTAGAGTTCTGAACTGAAGGCTGTCGCATTTCAAGAGGCAAGTTTACACTTCTATGGGCAAATTTCACGTAAAAGTGATGCACTTCCACTCCCTTTGAGTCCTGAATCCTTGAGAGCTGCTAGTATTAGTCAACAGGTTCGCACTTTGTTTCTTTGTTGTCCATTAGTTTACGGTTTACAGATGTGGCGGGGTAGAAAGCCGGTGGTAGTACAGAGGTATCGGTGTAAGTACAGTACTCACAAAAGAAGGACAGCAGTATCTTGAATAGACCGACAAAGCATCGTGCTTTGTGCTCTGTTGTTGACGGCTTGACATATAGACTACTGAAGACTAAAAATTCAGGAATCATTCATGATTAGGCCATCACCAGTTAAATAATCTTACCTAAATATTTAACTATTTACATTTCTATCTCTCCCAATAAAATTCCATTAAAACAAAAACTAGGTTTCAAGTTGTCAATAATCCGTTCTTATCATTTTTTTCCTCCGCATTAAAATCAAGATTAAAAGTGCTTTTATAAAATCCTCTCTTCAATATTTACAAATTCTCTAAAATGAGCAAAAAAAAAGAGACAGCAATCACAATAAAAATAATCATCATCATCATTATCATATAATAAATAATAATAAAAAAGTAGGTACGAATGTGGATGTAGGCAGCAAGCCTGCAGTCTGTAGCGCCTGTGTATATGGAGCAAGTTGTGGACTGGGACCAGTGTCAGTACAACACGAGGTAAAGAGCTTTAGGACCACTTTACGAGCACCAGGATCTTTCCTCTGTGAGGGTGTCAAGCATCTTACAGCCCTGTGTAAACCAGTGGTAGCCCTGCGTTGCTCCCTACATGTAGCTCAAGCACACACAGGCATTCATGCTCGCACACGTACATACATTCTAACCCGTGTGCATGTTTGCGAATCCATGCACATGTTCACACACACACACACTTTATATCAGTTATACGCTCACACAAACAATTGAGCTGAGGCTATGCATTGCCATTAAGCACCATGAATTTCAGGTGTGAGAAGAGGGCTGCTTATTACATGAGGGGCAACTTTACTGGAGCTCTTGGTAGCACCAACTCCAAGAAATGTGCTCTGTCCGTTAGGCTGGTGAGTTTAACAGGCAGTAGGTAAGAAACTATTTTAAGAAAAGAACAAAAACTTCACATCGCAGATGGGTAGCTGTAGATAAATCAGGTCATGGAAGACACGTTTAGCAAATGTAACAAATGTTACATATGCATAGATACTCATCTGTGATGGTAAGTCATTCATTTGAAAACCTTTTTCTTACCTACAGCAGCTCAAGGTCTCTGCACTAATTGTAAAGGTCTTACAATGTCAAGCCAATAGACAAAATGTCTAAAGATTTTAGAATTCTAAGCAGAGAATGGATTGTTAAAAATCATCTTAAGACCTGGGATGGGTTATCTGCAGCTCTGTAGGGCAGATTTTATTAAAGTGGATTTTTGTTACCGTTACCAGCACCCCAAATGTTATATGGGTAGTGAAGAATGGCCAATGAAAAAGCACCACAGGCGAATGAGTCAGCACCAGTCAGATGACAAGATGGAAGGTTGAGCCAATTCACCAGGACTGGGAGGTCACTGTCACTAAACATGATTGACACATCTGCTGCTATAAGCACCCAGGTCCAGCATCTGCCTCGATATTGTGAGGGCAAACTTAGAGACACTAGAGACAGAAAAGAAGCACCATTCGAAGGGATGAGAAACCTTACATATTTCATTGGAGTGGCACCAAAAAGAAAGGCCCAAGCTGGTGTCGGGTCCTTTCTTTCTAATATTGGTCACATGATCAGTGACTAGAGCTGAGGAAATACTCTAGTTGCCTTAATGCAGCCGCATCAATGTGAGTCACAATGATGAAGGCGCTTTTTAAGAGAGGTTGATGGGTGAAAAGGCGAAAAGCGCAACAGAAAAAAATGGTGATTAGCTTGTTTTCATGTTCATAACGAACAAGCGAGAATAAAAAAGGAAGTCCCTCTTAGTCAAAGAGGAGAAAAAAATCATAATATTAATAACGATGAAAAACAATAACATTAAAATAAAAAATAGTCATCTTCATAATATAACAATACCTGTAATATCAACGTTGACAGTAACAATAGCAATCGTAATAATATTGATAATAGAGCAATAATAATTAGGATCATCAAATTCACCTAAGGAGGGGTAGCTATGGAAATCCCTCCCACGTTGGAGAGAGCAAGAGCACCATAGACAGCGTGTCCGTTTGGGGTGTTGCCAAACTGCTGCCAAAATTTGAGGTAAAAGAAAAAAATGAAAAAGTGCCCCTTCCTCTATTCTTTCTCACCTGTGGTAGCCTGAAAGAGGTGTTAGAGCTAGAAGTGGGGAAGCAAATGGAAAAGAAGTACGATTCATGACCCTTATCATTTCTTTTCCCATCTCTGGCTCCAGGGGGCAATAGTCTATACGAATTCACACAAATCGACTGTAAGGGCCAGTGATGTGTGTGGACGGGTAGGGTGAAACAGTCACTATGGTGGTGGTATGCTGTGTGGATGCCATTCGTGTCACTGCACCCTCTCGTTTGTCCTTTGCCTGTCCAGGGGATGGGCTTGCTGATTCAGCCGCCCACTTGCGCTTCTTTCCATAGGCCTTGATTTCTTCCTGTGAGAGACCCAAAAGAGCTGCTTCTTGCTGCCGTTGTCGTGCTCGTTCAGCCAGGAGTTTCATCTTGGCCTCCCACAAAGCCAGGCCGTGGCAGGGCTGGTTCAGGTTCTTGTGCTGGTAGAAGACCAGGGAAATACGGCTGGGGTGGGAACGGTCAGGCTTTTTAAGTGGTGTGGTGGCATGGAGCTCCCGACGGGCACATTCAATCAAGATAGAGCCATGACCAGGGGCCACCGCTACTCCTCCAATGTTGGGGTCCAAGAAGTTGTGTTCACTGTCTGACCACACCTCTTCTTCTTCAGGGTCATGTTGACTCTGGGTCTCTGACTCGCTGTCCCAGCATGCCTGCCCAGTCGACCTTTGCAGTGCATCGGGAAACAGTCGACCCTCAGGAGCCGGAGATGGTGTGCTGCCTGCTGCTGATCCACCACCAGATTTCCAAGCTTTCTCTTGAAGTCCCAGTGGAGCAGAGCCACAATTTCCACCAGCCTGGGATAGCATTTTGTCAGGGAACGCACCAGCAGGGTTGCCAGACCCATAACCTACGGGACCGTAAGGACCCCATGCCTTAGGTTGTGGACTAGGGGCAGGGCTATCCCACTGTCTTGGGGTGGATGGATGCGGAGAGTGAGAAGGGGAAGGCCCTGCTTTAAGGGATGGGGAGGGAGATGGAGCAGGGGATTTCATTGGAGTGTTATAAGAGTTCCACTGTTGCTGCTGTGGATACTGAGGATGTTCGTTTTGGTGTGGGTGTTGCTGGTGGAGCCTCTGCTTGTCTGGAGTAAAGGCCAAATCAGTTGGATTAGGTCTCATGTTTCCATCCCAGCCTTTGGGGACTAGGCTGCCATTTGGTTTATGTCCAGGCCAGCCTTCAGGTTTTGGTGTGATACTGGGGGTGCCAGGGCAGCTCTGAACCTGCCCGTCTGATCTGCCATCATACAGTGGCACATCCATGGGCTCCTGTTTGATGATGGGTGTCGAGCGGTTTTTCTGCTCATGCAACATTGATGGAGTATGACTGGGTGGGACAGGAGACTGTGATACCTCAGATGGGTTTGGGTAGCCTTGAATGGATGCATCAGCCATTTGTTGTTGTGACTGCCCTGGACGATTGGCATAGGCCTGTGCCAGCTTGGCTTGGAGAAACTGAACATCTGGCTTCTGGTCAAATGATGTGGCAGGGAGTTCGCCAGCTTTGGGCCAGGCTCCGTTATCATAATTCAAGAGCTCAGGGGGAAAAAGTGCATTGGAAGGGTAGTTGTAGTAACCGTAGCGTCTATCTTGGAGATTAGGATGAAAGCCATTGATGGGGCTCTGTGCAGGAGGTTGACTGTTGGTGGGGACGTGACCTCTTGCATAGTTACCAGGGTAGGGGAACAAACTGTTCATGCTGTGGGGATCAGGGGTTGTCTTGCCGTTTCCTAGTGCTGGATGGCCATGTATGGCTCCATTGAAGGGCTGGAAGCGGTCGACAGGCTCTTTTTTGATGGTGGGCTTCCCCTCCTGTTTTGGAACAGCTAGATAACAAAAACATAAAATTAGTATCTTCTCAAGTTGTATAAGTAGCAGATTCAAAAGCTTAGAGCTCCGGTCAGTGTAAGAATCAAATGTTGTCTCATATTAAAATATAATACGCTGTTTCAAAAATAATTCCAAATTCTATAATTCAATGGCAAATTTCATTCAAATGATGCCACCCCAACATGTAAAAGCACAATTCAGCACCTTGGGCCAATATACCACCCCAAAGCTATTACAATGTTTAATCCTTTAACTGACCTTTATTGCCTTGCTGAGGGTGTGGTGACGCTGTGTGATCCATCTCCATCTTTATAGTCTTCTCTGGGGTTTCTGAAAGCTGCAATTTCTTATTCTTCTTCTCTGATGCTGCCTTTTTGGCCTCCAACCGACGCTGGCGGCAGGATTTAGCAGGCTCTGGAAGTTTTCTAACCTCTCGGCGGAAGTTAGCGAGCATCTGGATGGCTCCTGTCTGCATTTTGAGTCGCTGGTTCTCTTCACTACCAAATTCATCGGTTAGAGAGACCTTGTAGAGTGGAAGCACATGCAGCTGTTCATCATCCGGGATCGTGCCTACGGAGCGATTGTCCTCTTTTGTTAGAGTGCACACCTGGAAGTAATGATATTAGGAAGTGCAAGGAAAAGGTGAACAACTTCCTACACTAATGTTTACAAAAAACAACAATAGAAATTGTATGAGTGAGTCACACATTATTCATATAAATATATAAATTAATAGCCTACCACAGTACAGCCGTTTTGGAGGTTATGCTGGTCTTTGTGAGCATGGGCACAAAAATCCATGCAAGCAGTGACTCCTGAAAATGGTCTTCCTTCTGTTAAACCTAATCGACAGTCTGAAGCAACTTTCTCATACGTGCACTAAGAAAAAAGAAAACTATAATTAGTATAAAAACTATTTACATGATAAGACTATTCCTGTTCATCATTTATTAAAGTGGTAGTTCACCCCAAAATTAACATTTACCCTCTTTTCATTTCAAACCTGTATGATTATTTTATGCAGAACACAAACGATATTTTGCAGAATGTTGGTAACCAAACAACTGTGACACCCATTGACTTCTATTGTATTGACCCAAAACCACCGAGAAGTCAATGGGTAGCACCATTTTTTGGTTACCAACATTCTTCAAAATATATTTTTTGTGTTCTGCAGGAGACAACAAGTCAAGTTTTAAATGACGAGGGTGAGTAAATGATGACAGAATTTTTGGGTGAACCATCACTTTAAGGTGATTTTTAAAAATGATCATAACATAAAATCAGTTATGTTTTTAATATGGTTGAATAATACAATGTCTTATTAGATAGTTTTAGGGCTGCCCCCAACTAGAGATTTCTTTAGTCAACTAGTAGTTGTTCAATTAGGCCATTAGTCAACTATTCGCACGTTTATGACATTAATTTAAATATCTCAATATACATGGAGAATGGGGACATCAGATGATGGTTTAAGCTTCATGAATGAAAAATATATTTTATGTAACATTGCTAACATTGCTCTAAATTACAGAGCTATACAAAACCCTTATAATGAGCCTTTAAAATATAAATTAAATGCTCAAGCGCACGCATAATGCAATCCGCTGTGACACCGCCACAAGTTATGATTATACAGACGTGCTCAAATTTGTTGGTACCCTTACAGCTCATTGAAATAATGCTTCATTCCTCATGAAGAGTGATGAAATTAAAAGCTATTGTATCATGTATACTTGCATGCCTTTGGTATGTCATAGAATAAAGCAAAGAAGCTGTGGAAAGAGATGAATTATTGCTTATTCTACAAAGATATTCTAAAATGGCCTGGACACATTTGTTGGTACCCCTTAGAAAAGATAATACATAATTGGATTATAATGATATTTCAAACTAATTAGTTTCTTTAATTAGTATCACACATGTATCCAGTCTTGCAATCAGTCATTCAGCCTATTTAAACGGAGGAAAGTAGTCACTGTGCTGTTTGGTATCATTGTGTGCACCACACTGAACATGGACCAGAGAAAGCAAAGGATAGAGTTGTCTGAGGAGCTCAGAAAGAAAATAATAGACAAGCATGGTAAAGGTAAAGGCAAAGGCTACAAGACCATCTCCAAGCAGCTCGATGTTCCTGTGACAACAGTTGCAAATTTTATTAAGAAGTTTAAGATCCATGGAACGCACCATCCGTCGCTTTTTGAGCATGGAAGAAGACCCAGGAGGACTCCAATTTTGAAAGAAAAACATAAAATGAGAGACTTGAATTTGCAAATATTCATATTGACAAGCAACAATCCTTCTGGGAAGATGTCCTTTGGACAGATGAGTCAAAACTGGAGCTTTTTGGATAGTCACATCAGCTCTCTGTTCATAGACGAAAAAAATCAAGCTTTCAAAGAAGTGAACACCATACCTACAGTGAAACATGGAGGAGGCTCGGTTATGTTTTGGGGCTGCTTTGCTGCATCTGGCACAGGGTGTCTTGAATCCGTGTAGGGCACAATGAAATCTCAAGACTATCAAGGCATTCTGGAGCGAAACGTACTGCCCAGTGTCAGAAAGCTCCATCTCAGTCGCAGGTCATGGGTCCTCCAACAGGATAATGACCCAAAACACACATATTACATACACTATTCTGAAGTGGCCTTCTATGAGTCCTGATCTGAAGCCTATCAAACATCTATGGAAAGAGCTGGAACTTGCAGTCTGGAGAAGGCACCCATCAAACCTGAGACCGCTGGAGCAGTTTGCTCAGGAAGAGTGAGCCAAACTACCTGTTAACAGGTGCAGAAGTCTCATTGAAAGCTACAGAAAACGTTTGCTTGCAGTGATTGCCTCTAAAGGTTGTGCAACAAAATATTAGGTTAGGGGTCCCATCATTTTTTGTCCATGGCGTTTTCATTTGTTTTAATATTTACAGTATTATGTTGAATAAAAAATCAAAAGCAAAGCCTGATTTCTATTAAATATGGAATAAACAATGGTGGATGCCAATTACTTTTGTCAGTTTCAAGTTATTTCAGAGAAAATTGTGCATTCTTTGTTTTTTGTGGAGGGGTACCAACACATTTGAGCACGTCTGTACATCTCAATATAATATTTCTCTAGTGAACTTGTAAATATAAATTTTAGGCAAATGAAAAAAAACAGCAAACCATAACAAATAAAAAGGTCTACGGACTCATAACGAAACCTTTTTTCTCTGGATCAGACTGCAAAAAATAGCCTATAATGTGAGTATTTTCTTCAAAAACAAAATTCAGTTGTTGCAATATTTTAAACGTAGACTACAAAATAAATTGTAAATAAACTAATAAATAAAAATACAGCAAATTGAAGCACTTCAAATACGAAATAATATCAATGGAAAATCAAGCAGACGGCTTTAAAGAGGCCAGAACGCAAAACATAGGAATAAATAAATATATTCAATACATTGCATTAACGAATAAATAAAAACTAAAGCAGTAACTAAACACTGCAACAATATAGACCATTAACTAAACTCGCCTCAGTTTTTCCTTTGTTTTCCGTGTCTCTGCCGTCATGCCTTTCTTCATAAAGACGTAGATCAATTTTCCCAACAATAAGGCCAAAGTTTATGTTCCTGCGACTTTCCAAAACTCTAAATGTTCTGTATACACCATATAATAAAGCATATTATGTAAAGAAAAGCAGAAGCCTCGAACATGAATGCAAAGCACTCACACTTTGTCCTGTGATCCTTTATTGCGGTTTCCGTTCACGTTCAGGCTTTTCGGCATTTCTTTACATAATACGCTTTATTAAGGTGTATACTGAATTTTAATGAATTAAGCCACATTTAACTTTTTGGAATGTCGCAGGAACCCAAGTTTGTCCGCACCGCCGGAAAACTGAGCTCTCTGTCCCGCACACAATGAAGCCGATGCGGCTGCCGTTAGAAGCGCACAGATGGCGGAGGGATGCAGCGCATGTGCTCAACAGATCTGGCAAACGTAGGATTGCATATTCCTCATTTTTAGCCATCATGTTGTTTGAGTGTTTTGTATGTGGGTATGTCTTTCTTCTGTGTTTTCAACTTTTTCTTGTTTTTACAGGTATAACTTTAATTGTTTTGCTTATAGTCAATATGTCTCATGTACAGCTGCTTTGTAACAATGAAAATTGTAAAAAGCGCTATATAAATAAAGTTGAGTTGAGAGTTGAGTTGAGCATTCCTTTATCCAAGTTAATGGTAGTGTTAGAGCGAACGGCAATGTAAAGCGACTAACGTGCTGCATATACACTTTTTAAATGATAAGCAGACAAACGACTAATAAAAATTTGTTCGAATAAGTGTTTTCTAGTCGAATGCCGAATAGTCGACTGAAAGGGGGCAGTCCTAGATAGTTTGTCTGTTTTTACCTGGTTAGTGTACGCTTGGGGAGCCAGCTGCTTATATAGAGGGCCCACATGAGTGGCCAGGTTCTGAAAGTTATCCCTGAGTTCGTCCTCCTGCACAAATGACAGCAAAAAATATATCAACGTTAATAATGACTTTACAAGGTTCATATTTAAATGCTATCATGCATTGACATCTCAACCTATTTAAACGTCTTGAATAGACAAATACAGTATTTTCCATAAAATGTAAGGTGGCTGTATCCAAAAATAACCAACAGTTTCTTGGAAACTAACCTCTTTGGGGTGGTCTCCCTGCAGTCTGAACTTGCGAGGGTTTTTACTTCGTGCGTACTTGCATCCATTGAAGTACATGCTCCAGGAGCAGCCAAAAGAGAATGAAGCTCCACATTTGTCGGTGTCCTTCCCTTGGCATGCACAGGTTCGACTGCAAAGTCACCAGACGTACATTTAATTATTGCTCAATAAAAACGATTACCCTACATACTTCATATTTTAACTATTCAAAGATTACATTAGAGACTCGAGCAAAGTTCTGGATTTGCATGATTAAATTAGTGCATTCATAAAAAGTACATAACACCTTTTCAGTATATTCTTGTAACCGATTTGGTAAATTTCATTATTTCTATGATTGAGCAAAGTGTCTCAAAAAATAGATAATGTATTGTTAAAAGTGATGAGTCATAGGAATAATCCAGAACACAAATAACTTTCTGTACAAACGTTTCCAGTCATGGAAAATCAGTGGTCATTGGCAAGGTTCCCAATGTCCCCTCCTTCCGCTTTACTCTTGAATACCTTGAAACTAAAATAAAAAATATCAGTGGTGTTGGAAACTCACTCGTCATTGAGTCCACAACGGCGGCTGGTGGGGTTGCCATATTTGATGATTGTTTCTGTGAGTTCTTGGTAGAGTTTATCTCCCAGAGCACGCGGCACACCTTCCCAGGCCAGGATGACGACAATGATGACGGTATTGTTACAGTGGTGCCCGGCTCTCTGCTTTACCACACATAACAATTTCTCTGCCTCACTGCTACGACGAATCACCTAGGGTAAGAAACACAGTTAGTAAGAAAAACGTCTCGGTTACGTTTGTAACCTCGGTTCCCTGATGGAGGGAACGAGACATTGTGTCGAACCGACAGATGGGTTCGTCCTTGAGAACCAATCACTTCCGACTTCTTAGAAAAGGCCAATGAAAATTGGCGAATGAAACTTGCATGCCGGACTCCGCCCCCGGATATCCGGGTATAATAGGGAGACGGCGTGCCTCATTCATTCACCTTAGTTCTGAGGAGCCTGAGACCTCTCACGACTGCTGCAGTGGACAGCACGTGTTGTGGCAAGAGGACACAACGTCTCGTTCCCTCCATCAGGGAACCGAGGTTACAAACGTAACCGAGACGTTCCCTTTCTGTCGGTCTCTCGACGTTGTGTCGAACCGACAGATGGGGTTCCAATGGAAAACGCCATAACACTGTGCCCTGTCACAATCTCAACGAAGCGACGGTGACTGGCCTGGGCGTGTCAGCCGTGACGCTACCGCGAAATTGTAACCTACCAGTGGGTAGGTAGGGGGTCCCAGAGCTTTCTTGAAAGGTGGGAAGGCCCCTACCTTCGGCCTCACAGGCGGCGGCCTTGTTTCTCTAACAGCGAGAAGCCGTCCGGAACCGTAAGGCCACTGGGTAAGCGCTACTTCCTCAAGCGGGGGATGCGCTACAGAGACCACTTCCTACCACAGGGAGGAGACTAGTGGAGATACCAACATGGTCTCACCAATGGGGTAGAACTCATGGGAAGAAAGTGCGGACTGAAGGAGCTAACCGCGAGGTGGAGGTCCACCTAAGGAGGTCATGGGTTACCAAGGTGGGAACCAGCATGAGGATACATCAGACGGAACCGCCCTGCTGGGGGGTTGCAACGTCTGGTAGCACTAGGTCAGGTTAGAGCTATGTTGCGAATAACTCAGGTGATACCCGGCCTAAGGGGCAGGGCTACTCTGCCCAGCCCGCCCACAGGAGGTGCTTGCTAGTGATGGATGGAGTGCCTGTTCTTCACCCAGTGGGGGAAGAAGGGAGGCTAGTAGTACGCTGACCCCCTAGGGTCAGGTACTGTCATAGGCATACACCCTACCGGTCGCCGGTCTTGCCTGATGCCCGCAAGACTCGCCGACCGGTTTTACGCGAAGGCTGTAGGACCTCGCGAAGGTGATGGGTGTAGCCCAACCCGCAGCTCTGCAGATGTCTGCCAGAGAGGCGCCTTGAGCCAGTGCCCACGAGGAGACTGTACTCCGTGTGGAGAGAGCTCTCACCCAGTGGGCGAACTAGGACAGGTACGCCATAGTGACGGCGTCCATGATCCAATGCGCCAATCTCTGTTTGAGACAGCCCTCCCTGCTGATCTCCAAAACAGACAAAGAGCTGCTCAGAGCTACTGTGGCTCTGCGTGCGGTCCAAGCAGAGGCGCAATGCGCATACTGGACACAATCGGATGGGGTTGGGTCTTCCTCCCTGGTGGGGAGCGCCTGTAAGTTCACCACCTGGTGTCTCGGGGGAGTGGTGGGAACTTTGGGCACGTAGCCGGGCTCAGGATAGCGTGAGAATAACCGGGCCCGAGTTCTAGGCAATCTGTGGACACGGAGAATACTTGTAGGTTCGCAACCCTCTTGAGCGTCCTCCCGAGAGCCGTCTTCATCGTGAAGTGAGAAAGAGCGGCATCTCCGAGGGGCTCCAGGACCGCATCAAGGTCGTAAGAGGGTACGGAGCGTGGGTGAGGTGGTAGCCTTCCCGCGCCCCTTAGGAACCAAATGATCAGGTTGTGCTGTCCTAGAGACTGCCAGCAACTGGGTCGTGATGAGCGGCTACATACACGTTCAGTGTGGAAGGGGAGAGATTATTCTCGAGTCTCTGGAAGGACCGCACCCACTTGATCAAGCAACTCCGCGGGTCTTCTCTTCGAGAAGAGCACCAGGATGAGAAGAGGCACCACTAGGCGTATCGTCACCTAGTGGCCAGGGCCCTAGCCTGAGTAGTGGTCTTAACCGCTGCAGGGGTTAGGCCACTCAGGATCTCCTCGTTCCGTCCAGGGGCCAGACATGGAGGTTCCAGAGGTCTAGCCCGTGATGCCATAACGTGCCCTTCCCCTGGGAAAGCAGGTCCTTTGTCAGGGGAATCGGCCAGGGGGGAACTGTCGTAAAGAGCATTAGCTCCGAGAACCAAGTCCGGTTGGGCCAGTATGGCGCAACTAGTACACTTGATGCTCCTCTTCCCTGACCTTGCACAGGGTCTGTGCAATGAGGCTCACTGGGGGAAAGACGTACTTCCGCTTGTCCCACGGCCAGCTGTGCGCTAGAGCCTCCATGCCGAGGCAGGGAGTACCTTAGTGGCAATGGGTGGTGTCCAGGGAGGCGAAGGGGTCTACCTGAGCCCGCCCTGACTGTCCCTAATAAGCTGGCTACGCGGGGGTGGAGTCACCACTCTCCGCGAGGCGTCAACTGACGAGAGAGCACATCGGCTGTCTGGTTCAGGTCACCTGGGATATGTGTGGCCCTGCGGACTCCACAGGAGGAGGCGTCGGGCGAGTCGTGTTAGCTGCCATAAGCGAACGCCACCCTGGCGGTTAAAAAAGCTACGGCAGTTGTGCAGTCCGACCGGACCAGCACGTGCTTGTTCTGCACGAGAGGTTGTAACCCCTTCAGTGCGGGTAGCACATCCAACAACTCTAGGCAATTGATATAGGCAGGCGGGGGCCCGTCCATCGCCCTGACACTGCGTGCCCGTTGCACACGGCACCCCAACCCTGCAGGGAGGCGTCTGTCGACCCTGACGCGGCTCACCTGCCCGAGAGGGACCCCCGTCCGTAGAAAAGGTCATTGAAGACCAAGGGGTTAGGGTGCGTCGGCAGAAAAGCGTAATCACCATCCGCCTGCTGCAGGTGTGCCACGCTCTCCAGGGAACTCGACTCTGTAGCCAGTGTTGGAGCGGTCTCATGTGCATCAACCTGAGGGGTATCACCACCGTCGAGGATGCCATGTACCCAGGAACCTCCTCCTGCTGACTGCTTGAAATATTCCAGGCAGTTCAACACTGACTGAGCGCAGTCGTGCTGTAATGGAGACAGAGTTGAGTTCCATACCAAAAAAGAGTATGCTCTGCACAGTGGAGAGCTTGCTCCTTTTCGGTTGACCTGTGGTCCCAATCGATCTAGGTGCCGAAGCACTAGGTCCCTGTGTGTACATAACAGATCTCACGAGTGTGTCAAATGAGCCAGTCGTCGAGATAGTTTAGTACCCGCACACCTCTCTCCCTGAGGGGAGTGAGGGCGGCTTCCACGATCTTCGTGAAGACTCGTGGGGACAGGGACAGACCGAAGGGGAGGACTCTGTACTAATATGCCTGACCCTCAAAAGCGAACCGTAGGAACGGGCGATGACGAGGGAGAAAGAGACATGAGAGTAAGCGTCCTTCAGGTCGATTGCCATGAATCCATCTTGACATCTGACAGATGCCAGGATGCGCTTCTGCGTGAGCATCCTGAACGGCAGCTTGAGTAGGTGCCTGTTCAGGGTACGCAGATCTAGCGACCCCCGCTCTTTTGGGGACGATGAAGTACGGGCTGTAAAACCCGTTGAACATCTCGGCTAGAGGGACGAGCACGATCGCTTCCTCACCAGAGGGGTGGCGACCTCGGCCCGAAGCACGGGGCATCCTTGCCTCTGCTGAGGTTAAGAGGATGTCCCGAAACTTGGGCGGGCGTCCGGGGAGTTGGATCGCGTAGCCGAGACGGACCGTATCCCGTAGTCACCGTGACGGTTTGGGAAGCTCTTGTCAGGCTCCCAGGGACCGACAGGGAGGCTAGGGGTACGTTCTGCTTCATCGACCTCCCGGGGGTGGTTCGATTGCTGGCAGTACGGATCCCTCGCCGTGGGGGGGACCCCCGGGGAGGAGATCGGCTCTGCAGTTTTACCTGTCTGGCGAAGATGTAGCACAACGCACCATCGAATGAGAGTGCTTAGGCTAATGATTATCCTCGACATTGGGTCTTGCCGCAACGTCGAGTTGCCGAACACCGTCGTGCAGAGGGTGAGAGCGGCTGTGATAATACCCACAACATCTGCCCCAGCGTACTGGAAGCAGACATCGTGTCCGTCCCCCTCCTCGATGAGTGTGTTGCACACCCAAGAGAACAGCGGGACATGCCACGCTGGAGAAATTTGCTCTTTTAGAGAAAAAAACTCGAACACTTCTGGAACCGCCGAGACGCCCAGGGGAAGTCGCTGCAGGAAGGGACAGTCCGCTGCACCACGTCGTAGAGCCAGCAGTCTTGTAGCGAAGTCTGTTGGTCATGAGCGAAGGCTCCGAAGAACAAAAGGTGAATGAATGAGGCACGCCGTCTCCCTTTTATACCCGGATATCCGGGGGCGGAGTACGGCATGCAAATTTCATTCGCCAATTTTCATTGGCCTTTTCTAAGAAGTCGGAAGTGATTGGTTCTCAAGGACGAACCCATCTGTCGGTTCGACACAACGTCGAGAGACCGACAGAAAGGGAACTATGCTTATATAGCGGAATGGTTATAAAAAATGCAGTTGTCACATTTATAACCAAAAAGCTAGTGACCACAACAGGACTAGCTCATGTGACATGAGAGTTTAGCAAAATATACTTACCCACTTAGCAATAGGACATCCCTGAGAGCTCTTTCCCTCTCGTCCTGTGTAAACCACCTTCTCAATACGAATAGCCTCGCCCTTCTCTCCATACCTGTAATAATGAGGAGACAGACAATTAAAGGATATTTATATAGACCGTTTCATCAGACACACGCGCCTGGACTGCAGTTAACTTCCGGTCTGTGTTTGTTTATCGGTCTGGCTAGTGTCTAAGGGTGCGTTTATATTTGGCATTAACATGCGATCTCGGTGATCCGAACAAGCAGATCGGAACTTCAGACAATCAGGACACAGCGCGTTTACACTTGTCAACAAGTGGCTTCCACATCTGGATATCTGATTGGATCTCTATAGTTTCCCGCCCATTATTTTAATAAGCCTGCAATTTAAAAATAGTCCCAGTGCGGGGAGATTTCACACAACACGTATAACGGGGAGGATGAGCATGTTACAGATTTGATACACAGCCATGTTGAAATCGAGGCAGCGGTGGGAAGTAAACCATGGTTAAAACGATTAATGACCTTATATGTGAAAATATAAGCAGAGGACGTTTGTAAAATGACACAAGCTTTTGTACTTTTTTCACTCGCGCGCGCGCGCACGCACACACATACACACAGACTCTAACGGTGTTTTTAAACACACCATTTGTTTATTCATGTCACAGAAACATAAAATAATCACATAAGTAGGCCGAAGTTACTATAATCAAAAGCGACGACTTACATCGTTCTCGTCTATTTGGGTTGGTTCGGATGAAAGTGACAGCACATCATTTCTTTGGTCTGCGCCCTAAATAGAGTGTTTACTGACATCAGCTATAAGCAACACTATACAATCTCGTTTCTGTGTGTAAATGATATATACGGTGTGTATAAACAAGCTGGTATAGTGTTGCTATTCGTGTCTGTGACATGAAAATAAACAAATGATGCGTTTAAAAACACCAGTGGCGCTGTGCGAGTAAAACCCGTTCGTGGCAGTCACAAATAGCATATGAGATGATAAAGCTGAAGTGGTCAAGAAAACATCTCGTGTGATTTGACATACATCCTCTGTAGGTTGCAAATAATGATACATTGTAATACAGTATCCACGATCACTTTGTGGGAAAATGAACGACTGTGCAAGAGTGCATGAGCAAAGAGTAAACTTTCCTCTGTATTTGTCATCTGCTCCGCAGTCTGACAGGTTTCGGACAGACGAGAGATTAATGACAGCGGGCGGGGTTTTCTGTGAAGTTGTGCCGGTAAATGTAGATAAACTGTCTGGATTGCGTTTACATTACACTGAGATCCGATCACAATGCGTCCTCGACTACCTCTTGATCAGGACACGCTGATCAGATGACATTCCGATCAGAAGCGCGTTTACACTTGTCTTATCAATGTGTATGTGGCCAACATCCAGATACAGGTCGCATGTTAATGCCAAATATAAACGCACCCTAATAATATAAGTATTATATATATAATTTATGTCAATATTAATTTAATATTCTTTATAATTAATTTATTATTTTATTGTATAATAATTGTATTAAATAAATGATTTGTTGAATTTTGTCGTATTTTAATTTGATTAAATAAACAATTTGTTGAATGGGTCCCGTAGTTTTGTCGCATTTAAAGAAACCGTATGAGACACTGACATCTAGCGGTTGAGCTTGGTATCACAGTCTAAATTCAAAATATTAGACAGGCAGGTTAGCCAAGCTACACTTCTCGGTTTCTTTTGCTTGTTATCAGAAATAATCTACAGGCACTCCACGAACACACGTAGTAACATTTGTTTATGTTGTTGCTTTGACACAGTTTATAAATTTCAGTATGAGGTATGCCGTCCATGTTCTTGTTTTCAGGTCGACTTAAATTAAACTCACAGTGGACAAAACATGACAGCAGCGTGTGCGGAGTATAAATACCATTTAGCTAAAATTGCACAGTCTGGGGAGAAGCTTCAAAGATCCACGGGGGTGGGCTATGAGGTCAAAGGCCACAAAAGGGTCAATCTAAGGCTTAAGAAGGCTATAGTCACTCACTGACAGACAAACAAAGGGGAGGTTCTTCCCCTGTCCACCAGCCCCCGCTCTCTCCTGAAGAGATGACGACTCTTGCTATAGAAATACAGCCACTAGGGCCTCAATCAGCTATCAAATAAAGCAACATGAGTGGACGAGAGGTCAGCAAAAGTGGAGATACCGTGTCCTAATGGGTCAAGAAAGTCTGAGCTTCGGTGTGCTTACAGGAGAAAAGGGGGGTAGCACCCTGGGGATCTTTTCGAGTTCTTGTATGCCACTGAAGTATCACATGATCATTAAAGTAGCAGTAAGGAAAGTTTTCAAAATGTGAAGAGGAATAACAAAGTCCCAAGGCATAGACATAGCTCAATGTGGCACATGCTGTGACATGTTGTATGGTGGTGTTTGAGACTGGCTTGGGTCATTTCCTGGTCCTATCATAAACTGCCCTATTTGAATAAAGGCAAAAAAAGTAACAGGTCCTGACAGTACAATTGCAAAGCAAAAAACCCTTTACCCTTTTCATCACTTCACCTTCTACTCCTTTCATTTTTTCCCTTTCTATCTGCTATTCATTCTTTTATTCTCCCTCGTGTGGATCTGTTGATGCTGATATTTCCTGTTATTTCTGTTGGATTCTGGGTCAGGAATTCCCTGGGGACAAGATCATAGACAAGGAAGGTGGGTGGATGGGGGTTAAGGGAGAGAAGGGGCGAGCAAACGGCAGAAAAGAGGATAAGAGATGCTTATCCTCAGCTGGCTAAGAGTCTGTTGCCATGATCCAACTGCCAGTGCTTCCAAACAACTCTAGCAGAACAATAAAAGGGTTGCTAGGGGACTCTTTAAGCAAACTATGTGAGGTCAGCAGTATTCCTTTGAGCTTTCTGAAGTTTAATACATTTTGTTTGTACATTTACATTCAACATTTGTATGTGCCCCAGCTACACTAATTTGGTAATATCCAATTTAAAGCCTTTTGAACCTGAAATGTAGTTACACCTAATGCTTTTATAATAATAGGAGAGGAAAGCAACCAATTGGTTAATATAAATTTAGCTCATGAGTTTATGCGTTTCCCCTCTAGATAACACAGACTGGATTTTGGAGCTGGATACTAGATGGTTCCTACATCTACATCTGTTTGCCGACAATCACCATGTAAACCAAGAGTCTGACTGGTGCGTCTCACCTATTTTCCATCAGTTCTCTGATAGAAGCCAGAGTTGGTCCAGATCCCAAATGATTGTAATATGGACCGTCATCCTTCTCTGTGATTTGACCTAGAATAGAGAGACAAAGAGGGATACATTTTAATGTAAGGATTAAACTTCTATATAATAATGTGCAATAATCCAAATTATATGTCAATTTAGACAGATTATTTGTAATGGGATTAGACAATCGTATGCCAGTGCAAATATATTTGAAAGAGAGAGAGAGAGAGAGAGAGAGAGAGACACCTTGTCTGGGAAAGAGGCAATTTAAGGTCACTATCCATTTGGGGTGTTATTAAGCGATAAAGGCAGGACTAAAAAAAAGATCTGTGGGAACTTCCTACATAAGTGATATAAAACAGTGTTTGCAAGAGAAGAAAAACATGTAATGGCTGTTTACTGTGCTCTTGCAGCAGGATGATGGGAAAATAATCAAATATTGTGGAGATACATAAAAAAGTAGGAATAAGAACAAAGCAGAACTGCTGAAGGTGCTATATTCAGGGTGTGTTTAAGTGTGTTTGTAAGTATCAAATGGCAGTGGATGTTCCCAGTGGTGTTGACAATGCTATAGGGATTCACCATGGAAACGTCCCTTCTGTTGTCGTTTTCTCTTAGTCAAACAGTCAAGCTCCAACAAGTGTTCAGGCGCAGCTTACTACCCTTGACCGAACACGTTCTTAACACTTCACATTTCAGTGTTTAGAAAATACTTACATGAACACATCACAGTACACATTAATTTAATTAGGAGATAAGATGTGATGCATTTTACACATCATTACAATTCATCACAAAAACCTCCACAAGGGAACAGCTGAAAGGTTGCCATCTATCTCTTCTTACCCTGTCCTCCCTGCTCCCTCCCTTTGATGTTTGGTCTCAATGTATCATATGATATACGAGCAGACTCCCTCCATTGTGTCTGCCAATTCTGCAGAAACTAGCTGTACTCACTGTACCATTGACCTGAACACAGTCAGAAGGCCCTGCACTACCCTACAGAATTACAATGGGCCCTTTTCTTCAAACCTATTGTTCCTCTGCAAGAGACACAGAGAACAGACTGCAGCATAATGCATGTGCCCCTGGTAGAACATACATTCTCAGACGTGGCCCTACATTACCCTGAGAAATGTGCTGATGCAGAAATTATGTGCTGAAAGAGAAACATTTGTGGCTTCCTGAAGAGAATTTTCATAATCAACCTAATCCATATTTTAGTCTAATGGAGTGTATTAACATGTACTTGAAATTGTAATATAGTAACTGTGTTAAAACATGAATGCAATTAAGAAACGCATGTGGTTAAAATAGATCTCTATTACACAACCACATTCATTGTTTTCTTCAGGCATCAAAAGGTATGTATGGATCCCATTAATGCATGAGATGAGATTTTGTTCTATGTTGATGTGAACTAATCAAAATGATTACAAAAAAATACTGTATAATGCTACATTGTATTGTATGTGAATATAAGTGCCCTAGCCCAATTTTCAGAATTTTTCTTAATACTCTCAGACTTACCCACACAGTCACAAGTGGGAAACTCAAACTGGGCATCTTTCCCAGGTGTATCCAGCAGGTTCTTGGTGGGAGTGTCCAGGTAGCGCAAGGGTGACTCAAGAAAACCTTTAAGTGAAGGAGAAGAAGGAAATGTATCCTTTGAGGGTGTATTTAATTCCTCTCCCTCACCATCTGCAGAAAAAGATGCCGTTGTGGAGAGCACTGTCACACCACCAGATGACTCAATCTTTATGCGTTTATTTGGGGTGAAAGGTGGGATGAAGGGATGCTGTTGTTCCAAAATTGCCTCCTGAGCCATAGACAGGAGCTGGCCAGTAGGATTTACATACACCTCACATTCCTCACTTTCTTGTTTAACAGTACAGAGCTGCTTAGATGGTACCGGGTTTTCTTCATCAACTCTCTCAGCCACATCTTTTTGACCTTCATCCATGGGCTCAGATTCAGATGTATGAACAGGGGGGCAGTTATTTGGCTGCTTTGAGGACGGTGACTCGGGTCTGGCTTGTCCTGAGTGCGTGTTTGCTTGTGACTCGGTCACCACTGGCTGAGTAGAGCCTGCACTGTCTATGGAAGGAGCTGAGGAAATGCTGTCCCCAAATTCCTCCTCAAATTGGCGAATCAGCTCTTCAAATTTTGGATCTAAGTTACCAAGACCAGTCAGAGAGGGAGTTGACTGCATTATAGAGGTATGAGGTGTGATACTGGTTGCTGGGACATTTTTATTTGACCCCTCTGGGCCTGAACATGCTATCATCTTTTGGGTCGATGTTGCTAGGGCAGACACAGGAGTAGAAGATTGTATGTTTTCAGAGATGGATGCACTACTGCTATTCAAAATGGATTCCTGAGATTGGGCTGGAGCTGGGTGGCTCTCAACCACCTGAGAGGGGGGAAGCCCAGCTTCCATGCCTGGTAGAGATGGAACAACCTGGGACAGGGAAAATGCATATCCTGGGGTGATGACGGGCTGTTTAGAAATTGTAATCTGGCTATGTGGGAGGAAGGTTGGTTGGGAGGCTTTCTGTTTTTGTTTCTTGATGACAATCTGCTTAGGTTTTGGGAGAGGTGGACCCAGCGGACTAAACAGCCCACCTACTGTCTGCTTGAGAAGAGGAGAACTTTGAGCGGTCTTTCTCTTTTTAGGTTCCTTGGGCTCCTGTTTGATGGTTACAGCACTCTCTGGAAGAGTCTGTGGCCACCATTTACGGAGGTTCTGACAAGCCATGGGGCCTAATGGACTGAAGCCTGGAGAGTTAGAGAAAAGGTTGCGTTTATGATGAAGGTGCTGCTGTAGTGCTGCCTGAGTTGAGTGCCTAATGGTGGGGGAAACCTGCTGAACCTGGAACTGCTGCTGTCCATTCATCATGCCTTCTTGCCTTATGGCTGCACACCTTGAACCAGGGTACTCATTTGTGTTCACTTCCTGCTTGATGTGAGGCACCCCTGTTAAGCTGCCTTTGCGACCATCCTGCAAGCTTAGGTGGGGAAATGGGAACCTAAAGGCTGTGTTGGTGTACTTTCCACCAGTGTCACCAAGAAGCTGCTTCAGCTCGGATACTGGGTCACTGCTGCTGTGGGATGGGTTTACAAAACGGGGCTGGGACTCTGAGTTCACCATCATCCATGGGTTACGAGGGGAGCTTTTCTCACAGCTTCCGGCTGTGCCTTGATGCCACTGCTGGGGTCGGGGGTTAGGGTTTGAGGGGTGCATGCTTGTAAATGGTGACTTGGAGGATGGGTATTGAGAAGCATAGTGAGATGAGCTAGATGCAGGGGCCTCACCCTGAGATTGAGGCCGCTGCTGCTCCCATGATGATGGCTTAAGGTGAGAGTAATTTCCAGGAGAGATAGACTTTGGCATTGCAGAGGAGGCAGAGGAAGATAAAAGAGAGCCAGTGGATGAAGAGACCAATTGGGGTATACTCTGGTTGTAGGAGGTTGGCTGATGGTGATTTGCAGGTGAAGACTCAGCTGAAGGTACAACAGTTTTTGGGACAGTGGCAGACAACTGGGTCAGGGCCTCAATTGCAATGGCTGTTTGCAAGCTAACATTTCTCTCCTTGGCTATAGACAAAACACTAGGGGAGCAGGGAATAGGTGCTGGTGGGCCAAAGGGTCTAGGAGCCGAGGGCTGGTTAACAGGGGGTGGTGGATTTGTGTCTTGCACACACAGAGGGTTACTACCACATTGCTGAGGTTGGGACAGACCATGATGATGCTGTAGATGTGGCTGTGGAGGACCACCAGAAACCTTATAGGACCCTTTGTCTTGGCAGTTAGCCACCATTTTGATCTGCTTCTCTAGCCACTCCAGGTAGTCAGGGCAGTCTGGGCCATCACAGTCACAGTTAGGGGGCTTGTGACCATGACGGGCTTTGCTCAGTGCAGCCTGAAGTGTGTTTAGATCTTCAGGGGGACAAACCTCAGCATCCACACTTTTTTGCCTGGCCTTCTCACTTCCATTAGACATCTCCTGGTTAAACCGTTCATATAGCTGAGTTGTTGGAGTTTGAGAAGGTTCATGGTTGCTGTAGGGGGGTAGTGAGCCCACAGTAGCAGAAAAGGCAACCAGGGTTCTTGCATCCTCCATATCCACATCATTTACTGGTGTGCTAGGGTTTTGGCTGCTCCAAGCAGCCTGTTGGGATTCAGAATTGGACTTCCCGGTGTGCTCAGGGCCCCAACCTGTTGTCTGGGAAATACATCCAGCTCCCTTGTGGTAGGTGTTCTGGTGGTGCTCCCTGGCCACACAACCTGCTTCTTCATCACAATAATTTTCTTCATTTGCTGCACGTTTGCTTATCCCATTAGACAGTTCCTGGTTTAACACGCCTTCTTCCAGGCGGTCATGGGACCCAATTTCCATCTGGCCTCTTCCTTTGGGGCCATCCACTGAACCCACCACAGAAACAGTCTGTAGGTAACAGAAAGACACAGTTACTTAAAGTTTCAAAATACTGACAATTGTCGATATGCTTCATGATTCACCTATTCAATAAGCTTTGATTTGTGGTGCACTGGTTATATTTTCACAGAAAGGGCAAATGCTTTTTAACATATTGACTGTAGACTTAATTATTAGAACAGTGTCACCGCTATCTACATTTTGCCTGGAAACAATGGCATAATCATTGACCTCTATTAACTAGATGATGTACTCTGACATGTTGGACTGATTCATCTTGGCATTCCCTGTAAGGTAGCTGTCTGATATGAGAGAAGTCTATGTGATACTTTTTCCAATGAAGATCCCTGATTCTTCTTATGTTGGTCTCCTGCTCTGCCTCTCTCTTTCTATTTTCCTCTCAAGGGAACATATTCAATTAGGGCAACTTAAAATGGCCTTTGGTTACTGAAGTGTTATATGCTTAAAGTATGGCATTTAGCAGACACTAACCATTCATTTATTGCAGATACACAGGCTTTAAATTTTGTATCATATGCGATAAAACACAGAGTAAAGTGTCCCAAAACCTTTGGGGCCAATGTATATTCTGAGCTGAGCTACTGTATGACAAAATATCTCAAGCACACAGACCAGTTCAACTGCCTCATGCAAATACAAAAGGCATGTTTACAATTACAATATAACTGGTAATGCCTATGTCAACACACTGAGAATCTCTCAGTGTGTTCCTAGTTTTCAAAGACTCAAAGATATCCTGCTCTCTAAAGCCATGCACTGTACTTCAAAAAATTTAAATGAATGATGTGGAACTTGCAAGCAGGTCCCAGATAACAGACATATATGACATTCTGTCTCTTCTATTCATCGGTTTGAGAAGAAATACATAGGTATTTGTGATAAAGCATATCTTGGAATAGAGGAAATCAATCATTTCAAAATCAATATAAAAGCAGAAGTCCATTTACTGCATCAGATGCCAAAGTATGGTTATAAAAACACAGACTACATTTAAATTCACTCTAACCCATAAGTAACTATAACTTTTAATGTTTGAGGAAAAAAAGAGAATATTTTTTGTGACTGGCTGATTCATTACACCAAAAGAATAATCTGTTCAACTCAAAAATTAAGATTTCTTAAAGCATAATCCTGTTGATGCATCTACAATATTGTTATACATATATATGTATCATTTTGCGAACCGGTGAGACTAGACACCTGTCTCTACCTCTCAAGATGAGCTTTAAGCTCATCTCTAAATGTGTCAATACATCTGAACCTTTCATTGTGCTTCTATTGTGACAGGCCTTTTGATACATTCTAATGATGGGCAAGTTGTTCAGACACTTTGAATTCACCTTCTGTAAGTGGTGTCTGGTTGGACCCCCACAAGGCTGTGTGCCAGCCGCTGAGCAGACTGTGTTTTTCAAAAGCATGTGTCTGAAAAGCAACGCAAGCTAGATTCCCACTTGCCCAACATGACCACACGTCAACGCTGTTTAAAAAGCTGAACGACGCAATTGTGACATCAGGCTCTTGTTCCTCTTTTTATCGATGAAATGAACACCCGTTTACACTCAAGAAAACTTTCGCAATATACAAGAAAGCATTTAACGCTTTGTAAGAGTTTCTATACCAAAAATTGTTGCTCTAATGTATTACACTTGCAATACAAGATTTGTATCAGATATCAAGTCGATAGCAGACATATTGTGTCGTACACCTGCAAACACACCTGTCTGACAGCAAAAAAAGCACATGCTCAGGCAATTATCCGAGGCGTGCCGGGGCTTACATTGCTGCCAAAACTCTCTCTCTTCTCAGACCGACACTGCTACTACTACTACCAAAACATTAACACGCCCAACCAGAAGAGATTGCAAAACCGGTTTTACTTTCAAGTGCGAGCTGCCCTTTAAACTGTGCTGAACTGAGCACATATGCAGTATCAATGTCTCCCAGCACTGCACACAAATAACAGCTGTCTCTGAGGTTGACAACACAAAGACAAAAAAGAGAGAGAGTGCTGATGGGATTTAAACCGTGATAGTAGACAGCTGAATATGGTGAGACGCACAACACCCCCCCCCCCCACCTTGACCCTGTATATTCCCATCTATCACGTCAAAATATAACATGAATTTGAAATGGAGAGAGAGTAAAACAGATCAGCCTCTACTCACAGTGGTCTAGTTGTCCAAAAACGTTGCCGGAGAGACAAAGGTGTGAAAAGTGGACAGGCAAGTGCATGGAATACGGCTTTCCCGACAGTGCCAAAAAAAGAAGCCAGCCGGTGGAAATCCACTAAGGGTTGCCTTCTTTTCTCCTTTCAGTCTTTCTTTCTCTCCCTCTCTTCTCAGTCGGCCAGGCAGTGCGGCATACAGACACACGCACTCGCACGCACGCGCTCGCTCTGTCATACACACCTCCCCCACGTACACACACTCGCTCTGTTTCCCTTCTTACCGCCACTGTCGCTTCTCTCTTTATTCCTCTCTCATTATGTCTCTCTGCTCCTCCCTTCCTTTTTTCTATATTCTCCTTTTTCTTTCTGCTTTTCGCATTTGCCGTCTGCTTTGCCTTATAGCTCCCACCTCTCTCTCTTGCTCGCTCGCGCACTCCCTCCCCCTCTCTCGTTTTCTCCCTCCCTTCTTTTTCCCCCTCCTCTTTTTTGTGTGTGCAGAGTGAGAGAGGCCATTATCTGAGCTACACTGGGCACGTACGATGGAATGGTGGAGCGTGCAGGAAACATAGCCGCTGCAAAACGGAGACCGGCTGGCAAATAAAGGACCGTATGAATGCATATTGACGGTTTAACACCAAATTTACGGTGCAAAAAACAAAATGAACGGCCTTTTGATGTTCTAGAGGTGTTTTGGCGTCATTTTTTCTCTTTGAGTGCTTCCATAAGATGGAGGCT
This sequence comes from Triplophysa rosa, assembly GCF_024868665.1. Lineage (NCBI taxonomy): Eukaryota > Metazoa > Chordata > Actinopteri > Cypriniformes > Nemacheilidae > Triplophysa > Triplophysa rosa. The sequence continues at coordinate 31,708,309 of NC_079891.1, read as the reverse complement.
GCAGCAGTTACATGCAGACTGTCCACTCAAACGCTAAATGGCAGCTGCTTTCTAATGTCTAAAAATATGACAAAAACAACAACAAGGAAAAGGACATGAGCGGCTACGACATATTTATTCCTGCCATTACAGCGCACTCTTGACTGTTCACAGTTTGCAAGGATTATTTATTGCCGTGCATTTTACCTTGCTAATATCACATGATGCTGATTTTTGTTTTGATCACAGGCAGCTGACAGAATGAAGCTGTTAATGTGTGTTTACAGACAACACGTTTAAGCGATCTCCAACCAAACCTAACACAAACTGCAGAATTGCACAGGAAATGTCAGTCATATACTGTATATATATAGCATACAAGCACATACAAGGTTGTAGACACAGATGCGCTTATAGAGACCACAAATATATACGATTCAAGCTGCAACTAAAGAGTCAAACAAACGAGGAACGCAGGATGTGAGAAGGAAAGCACAGCGGCTGACAGAGAAGCAACCACAAGGTACAGCGAGGTTGACGGAAACCGCACAGAGAGATAGAAAGCACAAGTTTAAAGAAAAATACAGTAATTGGCACATAACACAGAGACGTTTATGCACAGTGTTGCTGTTGATTAACTTGTTTGACTTATCGATGTTGTTCGTTCCGCTCAGAGGCGAGGGAGATGAGGTGCTCGCAGGGATAGAAAAAGGCGAATGTTTGGATGAGGGACTCCAGGGTAGGGAAGAGCAGACGATACCGAGAGAAGTACGGTGAGTAAGTTTTAAGCTGTAAAGAACAAGAGTCTCCTATGAGCCTTGCTCTAAATAACGTTCTTATTTTTCGTGTTCCGAGCCGGTCTTGCGATTTCATTTTTGCCTAAACACCGCTCTACCGTTTCATGCCAACCCATGTCTTCGAAAGCCTGTTTCCTAGCTCCCGTTAGCTTCTCAGCCTGATCTGTCTCTCTCCCTCGTTTGCTGGCATCTTTTCGCTATCTCTACCTTTACATTTTCTCTGTGTTTCCTTCCATCGCCACCCCGGCTTGATTTTGTACTCAGAAAAAGGCATGGCAGTTGTCTCTGATAGTCGCCATTAAGCTTCTCCGCAGAATCGGTCTTGCATTATGAGGCTGTGATTGCAGACTGCGCACGATTCGTATTAACCCTCGTAACCTCTCGCTACGTAGTTCAAGTCGCGAATCATCTTAGTGTCTTTTAGTCTTGCTCACTCGCTCTCTCTCTCCGAGTCCTGCCAGTTGGATCGCCACCACCAACATCGTAAAGGCAAGGCAACACCGTGGACAAACGCACTCAGACACAAGCCCAGGCGGAGAGGTAATGTGCACTGTCACTGGCGAAGGAAAAGCGAGTGAATGAGAAAGAGAGTGCTGGAGAGAGGGTGAACGGAGAGAGCGAACCGTCATGACGTCGTGGTTATGTCATCAGAATCGTTCTGCGCTCCTAGTTGGCGATAGAGGGCTGGGCAGATGTGTCACAACACATAATGTGGATGTGCCTCCCCTTACACGCTCACCCGCTTAGATGTACTCCCTCGCTCCTTTCCAGCGTGACGCAGCAGTTCTCATGCCCTGTAGTTACCTCACCCTTTCTGTCATAAGCTACGGCACATCTACCCTTTGAGGAACAAAAATGTGGAGCTGACATAATGCAGATTACAGAGCAAAAAGAACACGGGTACTAATCTTGCTAAGGCGCTTGAGCGTCTGTAATTTATCAGGTGAATAGTTTGCACCACTTGTTGAAACACAGAAAGTAAAAAATGTAGAATGTTCTGTCACGTCTTATGCTAAAATACAAAAACATTCTACAGGTCTAAAAGTAAGTCCTAAACCATAACATAAAGAAACAACTCTTACATAGTACATAAACTACTATTTAAGCAAAACAAACACAAATATCCATATTATATATAAACAAATATATATGTATAGTTATATACATGTATAGTCATGTATACTGTATATCATAAACAACTTTATTAATTTCAGTTAATGTTAGGGATGGGCTCAAGTACTTGGACGCGACAGTGACGATCGATGATGAAAACGATGATCGTTTTGGTCTACAAATACATTTTTAAACGAAATTATTTTCTTTCTTTCTGATTGCTTATGCTGACATTTGGGGTGAGATTTGATTGGTTGCGTTGCGAGAGTTTGCGGTCCAGAGTCAAGTCTGGAGCACAGAAGGGCATATAGAAAACACGCAGGATAAACTTGACGAAAATACAGTCAAGTGCAAAATGTGCAGCGCCAAGCTGCATACAAAACATACAAATCTACTAAAAGTTTGATTTGTTATCATCTTACACTCTGTTTACACCGCACGCAAGCGGCGCGATGCAACGTGGAAAAAGGCTAAAAGAAACCAAACAAGGCGTTTTGTTGCGTCTCTTCGCGCTGCATCTAGGGGGCACAGAATATCTGTTATAGTGTTGTATTCGGGCCGCTCACGGAGCCACGTGAACATGCGCTCAAGTTCATAAGAACGTATTAAAAACGCTCACCCTGCTCCGCACCAAATAATTTGGACACAAAATGTAAAGTGAGACCACGACTATCAGACAGACAAGTCAGTCGAGCATAAGAGACTTTACCGTCAGACACTGACAGACAGAAATGTGACAGGGCAGATATGATGCTTACCTCATGCTGATATTTCTTTTAAATGTTTACTGTATTTTCAAAAACATTGACATTGAATTGTTTTATAATCTAACAGTGTTGATTTAATTATTTACTCAATCTTGTCGTAGTTTTATCAACATAAATTTTCGTATCAGTGTTGTAATTAAAATCCTTTTGTCACCATAAAGGACACGCCCCGCCCCCTCTAATGCCCCGCCCCAAATTAATTGAGTGCTCGTTTTTCAAACCTGTCCAGTACTCGAAATTAAAAATGCCCATCCCTAGTTAATATTAATGATAAGAAATAAAAAAATTTACAAAACCAAAAAGTTGTATCTGTTAACATTAGTTAATGCACAATGATCTTCTAAAAAACTGGATGAGTAACAACTTTTTATTACTGAACTCGGACAAAACGGAAGTGTTACTTATTGGACCGAAAACTGCTATAAGTAACAACCAAGAATACTGTTTAACTATTGACGGATGTTCCATAAAACCCTCGTCGTCAGCAAAGAATCTTGGCGTTCTATTCGATAGTAATCTGTCATTTGAGAGCCACGTCGCCAACACCTGTAAAATTGCGTTTTTCCATCTTAAGAATATATCTAAACTACGTCATATGCTGTCAATCTCAGATGCAGAGAAGTTAATTCATGCATTCATGACATCAAGACTAGATTACTGTAATGCACTGTTAGGTGGTTGCCCTGCAGGCTTATTACAAAAACTCCAATTGGTCCAAAACGCGGCAGCTCGAGTTCTTACACGTACAAAAAAGTATGAACATATTAGCCCGGTTCTGTCAACCTTGCACTGGTTACCTATAAAGCATCGCGTTAACTTTAAAATCTTGCTTATTACCTATAAAGCCTTACATGGTTTAGCTCCTCAGTACTTGAATGAACTCCTTTTGTATTACAGTCCTTCACGTGCATTACGCTCTCAGGCGTCCTGTCAGTTGGTAATACCTAGAATTTCAAAATCAAGTGCAGGTGGTAGATCCTTTTCCTATCTAGCGCCTAAACTTTGGAATAGTCTTCCCTGCACTGTCCGGGAGGCAGACACACTCTGTCAGTTTAAATCTAGACTAAAGACGCATCTTTTTAATCTTGCATACACTACTCTTCCATAATATAAATCTTCAGAGGGTTTAGGCTGCATTAGTTAGATCAACCGGAACCAAAAACACAACTGATGTACTTGTTGCATCAAAGAGTACAGAACAGTACTCTACTCTCAGCCAGTCTTGTCTCATTGTTCCAAGGTTACCACAGCGAGCAGGATGCAGTTCATGGCCTGACCTGATGGTAGAGCGGAGAATGGGAAGTGGGGACCTGACAAGAGCTGAGATGATAGAGCTGGATAAAGAAGGACGCGGTCTCTTGACATGTCTTCACCACAAAACTTCAAATGCTATTAGATTATTAATGATAATCTTAAACTATAATTTATTTTATTATTAAGTTTATTTATTTTATTTAGCCTTGTTGTGCAAGTTCTCTGGAGCTTGTGCAGAGGCAGCAGCTTTTGCCAGAGGGGAACTGGAATCCCCTGGTTGGGCCTGGGTTCTCCTGAGGTTTTTTTTCTCGATTAGAGTTTTGGGTTCCTCGCCACCGTTTGCATACTGTTTTTGCACTATCTGCCTGACCGGGGGGGCTGCTTTAGAATCTTAAAGTTTTACTTAATTAATATTGCATATAGGAATTTATTATCTGTTATATTTGACCTGTGCTTCTCTCTCCTTTATCCTAAATGTGTGCTCTCACTGAGCGTGTGTGTGTGTGCGTACTTGTCTGTGTACGTACGTGTGTGTGTGTGTGTGTGTGTGTGTGTGTGTCTGTGTCTGTGTGTGTTGGTGTGTGTGCGTGTTGTGTGTGTGGAGTGTTTTGTGTGTGGGTGTGTCTGTCTTCTGTGTTTTCAACCTTTTCTTGTTTTTGCAGGTACAACTTTGATTGTTTTGCTTGTAGTCAATGTGTCTCATGTACAGCTGCTTTGTAACAATGAAAATTGTAAAAGCGCTATATAAATAAAGTTGAGTTGAGTTGAGTTGAGTTGAGTTGAGTTCCATCAACAGTTTGTAATAACTAACATTAACAAAGATGAAGAAATGGTGCGCTGAAGAAAAAAAATATTGCTCGTGTTATCTCCATGTTAACCTCAATGACACCAACTGAAACATCAACGTAAATACATACTTGGCCCATATTATCAGTTCAACAAACTATACAAGAAAATCTTGATTCCCAAGAGGAACCGCACAAAAGACCCTTGCTTCTGCATTACTCTAAATGCTAGAGTTGTCTTGTGTGTTTTAAAATAGGAGAAAACCCAACCAAGCAAGCCACAAACATACACAGTCACAAGCAGTGTTGGGCAAGTTACTCTGAAAAAGTAATAATTACTAGTTACTAATTACATATTCAATAGTGTAAATAGATTACTGTACAAATTACTCTCTCTAAAAAGTATTTAATCACTTATTACTAATTACTTTCTATATCCTATATCAACCTTGATGAGTTAAGTGATTCAAGGATAGACATGAAACAGCTCTTTTAATTCATTCAAATAAATAATATGAAACTACATAAAGTACTCTTATTAACTGACCAAAGTATTACAAATGTGAGAATTATACATTAAAGCACAGATTTTAAAGTTAGACTTTGAATTTTTATGTCAATTCCACTATTGCACACACATATAATACACAAAGTATTTAGTTTAATTTAGGGCTGTCAACGTTAACGCGTTAACGCATGCGATTAATTTTTTCAAATTAACGCGTGAAAAATATTTAACGCAATTAACGCAGCATCCGTTTGTTTTGACATTTTTTGTCTAGCGTTACATTATGTAATCACGCTCTTATTCATGTACAGGCTTTTAAACCACTTAAGCGCGATTTGAAACTGTTGCTTTGACGCGTTCAATGAAGATAGACAGCTTCTAAACTGTGGGACGTGGCAAAACGCAACGCGAGGTCCAGTCTGGTGTATACAGGCTGCATCGGTGAATCTCTGTCAGACAGCGCATCCGTGTTAAGTTCTCTTTCGTGCTTGAATGGATAAAACCATACAAGATTATGTCAGAAAGCCCGTTTTGTCTAGCATTTTCTTAAGCAAGACTTCAAAGTGTAAAATAAAATCTTAAATGAATGCAAAGAGTTGTGAAAATGGGAGTGCGGTGACGGTCAGATCTGCGTACTGAGACAGCTCTTAAAGGGGCAGCGTTCTTAAACGTGCTGCTGTGACTCCTGTCACTAATGTTAATCAAAGAACAAAATAAAAGAAGAAATCAATGTGATTTTGTAGCTTTAATGAGAATTCTTCTGCATTTAATTTATAATTTAGCATTAAAGACTGTAAAGTGTTTAAGAACTTCTTTCAATTTCTGTATATTTCATGATAGCTCTCAATTATATTGTTGAATGGCTATAATTAATGTTAAAATAATCAATTTAATAGAGACATCAGTTACAGTACTATCAAAATATTTTCTTTCATTCATAAAATGACGCTGTTAAAGAAATATGTTGTTTCTACATCAATTTGAAGATTAAATGTGAAATTATTCAAATGTAAAAGTATATTTTAAAATATTATTGTTATGTGCGATTAATCGTGATTAATCACAGAAAATGTGTGATTAATCCGATTATTTTTTTAATCGATTGACAGCACTAGTTTAATTACATCAGAAGTAACTGTAAATATAGCTGCAAGCAGCAATTGCGGGGTCAAGCCCTACAAGGGCACAAAAGGAAATACATGTGGACATTTCTGATGATTAGTTTCTGCAGAGCAGATATGAGACATTAAGAGCTCAATATAATTGCTTATAACTTGTGACCACAATGCATTCTCCGCCCCTTAGGGGCTTGACCCCTAATTACATTACAGAATTTTTTTAGTAATCCCTTACTTTACTTTTTCAAGGGAAAAGTAATTATTAAATTACAGTAACTAATTACTTAGTAACTAGTTACACCCAACACTGGTCACAAGACAGTTGATATTTGATCAAAACATAAGAGACATTGGGGATGTGAAACTTCACAGGTCTCAGAAAGACCATAATGATACATGGAAAGGTTTGCCATTTCAACACGACCCAAAAGAAAAAGGTCATTTCTAAATGCTCTTTCTATCAAGTTATCACTCTTCAGGTGTGTCTCGGTAAATGTATAAATGTAAACGTACAACGAGGATTGATGAATTAGCCAAAAACCTAATTTGCCCAAAAACAAAGCCATTTTTATCAAACACGAATTTGTGAACTCTTAGAACAGCAACACATAACAAAGGCATTCATATTCCTTACCAGCAACATTCAGAAAAAGCCTATGTCTGATTCAAAACCATGCTTTTTAAAATTCTCAGATTCAGAGATTCTCAGAAAAACGATGAGTAACATGTTAACCGTTATATGCTGATGATACAGCATAGCATATGATAATCACTTTCTGTCTTTTGGTTCATCGGTCTATGACTCATCTGTAGCTCATCATCACACCTCTCTAATATGCCCACAATCACAAAATAATCAGCTCTCCTACACAAAACCACCCACAACAAAATAGAAACACACATTCACACCCATAGGAAACACACAAAGTAGCATGAACACTTATTCCACAAGCTGGAATTCACAGAAATGTGCAAAATCATTGTGTAATGTATACACATTATTACAGTACACAGCTATTTATTAGTAATTTTAACATTTAAAACACAAAACCGAAGCATGAGTAATTAATTTATCCACAGGGAACAAGCACCTGAATAAACTGGAATCAAATCAAGAGAGAAATTAATTGATCTTTTCTTCTGTTCTGTTTGGCTAGTATTCCTAAATGCACAAATTTAAGGATATTAAAAATATGACTGGAAGAGCTGAACACAGCAAAACACAGACAACTTTTTGTCTCCTGCAACTAGTCCTTCCAAACGTTTTCCTCTCTCATATCACACACAACAACAACAGACAAAGACACACCCTTCCTGTTTATTAATCTGCTTCCTTCAGTTTACAGCATTGGACAAACTCTCACATACACAAATACAACATGTGGAATAAAATAGGTGACCGATTAGTAAAACTTTGAGGAATGTGAAGGTGCTTTCTAAGAATTTCATACGATTGCAAGCGAGTGCACACGCAAACCGTTGCACGTGAGCATGCAGCTTAGGGGTCATTGAGTGCATTACGTCTGGGACAGATCATGAATACCCCAGACATTCATTCAAGATCAAGATACCCACTTCTGTTTGTCAGTCTGTCTGTACTAACCATTCCATTTCCCCATCTGCTTGGTAATTCCCATAGTGTTATTTTTGTAATTTCCTTTCTTCATATCTTTCTATTGTTCTCACCCCCTCAACACTTTCCTCCCATGTTCTAGTTTTTCTATTACTCAATTTGTTTTGTGTAAACCCAATTCTAGGCAATCCCTGACCTGATGCTTCTTTCTTTGGGGTATGGTGGGGAGATGTAGAATGGATGTAAATGTGTGTCATAATTCATTGTGCCCGACACATGGCACATGCAAGTCAGTAAGCACACCCCAAATGAACACCCCCTCCTCATTTCACCCCACAAAGAGAAAGGGAGAGACAGACAGACAGACAGAGAGAAGGAGAGAGAGAGAGAGAGAGAGAGAGAGAAAGTGAGAGAGAAGCAAAGCAGAACAGACATAAGGAAAGTGGGGGAAGGGAGGAGCGACCCTCATCACTCAATAAGATGGTGGGAAAGGAGGCGGTATGGGACGGAGCATGGACTGAAGAGTGGTCTTTGTGCAAGAAGTTTTGGAGGAGAGGAAAAAAACAGGTGAAATTCGATGAACAGGGGATTCGAGAGCCAGGAAAAGCAGAAAATAGCAGAATGGCAGAAGACAAAAGCTTGAAAGAGAAGAAGGACAGACAGAATTGGAAAGACAATTGCGGTGAAGTAGATAGATGGACAACATCACGCAGAGGAAACCTGATACATAAGCCAGGATAGGTTAATTTCATTTGGCTTTCAAATAAACCACTGAAGCATCGGCTTTGAACGTACATTTTAAATGTTAAGCATCCCAATCATAAAACCTCATTCTGGCAAAGTTCTATGACAAAAGAAGTCCAAAATGAGAATACACTCTCTCCAGCCCTGCACGGTGGCTCATTGCCAGGCTAAGATTAGCTCCCCATATGTTCAAGTCAGGCGTAGCTGCATTTAAAGGGCCAGTACCTCTTAGAAAACCTTACTAAGTGCACTGCAGCATTGCATGTCCTGTTTTGTCTCAACCTTTCTTTCATATACAGTGCATCCGGAAAGTATTCACAGCACTTCACTTTTTCCACATTTTGTTATGTTACAGCCTTATTACAAAATGGATTAAATTCATTATTTTCCTCAAAATTCTACAAGCAATACCCCATAATGACAATGTGAAAGAAGTTTGTTTGAAATCTTTGCAAATTTATTAAAAATAAAAAACAAAAAAGCACATGTACATAAGTATTCACAGCCTTTGCCATGACACTCAAAATTGAGCTCAGGTGCATCCTGTTTCCACTGATCTTCCTTAAGATGTTTCTACAACTTGATTGGAGTCCACCTGTGGTAAATTCAGTTGATTGGACATGATTTGGAAAGGCACACACCTGTCTATATAAGGTCCCACAGTTAACAGTGCATGTCAGAGCACAAACCAAGCCCAAGGAATTGTCTGTAGACCTCTGAGAAAGGATTGTATCGAGGCACAGATCTGGGGAAGGGTACAGAAAAATTTCTGCAGCATTGAAGGTCCCAATGAGCACAGTGGCCTCTATCATCCATAAATGGAAGAAGTTTGGAACCACCAGGACTCTTCCTAGAGCTGGCCACCCGGCCAAACTGAGCAATCGGGGGAGAAGGGCCTTAGTCAGGGAGGTGACCAAGAACCCAATGGTCACTCTGACAGAGCTCCAGCATGTCTCTGTGGAGAGAGGAGAACCTTCCAGAAGAACAACCATCTCTGCAGCACTCCACCAATCAGGCCTGTATGGCAGAGTGGCCAGACGGAAGCCACTCCTCAGTAAAAGGCACATGACAGCCCGCCTGGAGTTTGCCAAAAGGCACCTGAAGGACTCTCAGACCATGAGAAACAAAATTCTCTGGTATGATGAAACAAAGATTTAACTCTTTGGCCTGAATGGCAAGCGTCATGTCTGGAGGAAACCAGGCACCTCTCACCACCTGGCCGATACCATCCCTACAGTGAAGCATGGTGGTGGCAGCATCATGCTGTGGGGATGTTTTTCAGCGGCAGGAACTAGGAGACTAGTCAGGATCGAGGGAAAGATGAATGCAGCAATGTACAGAGACATCCTCGATGAAAACCTGCTACAAAGCGCTCTGGCCCTCAGACTGGGGCAAAGGTTCATCTTCCAACAGGACAATGACCCCAAGCACACAGCCAAGATAACAAAGGAGTGGCTACAGGACAACTCTGTGAATGTCCTTGAGTGGCCCAGCCAGAGCCCAGACTTGAACCCGATTGAACATCTCTGGAGAGATCTGAAAATGGCTGTGCACCGACGCTCGCCATCCAACCTGATGGAGCTTGAGAGGTCCTGCAAAGAAGAATGGGAGAAACTGCCCAAAAATAGGTGTGACAAGCTTGTAGCATCATACTCAAAAAGACTGGCACCAATTACAGCCTAAAGGTGCTTCAACAAAGTATTGAGCAAAGGCTGTGAATACTTATGTACATGTGCTTTTTTCGTTTTTATTTTTAATAAATTTGCAAAGATTTCAAACAAACTTCTTTCACGTTGTCATTATGGGGTATTGTTTGTAGAATTTTGAGGAAAATAATGAATTTAATCCATTTTGGAATAAGGCTGTAACATAACAAAATGTGGAAAAAGTGAAGCGCTGTGAATACTTTCCGGATGCACTGTACATTTGCCATGCAAATGCACCACTGCTTTGCCTCAACAGACCAAAACGTCTGAGCTGCAGAGTGAAGGCCAATCTTCTAGTAATGCATAAATAAAATGATACTGTACAACAGGTAGAGCAAGAAATAAAAAGCTGCCCATTCGCCAGAGGAATAAGTGTGTGCAGGATGAAAGACCATCCAAGGTAGAAATGACATTCATCGTGGGTCAGGGATAAGATGAAAAGAGAGATAACACGCCTTTATTGAGCTGATGTGCCACGGTACGTCCTGTCCATTCATTTTTCATTAACTGCAGTAATGCAGTCATCCATTCCACAGGAGTGGCAAAGCCACAAGCCACCGTGAAGGACGAGCATGTGTGTTTATCTCTACAAAAACAACAGACTTGGATATAAAAAGCATGAAGGCCAAAGCTGAAAAGGAGATCCAAATGTGCATTTGGCCAAAACAAGCTACGCCATGAATTTCTTTCTATGTCTAACTGCGACATATTTACTATTCGTTTTTCACATGCTCTTGTATTATCTTTAATGCATCTTCACACAACCGCAATTTCAAGTGCGTTTATGATGGTTCAGCACATTAATGTTTCATCAGAATGCCCTCCTTGCCATGGAAACAAGAAGCTGCAACCATTTCTCTTAGCTGTGAAGATCGTATCAGTTTCCAACCACCCAACATTAAGCAATAAGCTGTCACTTATACGCAGTGTACGAACATGTTTAACCTGTTTTGTAAGGCATCCTGTGTAAATACAGTCAATGTAAACACGCACACATACTTTCTATCTCTACAAACATTCATACACAAACCATTTTGTATTATTAGCCCATTTAAATACAAAACAGGATGACATGTACATGATGTTGATGCTAGTTTTTAAAGAAATTTTCACATTTCAATCTTGACTGAACTATCAATGCACCATGAATAGCATCTATTGTATGTCTAGCTCTTTTTTCAAGTTACAGAGTTCAAAAGCTACAGCAGAACAGGAATGACCTGATTATGTATAAACTGTACTTTCGGAAAGGTGTTTGGTTTTTTAAAATAGTATTGCAATTAAATATTCAAAAAAGTACATTTATAAAGACTGTATAATATAGAGTCTGTGTAAATCTGTAAAAAGTGCATCTTTAAATTTTGGGAAGTAAAACACTTCGCAAGTATCATTGCAATAAAATTAATAATTACGCTAAGCTAGTCCCTGTATGTTATACAAACTTATGGTATATTTCACTAAAAATGTTACTGTCGAGCAGTCCAATGGACTTTGGAACGTTTGGCTAGGCGAACAGACAGAAAAAAAACAGACCATGTGATGTTATGCAAACAATAAGCTTAGACTGCAGCTTGTGTTTGGTTTCAGAAAACGTATCGTGCTGAAGCGTCAGTTTACAAAAATAATTAACAGGGCTAACATTTTTACCCTCCAGCTTTCTCGAAAGTGAACAGAATTTTTGTCTAACACACTTGCTGTTTATTTCACACAGTGGCAGCGCTAGGATACAACCAATCTATGCATTCATTCATTTTAGGGTCATAATTTCTATGACAAATCCACAAGCAGCGGCATCATTTCAAGTGCACCGATGGAAATAAAAACAAACGACATCCTGCTTTTCGCTTTTTTAGCTTTAAACACTCACTAACCATCTCCCCTCAAGCGCACGTTCAGATATACATACACACAAATATCAAATCATGTGAGCAGCCTCAGGGGCGGGTCTGAACTATAATTACAGCGGTGATGTCATCTGCCACTCACTGTTGCTGCAAAATCTAGGTCAGCGTTAACCCTTTCCCGTCACGCTAGGGGATTCCTCGCACCTCGAAACGAACCATTACTACAGACTTTCCATGAGCGCTTTAATGTGGTCGTTCTTTCCAGTCTTTTAAATGAACAAACTGGGGTGATGATGTACGCTTGCTCCATAGATCAAACACGCAGGGTAAAGCACAGTCAGCTTTTATAGTCAATCTTAGAGCGCTTTCATGTTAAGGTTATCCCCACGATTTCGTTACGTCAATCGAAAGCCAAGCCGAAGGAAAGAAACGCTACACAGAAACAACACCTCTTCTTCTCTCCAAGGAGCCTCCAATGACCTTCATATTGCCAGGTATCGTTTAAAATGGCAATTTTACCATTTCTGTGTCTTACAGGGTAAAGCTGAGCACTTGCATAAGAATAAGACAATGTACAGAAGAACATTAGCGTCACCACGTGTTAAACCGCATAGTGACAGTACGTTTTGCATTATAGCCAAATGCCTAACAAAGCTTGACAATGCCAATCCATGGTTTTCACAAAGTATTTTGGGAGCAAATAAACGTGACGGAAACAATCCTCTCACAGCAAACTGACGATTTGTGGCAGAGAGACACTGATGTGCGAGAGAAGAGCGACGTGATGGCCAACAAAATATTTTGGGAGACCGAACGTAAGATATAAATATACGTTTGTGTGAGCTTAGGTAAGCCTGTGTCTGTGTGTGTGTGTGTGTGTGTGTGTGTGTGTGTGTGTGTGTGTGTGTGTGTGTGTGTGTGCGAAAGGCTTCGGTGACGGCACACAGTGAACTTAGTCCATTTCCAACTAACTCTGTTATTTTGATTATATGATTGTCACAGTCTACACATTGTGAATGTTGTGTCGTGGCTAAAGCTAAATCCGGCATGGAGCATTCAAAGCGCAAACACGGACACTGCCGGTGCTGGAGAGACTGTCTGTCTGATTTTACAGGAATAAAATGACCACAGCGCAGTGGAGATGATTACACCTACAGATAAAACCGCATATTCTCTGACAATGTCGCCGCTAACTCGCACCAAAGCTCTCAGTGCCCGTTGAGTCTGTCTTACTCTGACGCTACATGTTACTCCATAAACACTCCGCCACGTGCTAGCTCACACAAATAGCAGTGTCGTCATCGCGCATGCGTGCTCGCGTGACCCATTAACTTTTACTCTCTTTACCTCAGATGACTGGAAACTTTGGCAGTCCCGCCCGCCACTCTTCCTCCCGGGCCGGATGCAGCGAGAGAGAGAAAAGTGGACGGACTGACAGACGGACAGACAGAGCGAGATAGAGCCAAAGAGAGAGAGAAAGGCCACCTCCTCCTCTCCCCTCTCTTTGCCAGGCGAAGTTCACGCCTCCCTCTCTTCCAATGAGCGCTAAGCCCGGGTCCCTTTAAACCAGAGCCCGTGCCCGCCAGCTCTACGCCACCATCCTCTCATTCTTATTTCTGCCTGGCATCTTACGACGCATTACGACATGTTACTGTAAACGCCCCCTGATGTTGAACTGGGATTGCGGTATAAGACAGACACGAAGGCCACAAACACCAACTCACACCTGCGCACACAGGTGGTGCAGCTGTCGCTTAAAGTCGAAACTGTCACACTCCATCTGGGTACGCAATGAGCCTGTTGAGTCATGCAAAAGCACAAATCGTCAGCTTAAAATGTTGAAGTATTGGGAGCCGTGCTCGTACACCAGGCGATATGAAGAATATCAAATACAGATGACATTGGCAGTACGGCGCCAATTCTGTAAGAGGATACACACATGGACAACTTGGCCAAGGTCAGAAGAAGAGTTATTTATCTCACCTCTTTAGCCAGGTTTGGGGTGACGGACCGAGCTTTTATGTCTTCAAAATATTCCACCTGCCAGGTCGTGCATGGAATAAAGGAGAACGAAAACATGCATTCAGAACACTGAACAAGTGGCATGAAAATTGACATGCAAACAACACATACAAGCATCCAAAGGCTGTAATAATAATTCCTAACAGCACAGATCTTTTTTCCCTGCACTGAGCTTTCAAGCTGCTATAACATAAGATGCTTTTGATTATGACAAGATCATTAACACATAAAATAGAAAATTACCAAAGGATTCTTTATGTTTAAACACAATTCTATCAAATATGACATAAAACATACATGTACATCATAAAAAGACATTCAACAAGGAGCTCAAGCCGGCTATCTGTTTTTGACCCCAGCCATTCTATAACCCAATGCCGTTCAGCTTCTACCCTGAGCCCCCCCTCCGAAAAGAATAGCCCCCCCCAACCCCATCTGCCATAACTGTCTGTCATTTTTTACACTGCTAATAAATATTTACCTACTCAGCCTTGCTGTCTTCGTGTGCTGTTCTCTGGTGGCAAGATGTGTCCCCATCAGAAGACCCAAACCATTGTCTCTTCGACCCTCTCTCTTTCTCTATCTCTTTCTTTTCTTCTCTCTCTCTCTCTCTCTCTTTCTTTCTGGTCTCTGTCCATTCAGGAAGCCATCTTGTGTTCTTAATCCTGTTTTACATTAGCTCTTGTACGCTCTCGCTCTCGCCCTCCCTGCCTCTCTCTCACTTCCTCCAATTCATGGCTCGACCACATACACACAGGAGCATTTTTTTAAAAAGGCAAAGCGATCGCTATCAGTGCTGCACTATTGCCTCCTCCCTCTTTATTTTTTTCCTCGGCCCCCCTTTCCCCTCTCGCTCGCTCACCCACCAAACGAAAAGCTAACAGAATACGTGATGCTAATGCTCTCCCTCCCCCCGCACTCGGCGACCCACGTACTCGCAAACACACGCGAGGCGACGTCACGCCACAGATAGCTCACAAAGAAAGGCTGTCCACCAATCGGAGGCGCCTATGCGCTCTGCTGCTAGGGTGAAACCGAGAGAGACATATAGAGAGCGGGCTCGAGGGCGGAACAAGAAAGAAAGGGGGGCGCGTGCTGTGAACAATGCGTGTGCATGTGCGTCTGTGAGACTGTAGCCGGACGGGGGGGAAGGGTTTCTCTCTCTCTCTTGCGCACTGTGGCTGTCAATTATCTAACCCGGGCTCGCCTTCCTTAAACAATGCATCTGGAATGTGGTATCACTGAGGGCCATCTGCGTCTCGGCTGGCTGCAACAACTGGACTGGACTGCACACGTGCACGCTGTGTGTTTGGTGCCGTAACACAAGAGAACAACGTCAAAGACAGAGAAACACACTGATACACAAATGGCCATTCCTCTTTAGCCAGCCATGGACAACGGCACCACGTGTCTGACACACATGACTAAACAAGACCAGCTGCGGTAGAAAAACACACAAATTTCGACTTGTATGCCGACAACCCAAAATGTAGCCTGTTATAGACGCCAAATCAGAATGCGACACCATTTACATCTTTTATGCAGTTGGCACCGCAAATGTCATTCGGAGAATTAAAAATACTTTCAGCGTTTCCTACAGCTGTTAAGACTCTCAGGATTGAATGACCGTGTGATGCGTGTGTGTGCATACCACACATAGTTACGCCGGCTAAAATACCACTACAGAACGAAATACTCCATAGAGAAAAAACACCGAGTACGAGTCATGCAGGGCAGACTGCAACCTCTGCTGGCCAGTCTCAAAAACATCTAGAAGACCAAACAGTGAGGTTATGTGGTCATTTCCAAACAAGACACTGATGTAATAATCATCTGCGCGAAACCGCCGTACGTTCGTCCATTCATAAAGTCCGTAAGCAGAAAATAGCATCTACATTACTCTACAATGCAAACGTCACATCGGTTTAACAAGGAACATCCACATTGCTTTGATCGCTTGGCTTCATTTGACATAACACTTCAGGCTTTTCCTCTCATTTCTCTAAGCAGAGCGTAACCGAGAGGAAGAGATGCGTGGTTGAGGAAAGCACGGGACGGCACATTCTACACCGACGGCTTACGAACGAGAGGACGTTGGGTGACGCAGCAGTTGTGATGTGAGTGGATTACGCAATGTGGAAGTTCCAGCAATACCATGTTCGTGTGTGTGTGTGCGTCTGCGCAAAGAACACGAGAGCGGACCGGCAGTACCGTAAGACTGCAGAAGGCTGCGCTGTGGGACAAAATCGTCATCGAGCTATTTACCCTTTGTGTAAATAAAGTGACGATCAACATGAATGTAATGTTGTGAAATTAAATCCACAAAGGCTAATCGTTGATGTACGTAGCACCGAGATACGTTGCGGTGTTAAGCGCAAGTACAATGAATCCCGTCTCGCTGATGTTATCTCACGGTTTGCTTTGACACAGTCAAGCGGTCCATTAAATCTAGTACGCACGGTCTCGCGACAGACCAGGTGATTCAGGCAGTATCAAAGCAAATTCCCTTTAGGCTGTCTGAAAATGGTTGTAATCCTACCTGTGACCCTCCAACCCACTTTCACGCACACACACGCAAACTCACACACTCGTAGCGGCTTCTCGTGGTAAGAGGAACTAGAATGCAAAAGTGTCATTAGAGCTGCATTGTTAATGATTTCTAAAGGTCTGTGTGTGTGTGCGCGTGACCGTGCGAGTTTAAATGAGGGTTGACACATCGTTGTACTAACAGAAGGATTAACAATCCTAATTAACTCTCTCCTCCCCCATTTCGCAAACAATGGCCACCACAAAGTGTACTAATCCACGTAGAGTTGCTAAAACCCTGCTGCAATACACACACATTTAGGTCAATGTATAAGCTAAAACTCAGGCCTGTTAGCGATTAATAATTGTAAATGTAAGTTTATTAATTATAATATCTGCAGCGCCCCTAAACAATTTTGGGAATAACACTTTGTGTAAACTAACTGGGTGTTTCTCACAAAAACCTGTCAGGACTCATTAAAGGAGTAGTTCACCTGAAATGAAACTTCTCGATTTACTCTCACGTCATCCAAGCTGTAGGAGTTCCGTTTTATAGTTCAACACAAACAAGTGATTTTATTAAATGCCATCACGTTATGAGGGATTTGAGATTCAAAGCTATGGGCATGATGCCTGTTTGTTGCTATGGATACACAACATATTGATCACTAAATGAGCTCAATATATGAATGGTTTTCCCTTATGAACACAGTTTCGCAGGAGATATAAATTAACCCAATGGGGTCGTTTGTATAACTTGAATGACTGATCGAGCTTCAACATTTTGGATCGCGTATAAAAAGAAAACATTGCGACATTTTAACAAAAAAATAGCTTGTTTTCAGATATTAAAAGAAGTCATATAAAGCAGGGATGGCATGGCACGAGGGAGAGTAAATTAAGAATCATCATATTTTGGTTAACTATTGCTTTAATATTACCTTGACGGGAAAATATTTTTCTATTACCGTAATGCAAATAAACATATATATAATTATGAAGAGATTATTTGCAAAAGTAGATCATTTTCAAAAACGGTGTTTTTTATTGTTATCATGTTTTATTGTGTTAGCCTTGCCTTTTTTTTCTTTTCTTTTTTTGAGTTATTGTAACAACAACCGAACTGCAGTTTGATATTACTTCTAATAAATCGTTAAGAATTTAAAAGGCAGTTTGCTGGGTGTATGTTAACTTGTACTTGTTTTAATGCACACCACTGCATTTCTGTGTCTCTTTATTTACGTCTACTTAAAGAACCTCTCTGTTCTTCATAACTCCGTGCCCGTGTGTGACATCAAATGTGTCTTTCTGTGAGCGAGCGATGTCTATGCAGGTACCGTTGCATGCAAACCATGTCACTTGTTCACAGCAAAAAACACCACTTCAAATAAAGAAGAAAAACACATGCAAACCAAGCACAATGTTAGCTTTACAGAAGAAAGAGAGCACCAGTCAGCTAAGAAATAGTACCACATTTAATACTTTCTTACTCTCCAATAAAATACATAAGATGTATCTTAAGGAGGAGTAACGCATCACTTTAAATAAGTACCATACCCCTAACACTGTCTGATTCAAACTATGCTTCTTATTGTACATGAAAGAGACACCAGCCCTGCTGACGGTTTGCTGTAAACTAGACAGATTTAAGTCTTAGTAAGAGCTCCTCAATTGCATTAGCAATGAACAGATCAATTTATGGGCCCTGACGGCCATTTCTTAAGTGCCCTCTATAGTGTGCATCATCTAACATTGACGATCATTTTCAAACAAACCTTTTCTCAACTACACAGAACACAACGTCGAATCATTTCGACCAAAACCGTACTGTTGTTCACTGTCCTGACAAACAGGCTGCCGACAGCCACGGCAATTATTCTCGTTCAGCGACTGATTTGACTTTATTAGCATTATTGAATGCTGCTACCTGTCATGCACGCCGGGTGTGCATTCACTCTGACTCGGCGCAAGCTGTGATTGGTGGAGAGGGCTATAATGTGATTTGGTTGCCAGGCAATGGCGAAGTCAGTTGGTGGTATAGTGCAGAGGTCAGCTGTAGAGGATAATGAAATATGGCCGGTGTGGACACTGTAGCACAGAAAGGTGCGTTGTTCTCACTCTCTCAAAACAATATCTGACCCAATTTGATCGCAGATTGTAAGACGTAAGATGTAAGTGCACAAAATCAAAAGCCTGGTGGTTGATTTTGTGCACATGTGGGATTTAAGGGCGCTAATAATTTGTTGCTGAAAATGTTTTGAGACTCAAACTCTGCGGTTTCTAAGTATTCTGTGATTTATCAATGAATGTTTTACTGCATATGTGAGACTCCCAACAACGGATTTTTGCATCGATCTCCTTCGTGTGCTCGGTGAAGTGAGCAGGGGAAGAGGGTGAGATGGACGAGGAGGATGGGTGACCCTGACGTATACACACACACACAATGTTTAAATCTGATCCACACGATTCTTTGTCTAAACTTAACTAGCAAATAAAAACTGTTGTGTTGTGCAACATTTCACAGTTGTTGTTTTACCTACCGTAAATCACAAATGCGGGTCGAAAAGTAACACTTCGAAAAGCAACACCTCAACCCAAAAAAAAGCATGATCTGACGTATAATTTGTGTCTGGGGTTGAACCGCCATATAAATCAATACAAGTTAAACACAATCCTATTGCATATAGAAGTTGATATCAGAGTACAAGAAACATATATGGGTAGTTACCATAAATGTGTCCTATGTGCAAAAAGTTTAGAAAACAAACTTTTAATATCATGTTATTTTTATATTATTAATTATCTATATTTATAATATAAAATGGCATAATAGAGATTTATCTTCATTGTTTGTTTTTTTTTCTTCAAATTTTTGCTGTCACGCCGTAGGACGCATGTACGGTTTATTTGTCAACTACCGTATCTGAGAATACTCGGATATCAACAGCTCCACATCTACTTCACATTTTTATGCATTTGGCAGACACTTTCATCTACAGTAATTTACAGTGTATCCAATGAATACTTTTTAACATGTCCATGCGTTCCCTGGGAAACAAACCCATGATTTTGGTGTTGCTGGTGGCATGCTCATCCAGCTGAGCTATAAGAACACCTGCTCGTCTATCTCGATGCCAACGCTAGACACATGACCCAAAAGCTCACATCCTACTGGCTGTTAATTTGTCCTCCATGGGAAGAAAAAACTGTAAATGATGAAAAAAGAATGCTTCTTCGTTGCCGGGTCAATTTTCGCACCCGGTGTGAAGTTGTCCTTAGGAATGCATTGTTTTGATTTAAAGGCTTGTCACAGTGAAAATCACGCCTGGTGTGAAACGAGTTGAATGCGCTACTGAAATGATTTTGCGGTCTCTGGAGTGATCAGGCATCCATGTTCGTTTAATTACTGCTGGGTTTTTTTTAGCTAAAATTTAACCATGCATTGTACGGTCAATAATTAAGTTAAAAAACATGGAGGGAGAGCCGGTGGGTGCGTGTGTGAAACAGTATTGTTGTTTCCTGTCATCGCATGAAAGGTCCAACTCTGTCCCACACAACAACATGGACACTTTTCCTTTAATTGTCCTCCCTGTCCTGAGCTTCCATAAAAGCCCTTTTTCCTGTACATCAGCACTTCTTCTATAGCTGTCCACGGTATCTCTTTGTCCGCTGCTTTCAATTCGTCCCTCTCTGGTTCTCTTTCTTCCTCTGTCCCTCCCCCGCTTTCCTTCCTCTCCTTTTTGGCCATAGGTCATCCCCAACCCCTCCACTGGTCAAAGGTCAGAGAGCAGAGTATATAAAGTAAGCAAAAGGAATTCTCCACGGTTACACTCTAAACCCGCTCAAACACACGGATCCAAAAACCTGGGCCCCATGTGAGTGCGCTGACCCTTTAAAGACAGAAAAAAGAGAGATACCCTCTAAGCTCTTCAAGATGCAGCTGAAGAGACGGCAGGCTCATATCACTAAAAATAAAGGGATAGTTTGGCCAAAAATAAAAATGATGTCATTACCTATTGTGTATGATATATGATTTTCATTCGATGGAACACAAAAGAAGATATTCTGAAAAATGTCTCCGTGGTTTTGTGTCCATACAATGGAAGTCAATGCGGTCCAATGTTGTTTTGGTTACAAATGTTATTTAAAATACATTCTTTTGTGTTGTGCAGAAAAAAGAAAGTCATACAGGTTTGAAATGACATGAGGGCGAGTAAAAAATTTCAATTTTGGTGAACCTCTCCCCTTTACGGTTAGGGATTTGAACAAACCTCTGCGTATGTTGAGATGAGGTGTACCACTACTCTTCTGAGCAATCAGACATGCGATTTTTGCTGTTGTGAATGATAGAGGAGCTCTGTTTGATTTGGGCCAGTGAGCCATCCAGCAAACACCCAGCACTCCCTAACAACCACTTATCCTTACTTACCCCTTACCCCTAGCAACCACTCATAAAATACACTCAAATTCTCACAGAACACGTAGCAACTGCAAAACAATTCCTTGTAACTGTGCCGACTAGTACCTCAATACACAAGTGCATTTTACATCAATCTACTTTAATCTCAATTTGGTACAATCACCATCAAAAAAGGCCAAGAGTGGATTTCCATATGTCCAATAGACCTACAGACAACTGCTCTGTGCAAAAAACACAGCTTTGGTAAAAACATATGAGCAGCCACTGTCACAAAAATCACATTCCATATAATGAAACTAAAAGAGGCTCAGTTTAAATCTGAATTTAATGTACGTATATAGTAAAGAATCAGAGAAACTTCAGAAAACTGGCCTATATCACTTTCTTTATATTGTCTGGTCGTTACAGTCTAGGCAAGAATGACAGGTTAAAAGGAAACATGTTAGGACAGGACGGGTGTGGAATGCGTTTAGGTGGACCAATAACAGGTAATAGACAGCAGGTGATGATGGCAGCACCACCCTTTGAGTGTTATAATGCATTTACAATGGTGTTCCTGAAGCTCAGCTGGAATAGCAACTGTAAGATCACAAGTTTGTTTCTTAAAGAGCATACAAACTAATAAAAGTGTAAATTCTTGACTGCACTGTGTCATTTTTGATAAAAAGCTCATCTGCCAGATGCATAAATGTAAATGTAACAACTAAACATGGCTATAATGCATACGTAACATAGACAGTCTGATATTTTACCTCCCAAGGGTTTTTCCTCCTCTTTAGCTCATCACACTTTCGCAGTTTGCAGATCTGGTGCCCTATCTTTCTATTCAGGCAGTTGGCGCAGGTACCACAGTTCTCCTTCCTCGTGCAAGGTCCACACACACCGCATCTCTTCCTCTTCTTCTTCTGCGGTACAACAGGTTCCATCAGTTCCTCACCCTCCATGTGCGACAGGGAAAAGAGACCCGCTTGCTCATGCTCAGACCTGATGTAGTCGGCCGCAGGAGACACCACCCTTGCACTTCTGGCCCCGAGAAAAACTTTGGGGTCCTCCCCATCCAGGGCGAACTCGTATATATCCTGGACGGGAGGACCGGGCCCTCCTCTCAGCTTGTGCATACTGAGGGCCCCACTCTCTTTTGGGACAAGAGAGTGCTAAAAGAGGCCACTAATGGGTTAAAAATATAAAAAGGTAAAAGATAAGGTTCTTTACAGCACAACACAGAGCAGTCCATAAAGTGTGTGCTGTGTTAGGGCCACACTGGTCTAAAGAAAGATCACAAAGGGATGAGAAAAGGGAGGTGTTGGGGCTTTGGGAGGACGTTCCTACTTGGAGGAGACAGTTTTGGGTTCGATGTCATTCACCGGCCGGTGCAGGTACGTTAGGAATGTGCCCGCGAGGTGATGGGGAGCATCTCTATGTTACCCGCAGACTCAAACCAGGAACCAGATGAGGACATGGCCACTGAAGGGAGTTTGGTGACTGTGTAATGGAAAGAAATGAAGTTTTAGTTTAAGCATATCAGATTGTATTAAAGATCGGGTATCATGCCATATCATGCATTGATGGCAAAAGTACACACATCCTTTACTTAAGTAGAAGTACAGATACTCATGTTTAAAAGTACTCAAGTAAAAGTTGAAGTACTGACTAAACTTGTTTACTCAAGTAAAAGTATAAAGTATGGGCTCTAAAATGTACTTAAGTAAAAAGTAGCCAAAACTACTACCTGTTTTAGAGCCACGCTCGTACCTCACAACTGAACTACCATTATGTAGAACACAAGCATAAAAAAGACTGATGGAATAAATCTATTTGCCACTACCTAGGTAGTGGAAAAAAAACACAAATTTATAATACAATTATGATGTAAGATAAGAGTGTAAAGGACAAGTGTATTGATAATAATTGTGACAGAATTCCCTTTGTCTCAAGTTCTCAACCATAATTTTAGCTATTCTTTGTGTTGCCTTCCGCCTTGGTCCGTGGCAGCTTCTTAGACTACTAGCCTATGTCTGCGATGCGTAATAGCCAGGAAATGACTGTTTGGTACTGACCAACTTCATGGAGATGCAGATTTCATTTTCCAACAGGACTTGACACCTGCACACAGTGCCAAAGCTACCAGTACCTGGTTTAAGGACCATGGTATCCCTGTTCTTAATTGGCCAGCAAACTCGCCTGACCTTAACCCCATAGAAAATCTATGGGGTATTGTGAAGAGGAAGATGCGATATGCCAGACCCAACAATGCAGAAGAGCTGAAGGCCACTATCAGAGCAACCTGGGCTCTCATAACACCTGAGCAGTGCCACAGACTGATGGACTCCATGCCACGCCGCATTGCTGCAGTAATTCAGGCAAAAGGAGCCCCAACTAAGTATTGAGTGCTGTACATGCTCATACTTTTCATGTTCATACTTTTCAGTTGGCCAAGATTTCTAAAAATCCTTGCTTTGTATTGGTCTTAAGTAATATTCAAATTTTCTGAGATACTGAATTTGGAATTTTCATTAGTTGTCAGTTATAATCATCAAATTAAAAGAAATAAACATTTGAAATATATCAGTCTGTGTGTAATGAATGAATATAATATACAAGTTTCACTTTTTGAATGGAATTAGTGAAATAAATCAACTTTTTGATGATATTCTAATTATATGACCAGCACACCTGTATAATTTTCATCCAAGCAACATATTACTTTAGTTAAAATTATTATATTCTAGTTGAATGTCAAGCAAAGAAAGTATCTTTTGTTGATTTACAATGCCTTGATAACAATCACAATAAATAGTAAATGTTCAATACAAATTCATCATATAGACTGTTCAAAATCTAACACATACAGACATATGTCATTCTAAAGCTGTTCATAATGCCAAGATTCTTCAATATTCTAAATCAGTCATATTTTGTTGCGTTACAGGACAATACTAGTCTAGTTGTACTACAATCTATTGATCATAGTGCAGTCTGGTTAATGATGTGCAGACCAAGACACAAAGGTGCTACGTGCGAAATGTGAGAAAATGCTTGGGTTAGAATGGCGAATCCCCAAGAGATATCTCTGCGCAAAGCTCTTTGTTTGCCCTCTGTGAATGCGGGACTTGCGCTCGGTGCTCTTTGTTCAGCGTTTGGAGACTCCAATCGACCGTCAATAAACCCAAATATTTTACTAGTACCTACGGGTCACGCAGCTCACGTATTGTGTAGCGTTAATGTATTGTATTTAAGACAGGCGTCAGTCAAGCGTGTTTAACGCATCGTGATTTGACGTCACGCGTTTCTTTGATACATTATTTGTACAATAATCGTTAAGGGGGAATAGCGCACCACTGACGAATCCCCTTGGTTTCGCGTTTCATGTTTTGTTAAAGAGATTGTAGAGCGATTAATACGGTATATTAATACCGTAACAAAAAATGTAAACCCATGCCCACTTCTCTTCCGCGAGTATGACTTTCAATTCAATATGTCATTTCAGAGTATCTAGGTCTTGTTTAAAGTTTGCAGAATGAACGCGTTTTAATTTTGTATGCGCACTATAAGGAAAGTAGCTAAATTGCCTGACGTAATACAGTAAAAGCAAGGAAACAAAAATGATATTTGAGTGAGCAGTATTCAACTATTGTAGGTTATTATTTTAGGGCAATTAAAATATCAGTCACTTGGTTTAAAACAAACAAAAAAAACTTTTTATAAAGGAGAAATTAAACTTTAAAAGTATCGTGAGGGTACGGTTTTTGTACCCTTGTTTTCAACCCCACTTTGACTTCAAACAATGTAACTAGTTAAATGGCCCGAACCGGCCAAATACAGTCAAGAGTGCTGCACGCGCTCTGAGACTTGAGCACGTGGCTCCTCATGCAGCCGGGCGCTTTAACTGGCGGCAAAAAGTGTCGAGTTCAGGAGAGGTGTAAAAGCCTGCGCCTTAAACTGAGACACATACACGCTCGTATTAGCTTTCCCGATTTATGTTGACAAACAAGTGACAGTTTTCCTTTGAGAGGTGAGAAAAGCGACACATCAGCAAGGCCCCCTATGCATAAAGACAACAACACCCCGGGGCGCGTTACGACCAGTAGCGCTGCCTGCGCGTATACGTGGAATTGGTTACAAAAAAACATTAAAGAGTTTTAAAGAAACCGAATGTTACATTGGTTGCACGTTCAATACACAGTAATGACAGTTTTGCGCGTTATCTGTTGCTTTGATAGTTCTTGCTTATCGTATCGTTCACTGTAAAAAGGTATCAGTAAAAGATGTGTATTGCGCTAATGGCATCATTAGGGATGCAAAAACGTACACGGCTTTCACTGGAGAGAATACACATTTTAATCCTTGCCGGTAATTGGTTAGTAATGCTGTACATTAGAAAGTAGCTTCAACAAAAGTGTGAACAGAAAAGTGTAGGAAGTAATACTTACAACGCGATGGAAACGTCCTCGTTCTCTTCAAATCCCATTCGGTATAACAATGTTTAGTTATTTGAAAGTGGGGAAAAAGTACATGCTTACTTCGCAAAAAAACGACCAAAATGTCATGATGTTGATTTTTGATCTAAAAAAATCATGGCATTAAGAATAAACACGAAAACATAATTTGTTGCGAGCGTGAAACAATTATGAAAGAGCCGAAACGTGACATGGCGAAATCTGTGCGAAAAGTTACAGTTCATGAGGGGAAAGACCCCATAACTTCCCGCAACGTCTCGTCTGTGTACTCTGTGGAAGTTTTATAGTTTAAAGGACGATGAGGAGGAAGGAGTTGCGGAGTGAAGTAATTTGCGGAGTGGAGTTCACAAAGTGCAGCGGACGGAGGGGTTAAACTGTACTGACGTCATCGTGCAGCGACTACAATTCAGTACTACTATTCAATAACATCTTTAAACCCATGCTTATGTTACATTACGATGCCTACCCACCCATATATTGACAAGTTAATGTCTAGATTTAGATTGTTAATCATATTTTTTTTCAATAATTTACCATAAATAATTCTTACACATAATTCTGACTCAGGACGCCAAACTTGAAGCTATTTGTTTATTCATCAGTTCATAGCACTGTAAACAGTTTATCTGTAAAACAGTACCGAAAAAAACACAACACAACATGAACAGAAGCTAGCAGTCACATCATCCTTAAATAAACTATAAATCATTATATCCTTAAAGTAGTTTTGCACTTTGAATGATAGGACAGAGTGTGTCATTGAAGCTGTTAGTTTACAAGTAATAATAATGTTGCATTCAAGCATCATTTATAGTGTCATAAGACTCCTGGGGTCAGTTAGATTTTAAATAATAAATGCCAATAAAAGACTTGAGTTGTTACCTGGTGAATCGAAACTGAAACGTCCAATTCTGGTTCCAAAAAGAACCAGACCAAATAAATAAAACGTTCAATCTTAAAAAAAAGTTGTTTTTAATGGAGTTACACTGCACAGGATCACTGTGAATGGAAGCAAGAATCAGTCTGTAATAGGATTATGAGAGTATTCTTCTGCAATGCAGAAATTAGTCACCCATAGCATCATTTTGCAGTGGAGGAGAGCAGAGATCAATACACAGCAGAACAGCGAATCTCATTAAGAAATCAGACCGTGAAAAACGTAGATGGAAATACAGTGTTGAAATGAAGGACGGAGGAGTAAAACAATAAGAAATAAAGCATGAAAAAGAAGAAAGATGTTGTCCATCTTGAGCAACTGCAATTAAAAAAGAAGCTGCAAATGGATGAATGTGATAATGTTCATTACAACACTGATGTTTGTACAGTCATATTCTTTCCAACAACGGCAGGCAAAGTCTTCAATGAACCAATAATTTGCCTGAAATAATCCCGAAATGTTTTCCATGTATCTACTTAAACTTGTTCCCTCTCCTTTGTTTGCTGTAACCCAACTTAATATGGAACGGAAGCAGACAGAGGTGGTTTAGGTTCGGACCTGGAATTTGCCGGCTTTGGTCATGTATTTGATGCCTTTGAAAGGTTTGTACTTCTCACCATACATGTCCAACCTGTTTACCTTCAGACCTGTTCGGTGAGAAAGCAGAACACAAATGGGTCATTATTTACTTAATTATACTGTATTTAGCATTATGGTGTCTATGAGAAACCACTGAATCGTTGATGAATCATAATTTGTCATTCACTGTTATGTGAAGGTGCAGCTGTTGAACCATCTATATGACATAGAAAACAGCTCCCCCGTGTGGTCAACTCATGTTAGTGAAAGAAATGTGTTCTCAATAGCGCATTACTGAATGCCACCCATCTACATTTCTTTAGTCTCCCACAAATTACCAACTGAGGGTCATTTACATGTTCACATTAATTTGATTCTCAATTATTTTCCCAAAACAAAGGCTCCAAGGTACCTCATGTTCATTCAATATTTTAACAGACTAATTATTTGAATGCATTAAATTTTTATACCCTGTGGCACTTTTGTGTCTAATAAAATTAACATACACTGATCACTGTTAACCTTTTTTTCAGATAAAGTAATACCATAGATGTTGCCTTTGTTCTTTCGTAGTAATTAAACTTACAAACATGAGTGCCGAATCAGGTTTGTTGTATTAAATGCTTTGGATACTGCTGCTCCACATGAGATTTTTCTTTTTTGAACATACAGGGCAAACCATCGCAGATCTAAGGTACCTGAGATGGCCAACTGCTGAATCTTGAATTGGATGTTGATTGATGGGTTTTCGTCCGGTTTGGATGCTCCAGTCTGGAGGCTCATTGAACCCTTTAAACTGGGCAGTTTCTGAGGGTTTATCTTACCCACATCCCACGACAAAAGCTGTAGACATTAACAATTCATCACGGTTATACACACATACACAGCTCCTGCGCCAAAAAAAGTTAACATAAAATCATAATCAGAATTTGGTTGATGCTGTTGAATAAAAGAGTCAAACAAAGCTTTAAAATATAAACCAAAACCAATAATGCATGTAGATGAAAACATTAAAACCGGCTATTAACACGATTTTGTATACAACACATCCACTGCTTCTACACCGTAACAACACTTAATCGGGAACATTATACAAAAAGAGGAAAACCTTAAAAAAAGTCTTTCTTACGTGAGACATTAAAGCGACATTGTAAAGTGTGCTCTGTAAACAAAGTGTAAAGTGTGCTCTTGTGCACTGTAAACAAAAACAACCATATGAGAAAACAAGAAACGGAAGGTTAAATGTACCTTGGTGACGGGGTCAAAAGTGTACGTGCCCTGTGAGGGATTGAGGTTGGCATTGAGGACACCACGGGGCAGCTGACTGCTCACCAGCACAGACTCAACGGCTTTACCCATCGTCTGCTTCGGGCCAAGAGTGAGCTCGAAACGGCCCTGAGAACTGCCTTCTCTAAAGCTGATGTTATGTTTTACATACACTGGGATGGCCACCAGGCTGCAGAAAACAGCACAAAGAAACACAGAAGCTATCAGCATCGATTTTGCAGATTACACATACCAGTATATTGGTTGACCTCTAATATACTGTATAGCACACTACAGACAGATAAGCAACGGAATAAAGAACTGTACAGCATGCTATAAACATTAGTAAAAACAGAATAACTTTAACCGCGAGAAATATTTCAAATGAATTCCTACTGTGCATATATTGATGATATCTAATAGGAAACATTTTCATTATCTTCACATGACGTTTGACGCAAGGCTTTGACACAAGTGCAACGGTTCTCACTTCTGAGAGCTCACGTGGTAGGAGAGAAGACGAAAATTTCCATCTGGGGGTATGAAGGAGAGGATTCTCTCAGCCTCCCAACGTTTAAACCGCACGCAGGGGTGAAAACTCACATCATCGAGCAGTCGAGGATTCTGTAGGAGAGAGAGGGAGAGTGTAAAGGATTGAAATAGAATCATGTGAGAAAGTGGAAAAAATGCACCACTTATGCAAACCGAAAGTTTGCCCTAAACTTTGTGACATTGGCTGGGCTGATCGGATGCTCAAACAGACAGCAATGATTTTAAGTGGCCATCGGTGTCACTTTTTTAATATTTAGTGTAAAACAATTTCAAAATGTATTCTACCGAAAGGTGGTCCAAAGGAACCGGAAATTACCTGGCGTACTTTGAACAATAAAAGTACAGATTTACCATAAAGGACAAGGTGAGATCAGGCATTCCCGTAAGTTTCACACAGGCATCTACTACACCCTGGATCTCGGCTGTGATAGTGGAGCCTTAAAAACAATTAAAGGTTCGATAAAAACATTGCTTGGTCATCTATATCGATCTGTATCTTAAGGTTATATCCACTAAACATTGAGATGCTACTTCAGGATAAGATACCTGATTTGTCTATGATAGCATCGATCTCTTCAATCACGTCAAAGTAAGCTTCATTGTTGGTGTATTTGACACCTGTGCGCCGCCATGGAACCACCGACAGCTGTCCTGTAGGAAGCTGCTCCCCAACATTAGTACTTCCTGTGCACAGAAAACATGGAAGATGAGAAATAATACAGAATATTACAGACCTGAAAGCTAACAGGAATTCCATACACCACACATAAATACCTGTGATGGTGTTGACCACTGTGCGCAGGATGGTTGGAGGCTTGATAAGTTCTTTCAGAATGTTCGATTCAGTGGCCAGAGGGAAGCCATTGTCCAACATCTCCTCCAGCAACTCATAGACCACGACAACATTGTCTTTGATAGCGGCCTCCGTGCATACCCCAAAGTAGTCCTAAAATATCAAAAATATAGAACGTTTTGATCTTTTGGATAGGACACCGATTGATTATAAATGACCCGTTATGCATCACATAATGTTGTCAATTAAACATTAATAATTCATGTACACCGGCTTTGTTACTGTGCTACATTAAAAAAAGGATATATTAGCTAGTTTGCAATTATGTCATTTTCTAAAAAGTTACACGATCCCAGCTTCGACCTGTCTGTTTGGTGGATCTAACACAGGTTTGTAACTGGCCACCAGTTAAATCATTGCTAAAAAAATACAAATTTGAACCAATAAATACTAAAACCATTACGCGATTACTTCATGTAGTGTGTTTGGGCTTTTTTCCAGAAGGATTTAATGGTGTTCTACTGGTTCACATCCACCAGAGAATATGCCAAAAACAGAACACAAAACATTTCCAGAAGAGACCCATACACGACATAGTTTCCATTAAAACTCCCATTATAACCATTAAATCAATTAGGTGGTTTTGTACCAAAGATCAGCTTGACCAACATGAGAAACCAGCTCATATATGGTAAAATCCACGTTTGTAATATGGGACCACGGTGATACCGTTTGATTCCTTACATACCTTGGAACAGCGTACCCCTTTAAAAATGACTATGGTTTTATTATATCAAACTGAAGTGGATGGTGGATTTGTTACTTTTGGTATTGCCAAAGTGCAATCTCTGTATTACAAATATCATGGTTACACTATGTTTAATCCTGTTGAAAAAACCATCATATGCTGGGTTAGGTATGTTTTGATGCTGGTTTGACCATCTTAAACCAGCTAAGGACCAGCTTAAACCAGCATCAAAACATACCAAACCAGCATATGCTGTTTTTTTCAACAGGGTGAGAACAATAAATTGTTGGTTATTAAGATACAAATAGGGTGAGGGGTAAACACGATGCCCGTTTATGGTACACTGACGTACATTTTGGTACTCCTTGGGTAATATGGGACATATCAGGGTACCGTGACATTGGTAGAACTGATCAAATGACCGAAGCCTCAAACCTGAAATGTGTCGACCACACGATGAAGAAACTCGATGACAAAAAGTGGCGGAACCTCGCTCTGTATGACAGCCACGAAGTAGATGCGATGTCGGAGGACGTTTATGAGGTAATGATGCGGGGTCGGGATCACCGGAGGGACGTTCTCCGGTTCCGTGGCGCGTTCCAGGGCCTCGAAAAAGTAATCGCACACGGACCGACTGACCACAGACTTCCAGTGCTTCTCCAAGAAGATATCACCCGATGCGTTAACCAGAAACAGACTGTGGATCATCGTGACGGCTTGCGGACTGAAGCAGCTGGCAACATAAAAAGTATAAAACACAGATTATAATTCTGTAATAGGCAATAACAATGATGACGTTTTGTCCCATACATACACGATCAGATCTGAAACCTGCTCTGGCGTTCAGGGAATGATTGTACAGAAGCCTGCAAACACCATCACTGTAAACTGATAGGCCGTTGAGCTCATTTAATATTCCGCAAACCTATCTGGTTACCTGCTAGAAGAATAGGTTTAAACACAGCCAGCAAGCCTGTTACATCCGCATCCCTGTATCTTTGCATCCATATTTTCTCCTCCCCTCGCGCATCACAGGACTGTCTTATGACAAGCCCGGTGAGGATTTAAAAGGTTCATTCAATCCACAATGGCGATTTATTTAATTGTGTACAAACGCGAATGTTTCAAATATAAGGCTTATTTAATACTCACGATTACTGGCTTTTATTTCGTCGGCCACTTTCCGTGACTTTTAATAAAGCAGCACTAGAAATGTCGCTTCCTCCCCCGTTATTTTGCGACGAGAAAATACATGATTGTCATTCGCGACGTCCAATAGCGAGCCGCGCAGGGTAAGCGTACCCGCCTACTCAAAAAACGATTGGCACACAGTGCGGAAACGGAGGAGACAAATATGCTCCAGGTTCATTGGACGACGTCCAGGAAACGTCAACGTAAAGCCGTTTTTATTGGCTCTGAGTGGGTTGCCCTCTTAAAATGGAAAATGAGGCAAAATAAACCTCATCCAGACCAGATTTCTTTCGCCATTTCAAACAGTATTGCTTTGGATATAACTTAAAAATGTTACTGGTGGAAAGTAACGGCCCAGAATTCATTTCGAAGAACGAAGCAGCTAGCGATCAGCTGTGTTTTTATGGTGCCAAACCCCAATGACTTCACCCAAAAATTTTAATTCACCCAATCTGTATACATTTCTTTGTTTGGTTGAACACACGAATGCTTGTAACCAAGCAGTTCTTGGACCTAGTAGGAAAAATGACAAAGGTAGTCAAAAGTGCACCAGAACTGTTTGCTGTCCTACATTCTTCAAGATATATTCTTTTGTGCTCAACAGAACAAAAAAAATATAAAGTAATTTTTCCTACTATGGTAGTCAATGGGGTCCAAGAACAGTTTGGTTGCAAGCATTCTTCCGAATAAATTTCTGTGTTCATCAGAACAAAGAAATGTATACTGATTTGGAACAACTGGAAGGTGATTAAATGGTGACAGAATTGTATATTTTTGGGAGGAACTATAGCTTTAAAAATATTAACCATGGTACAAATAAAACAAATTAGTTTGTTGGTAACCACAAATGAACCATGGCTTTGCTAAAAACCTCTATATTAACTTGAACTTTTATACAATCTTATTTGATGTATTAGAATATACAGTATACTGTGCACACAAAAACAGAAATTACTTTAACCTAAATAAAATCTTACTAATCCTATGAAGTAATCGCTCAAATGTTTTAGGCTTTTTACAGACTGCTTTTTGTATAACCTTTGACAAAGTCATACAGTCAAAAGATATACAAATTACATTTGACAGAAAATGACTATGCACTTTAAATGTGGGAAAACACTTCTGCTTCCAGTAAAGTGCATTTTAGTAAAAACACTTAATTCTAGTAATATAGAAAAGCCCATTCAAGAGTTTGAAGGTGAATGCTACATCCTAAAAGACATCCAATTATAGCCATAACAGGTGCTATTTACTAGTTAATGCTAGCTAACAAGAACTAACAATGAAAAATACTTCTACAGCATTTATTAAAATTAATTCATGTTAATTTCAGCATTTACTAATACATTATTAAAATCAAACATTTTCACTGCTAACATTAGTTAATGCATCATGAACCAACATGAATAACTGCATTGACATGAACTAACATTGACAAGGATTAATAAATGCTGAAAAACTGAATCGTTCATTGTTAGCTAATGCATTTACTAACGTTAACTAATAGCACCTTATTGTAAAGTGTTACAGACTTATCTTGAGGACATCTGTGACTAAAATGTTTTAAAAAACACAATTACAAGTGAAATGGCTCAACATAATTTATTTTTGTTTCATGTTAAAATGTACACAGTTCTTTGAAAGTACTTGCTAAGAAAAAAAGAAAGAAACAAATAAATGGAAATACATACAGGGACAAAACAGAGAGGAGTGGAAGGTGGACGCTTGCGACCATCACCGAGCGCCCCCAGCTTGGCTCTCTCTTTCTCCAGCTACCAGGTTCTCTCTTAGCTTACAACTCACCATGTACAATTACAAAGGATACGAAAAGGTAAGCAATATAAACAGAAATATACTGAGCTCATTTTTACATGCCTCGTAGATGTGAGGAAGTTGTCCTATACACGCACTATAACCAAGAAAAACAAAAGAAAATAACACTAAAAGTGACCTTTAGATATCTGTTTTTTCCTTTTGTTTTAAAATAGCATTAATATACTACACAAAGATATAAAACTCTAGAGATGAGATGGAATGGAAAGGTTAAAGGCATCTTAAATTCACTAAAAGTGAGTTGTAATTTTTTTTCGTTTTGAATTTCTTAATAATATTACCCCAAGAGTTGAGCTAAAAAATATGCATTGGTTTTTTTCCTGAAACAGAAGTGAAAAAAATGACAGTACCAATATCCATATCAGAATTTTTCTTTTTTTTATATTTTAGAAAAAACATTTTCTCTACAATAAGTCTTCTAAAGTCAAAAAGAGTCAGCTTGTGTCATAAAAGAAAGCTGCCCAGTCTGATAAAATTCAGAAACACAAAAGCGCACAAATAATGTATGAAACGTCAGGTCATTGAGAAAGTTTCCTCATATTGACAATGAATACTGGAACATTAAGAAATTCTCTGCTTATTGTCCTAAAACAGTAACCATCTCAGGACATCATGCACTTTAACCTTTTTCCGGGGTATGAGTGTTTCTTTGTCCATGTGTGCATTGCAGACATGGATGCACCTGTTAGTGCAACTCTCTCTCTCTCTCTCTGGTTGCTAACATCACTACTGCATGATCAGCTGGAGTACGAGCGCTACTTACTGGTGCCACAGCAAGGCCTATTTTTAGGAGGCATCATTAACCCCACTGGATGGGCACACTGTCTATTTCCTCTATTTGACTGTGGCGCCCTCTAGAGATATCTGTGGAGAAACCGTGTGTGAGATTTTACAGGTCTGTGATGTGAACCAGGTAGTACCAGAATATTTACATCAACTAGGAACTCTGCTCGGTCCAGCCCACCATAAAAAATGATGCTTGGTCATTATTAAACATATGTAACTCCAAACAAAACCTTTTAACATTATCTTGGGTTCTGTTCACACTGTTCCATATTAGGAAGACACAGATTTACAGATATCACAGAGACCTTGTGTGTCCCAACTAAAACCCTATTTCAAGTGTCTCCGCATAAGCTCTCGAGTGGCTACAGAGCTCTGTGTGTGTGTGTGAGTGAGTGAGTGAATGTACTTGAGCGAGTGTATGAGCAAGCGAGTGTAAATCACTTTGTCCGGAACAGCCACACACGCGAAGCATGACAAGGTCAGACCGAAACACGCATTTCAACAGTCATTGAAAAAAACAAAACATATTAAAAATAATAATAATATAATAAAAAAAGAAACAAAAAATAAAGTCCATCTACAATTATTTTGTCTCTTTTTAGGTAAGGCTTCCTATGTCAATTGAACGATTGTGTGCATGATTGAATGTATATTCAATTACAATTTAAACATATTTGTTTCTCAGTTTGAAAGATTACATCCACGCTTCCCCTATAGCTGCTTTGATGCTTCATCCTGGATGGAGTGGTGGACACTTTGGAGGACCAACATCTGTTGGTACAACCACGTCAGATGGAGCGATCTTTGGGAGCATGACACTTGCCGCAAAAGGTCCATTAGATCATCTCCCGTGATCAGCCCAGATCATCTCCCCGGCTCTGTGAGCTCAGGCAATCTGGAAACGAACATAAAGGAACAGAGCTTGACGACAACATATTTAGAAAGGAAAAGAAATTGTCGCAGTCTCTATGTTCTCTTCCTCCACCCAGCTCGCTTGTCGTTTAGCCTTTCGCCCTGACTTTGGAGGGTGGATTCAAATGAATAAAGTACAGAGAGTTCAGTGGAAACATCTCTCGGCTTTCTCTCCCTCTGCTTGTTCTCTAGTGCTCATCTACTCATGTAAGGCGACTGTTTGGGGACGCCAGCGTAGCTGTGGTGCGAGGGGCCCGTGTACATCATGTTTCCATGGTGATTGGGCTGCATAGGCTGCTGTGGGTAGGCCTGCCCTCCCATCATGCCCATTTGCATCTGCATGGGGTATTGAGCCGGCTGGTTCATATAGGGTGAGTTACTGTGGTACCCGCTGTTCATCATGGGCTGTGGCATGCGATAGCTAGCGGACATGGCGGCATTGAGGGGATTCATGTTCATAGAGTTGTAGGCAGCAGGCGTGGGCATGAGGTTGCTCATCATGCCACGCTGCACTGCTAGAGTGCGTGGGGAGCCTTGCATGGTCACAGCCCCAGAGCTACGACTGTATAATTGCTGCTGGTGTGGGGACCCCGCTGGAATTTGAGAGGCTTTGGACCGAATTGAAATGTGGCCTTTGACGGTAGCCATTTGGCCTTGGAGCCGCTGTGTATGGGGTGGGGGAGGCAGTCCGATGTTAGGCCCTGGCATGTTGCACTGAATCAGGTTCATAGACCCAGAACTCAAATTGGGAGGTGGGGTCATAGTGGGCTGCGCCTGTGGCAAAGGTGGGTGTGGGGAGGACGCAAGTTGCGCCAAGCCTGGGTTGGATAGAGAAACGCTTGTAGCATATGAGGTGACTGCTGCAGAATGCGAATAAGACATGGCGTGAGGGTCCATGATGGTGTTAGTTAGCTGCTGAAGTTTGGCCAAACTGAAAGTAGCGGTAGGTTGGCCATAGCCCCCAGCACCAAAGTCTTGACCCATACGGTCATACAAACTACGGCCTCCTCCTGCACTACCTGCACTCTCAGGGATCTCCATTATCATGGGTGTGGAAGCAAAGCCGTTTCCCATGCTACATTGCGAGAGTGCTTGTTGTTGAGGTGGAGGTTGTGGTGGAGCAGAAGGTGGAGGCTGCGGCTGGGGGTTTTGCTGTTGTTGAGGTGGCTGAGAGACTTTCTTCTGCTGTTGCTGGCTGGCACTCGGTGGTCTTTCAATGACGCACCCTTGCGGAGACTTAATACTGCAACTTGGAGTAGTGGCGGAAGGGGGAGGTGGTGGGGGAGGAGGCTGTGGGACACTGTTACCATTGTTAGATCCAGGTACATTGGTAGGCCCAGGACCTCCCTGTTGGATAAGGCTACAGCTTCCCATGCTTCCCATCTGAGAGCTAACCCCTGTGTTTGAGGATGTCATTCCAGAGGTTGAGACAAAGGAGCAACTGTTGCTTTGTGAAGCTGACGATGACGGTGTGGCTGAAGATGAGGACGAAGATGATGAAGAAGAGGAAGCAGCCACTGCTGCTGCTGCTGCAGACATGCCACCTCCATTACTTCCATTTCCTCCTCCGTTACCTCCACTGCCCATGGTTGAGTCGTAGCTGCTTGGATTTTCATAGTTCTCTGTAGTGCTTTCGATGCTGCCTAAATCACTAAAGCCACTGTCCACCACCTGTTGTGAATGATCAGAAACTGATGGCACATCCATCATGGGGGAGGTCTCCATGTTTTGTAGTGAGGGAGCTGATAGAGAGCTGGGATGCTCTGGGGTTATTTGGGTATACCCTCCACCTGTTCCCCCTCCGGTTCCTGTGGGTCCAGGTACTCCTGGCCCAGTCTCCATAGGACCAGGAGCCATTCCGGGGCTGTTGACTGAACGCACAGATTGATTCGGTAATGTGGGCATTGGTGGGTTGGGCATGGGACTGTGCTGGGAGGCTCCACAATCTTCCACCAGGGCTAGTGTTTCCTCCTCTCCTTCACCATGACTGTAGCTTTGAAGTGTACGGCAGGCAGCAAGCGTCTCTTCACAGTCCTGATAGGCTCCGTGGGACTCGGCCTCCTCCTCTTGGGCTTCACCTTGTGTAAGTGACTGAACGGCCTGCACGGTTTCTAGATCCAGCTCACTACTGTGGTGATGTGTGTGTTGACTAAGGTCATCTTTGAAATCAGCGTGCTGGTGTGAGTGGTCAGCCCCTATCATCAGCACAGCCTTGTCCTCAACATTTAGAGGCTGCATGTCCATAGGCTCTGAAGTGACTGTAATAGCGGTCACCGTTTCCACGGCTGCCGCAGCCGCCGCAGATTCCTCCTGTTCACGCAGTCGCTGTTCATCCTGAGTATCGACAGAGCTAGTCTTCACCTCTTGTACTTCCTCTGCATCCTCCTCCTCATCTTCCCCCTCTTCCTGTTTGCTGACATAATCTCGAGCCACGTTCCCTGACATGTCTAAAAAACCTTCACTGCTTTGTGGTTCTTCTTTCACAGGGGGAGAGTGTACAGGTGATAATTGTTCCTCTTCTTCCTCATCCTCATCATCCTCAGAGTCTTGATTTTTTCTCCTCTTACTGCAACTGCCGCTGTCACTTTTCTCTTCAAGGCGACCATCCCCTTCATCATCGGCATCATGATCATCACTACGCCTGCTTCCTGAGCCTGGTGTTGTTGCTGTTCTCCGACTAGCTCTGTTATCACAATCATCATCATCCCGCTCTTCATCCTCCTCTGCATCTGCCATGTCTGTGCTAGCTCTTGGCGGAGGGGCCTTTGTGCTCGAAGATTGTGACATGGTACGAGAAGGTGGACGGCTAGTCTTCTCCACAGTCCATGGTTGGTCTTCGTCCTCGTCTTCCTCTTCTGGCTCAGACAAAGGAGGCGGTTTAGGTACAGGAGGAAGATTAGCATTTTTTGGAGGTCGGCCTCGTTTTCTAGGCTTTATTGGTTCTCTAAACCTCTGAAGGAAATCATCCTCCTCTTCTGAGTCTTTCCGCTTCTCAGGGTTGAGGTCCGACGTTATAGCTCTGGATGTCTTGACTGTTGAATTAACCAACTGCTGCTGAGCTAATCGGCTTCGCTCGAATTCCTGTCTCGCTGCCTCCTCTTGGGCCCGCTGCAGGTAATAGCTGCGAGGTTTCCTGCCAGGCTTCATTTTGATCTTTGGGGGTGGTGGGCCCTCTGAGGATGGAACTGCCAGACTGGAGTCAGCTGTCTGACTTGCCCCACTACCAGGCTTCCTCCCTGGACGCTTCTTCCAATGCAGTGGCTTGCGACTCTTGCCCTTAGGCCAACCTTTCTTCTTTTTTACTGGGACCTCAGGAATGTCAGCTGTTGTCCCTGTTCTTTGTGTGGTCTCTGAAGGTTCAGGCCTTCTTAATCCAGTAACTGGTTTCAACACAGGAGTGGGATCTGGACAAAGAGAACAGGCAAACAAATTTCAAAATCTCACAGAAAATAATTTACATCACACAAAATACTAAAGAACAAAAGATCCAAACTGCAGGCTTTATGTGGCTGTAACAAAGTTAACTTTCTTTTAACTTTCTTGTCACTATTCCTAGAAAGCGGAGAAGAATCTAACTTCAGCCTAATCTAATTTAGTCTCATTTACCGTCTTCCTCCGATTCGGTCAGATTGCCTCCGCTGATGCTCTTGAGGGTAGAGCCCATGTGTTTCCGGGCTGCTGTGTAACGTCGGAGAGGATTGCCAAATGGAGTTTCCTCCTCTAGTCTGGGCATGGGCCTTTCAGAATCTGAATCCACAAATGACTCGTCCAGAACTTCAGTGGTCTCTGAAATAGTCTCTGTCACTACACTGCTGTGGGGATGGCTGCGTGGACGAACACGGCGCCTCCGTAAAGACTTTTGAGACTAAAAAAATGCAAGAGAGGAGAGAAGCAAGAAAATCCTGAATTAGAATAATCCACATCATATCTGCACCCTTTTCAATCCTCACTGACCCTTGTGTGAGAACCAGCAGTCAACTACAGATAATATACTCCAATTAAAACTATGAAATACAGTTTAGTATTAAACTTATATTTTTGATCCCTGAAAATTTTAATGTAAATATAATGTATAAACTAACCTTAAAAGCCATTACAATATAACACAATTTAGAGAAAATGAAACATTTTACTATACTGCAAATACCTTGCATTTAAGTCCTAGTGTAGGCTTGGTGAGTACAGGTGGAGAAAGGGTCCTTAACTCATCTTCGTCATCATCATCATCGTCGTCCTCATCTTCACTGCTCTCACTGAAAAATGGTGGTTGGACTGGCACAGGTTCACTCAGTCTTGCAGTGTGCGGCAACAATGGCAGGCCGTCTCCAGGCTCCTCGCTAAGTCTTCGTTTTGGACCACGCTTCTTCCGTGGAGGTCGACCTCTGCTGCGTGGGGGTGGTATGGCAGGGTGCCTTTCCAAGGGACAAGCTGATGTGGAGTCAGGCTCGTTGTCTAAAGCCAAATGCAGGGAAGTTGTCGTCACCTTATTAATGACAATTGTACCATCCTCATCATCATCATCTTCATCCTCTGGTGGCCTTATTTTGCGGGGTCGACCTGGCCCTGGACGTGGTCTATCTTTCACTTTTCCCCATGGCCAGTTTTTGGGAGGACGTCCTGGTCGCCGGCGCTCCCCGTTAGCCGGAAGAAAAAGGGAAGGACGTTCAGGACTGACAA
This sequence comes from Triplophysa rosa, assembly GCF_024868665.1. Taxonomy (NCBI): domain Eukaryota; kingdom Metazoa; phylum Chordata; class Actinopteri; order Cypriniformes; family Nemacheilidae; genus Triplophysa; species Triplophysa rosa. Next base: position 31,668,422 of record NC_079891.1, on the reverse strand, counting down.
CACTGTTGCAAACAGAGGAAGATGGTGGAGAGTTTTGGTTTTTGGGGAACAAAGGGAAGCTCTTTTTCTCTTCCTCCTTTTCCCTCTCTTGCACATGCCAAGACAGTGGAGGACTTCTGCGGCTGGGTTTGATCTAAAAAGAGGTAGGTCACAAAACAGTTACACCATTTTGCATGTTTATAAGATTGCATATTTCATTTATTATACATTTTATGTTCTTTGAAATGTACCTCTTTGTTATGTTCTCCCTCTTCTTCTTCGTCATCCTCCTCATCCCCTTCTCCCTCAGATACCACTGTGTTGGTGACAATAACAGGCATCCATCGCAAGCAGTCAGGATCGACTTCGAGTTGCCGAGGTCTGGCTTTCAGTCGGGTCATATGATTGGAAACCAACTTCTCTCTGCGCACAATCACCACTCTGTAATAACAGAAAAAGAAATTAGAGAGTAGATCTACATCCATGTTGTTCCATGTTGGACAAACTCTCCATTAATTGAGGATTTTATTGCTCTTTGTTTAATAACAACATCAGCTACTTTGGAGCATTTATCGAACACAACATACCTGGCAGAGGTGACTAAGTACATCATAAGATGGTAAAAAACAAGCAAAGTGCACAACTTTGTTTAAACATGGAAATGATTTGTGATGTTATGCGAAGTGCATGTATAATTTGTCTACTCTGTGCATGTTTGTAGAAATACTGTCTAACATTTATAAGATGTACAATGAGCTTAATTTAAAATGTATTTTACAGTGTGTGTGCGTGTCTCACCCGTCCCCTCTCTGTTCCAACATATTTATATGAAGCAGAGTGGCAGTGATATCTTGAGGGCATATGCCGGTGACTTTGCTTAGCCTGCGAATGGTGAGCTGACGGTCTCTAATCTCATGCATGCATTCCAGCACCACACTACGCCAGTATGCCATGTAGGACAGTCGGCCAAGGTCTGACAGTGGCTTCTCGGGTGAGCCTGGCTGGCCTTCCCTCTTGGACAGCAGATAACCTGAAGAGTCATAACAGTTTATTCCTCTTGGTGATAACATCTATAAAAAATATTCTAAACATTTCCTTCAAGAAAACAACACCGAATGACAGAACTGAGGAGCAAAATGCTGATTCTTACTGAAGTCAATGAGGAATCGCCCATAGCCCTGGCGCTGATATTGTGGAAGAATCATGATGCAGGATACGTTATATTTCTGTTGACAGTGTTTCTCCTACAAAGAAAAACAAGCACAATGGATTAAGATTTGTTCAAAATGTTGAACAAATCCTAGAACGTCTTATAAACAACTAACTAAACATTCACAATGGCCTATTCCAAGCTATAAAGGTCCCGCTTAACAGTACAAACTATAATTCATCTTAAAGAATCTCCACCTCTGTATTATTGCAAACACATACAAAAGATTATTATTGACCCATTTTGCTCAGGAAGGCGAAAAACGATACGACTGACTCAGCAACTCGTCGAACTTCAAAGCTCCCAAAAGCACCTGACTTCAGAGGATGTGAAAGTAATATAATAGTCTTAAGAACATTGTGCTCACCTTTGAAAAGTATCCCACAAGATGGCAGCCCTTACTGTCATTCTGAGTGAGCACGTAGAAGAGAAAGGGCTCCACATCGTAGTACAACGTCTTGTGGTCCAGGAAGAGCTTGGCCAGCAGGCACAGATTCTGACAGTATATTGTGCTGACATTTCCATCCACCTGTGCAAGAAATAAATGGTTTCAGACTTCGTCTTAATGCCACTCGCCATTTATATGATGCCCAGAGCATCATAAATGAATACATTTCTTGTCCAAAGCATTGGAATTCCCACCAACGTTAAGTTTATTTTGCCCAAAATCCCTCTCCTTATAACTTCTCATTAAACCTGGTTAGGAAATGCTCTTAAGGCTTTTAAGGTATACATTTATCAGTCTGTGTGTTACCTAAAAAAATGCAATGCTATCTAAAATACAATAGTATGTTTTCAACACAGCAAATCAACATTTTGAAACACGGTGGAGACTGGCACAAAATGTGCTCCGCAGCAACAAAGGCTGTGATAAATTACACTCCTCCTGTCTGCAGCGTGCCAGCAGTGTTAGCTTTTAGCAGCACGGTTGCCACAGGTATCCTGCTGAGTCAGAACCTGACTAGGAGCTCTGAAACTTGAGCCTCTAAAACCAACCGGCCGAGCAGGAACGCAAGCAGTGACACACCCTAGAAACCCTAAGTGGTGTTAATTATTGTAGAACGTAAAATACGCTCTGTAGATTCTGGTCAACACACTGACGTATTTTTTATTGCATACCGATGCATAAATTACCTTCATAAAAACAGAACTAACATCTAGTAAATCACCAGAGCTATTCTGAAACAATAAGAGGTTACTGTTACTCATTTATTATTACCCGGCTGAGCAGAGTTATTACGATACCTCGCAAGTGCAGGATGTGGGTGCATGTTATTGCCAGAGCCAATGTGGGAGTGTGCACATTTTTGTGTGAATGAGATTTCCTTTGTTGACTCAGTGTGTACATGAACACAAACATGTGTGCGTGACTAAAGTGTAGACGGATAACTGAAAGATATGCGTCAAGAGGGTATAACCAAAAAGACGTGCGAGTGTGCCTCTCTGTGTATTTACGGTTTCTTTCTGCGTGAAGATTTCTTCTCCTCACCTCAAAGACGGACACGTCGTCCTTCCTGTAGATCTCGTTGGCAGGCGGGTGGAACCAGTTGCACTTTCGCATGTGCTGGTACAGAATGCCACGGCTCTTCATGTAGCGCAGACAGAACTCACAGAGGTAGAGCTTAGGGAGCCTACCACACCAAAATACATTTATCAGAAATTAGCAGTGAAGAAAACCCAAAGCAGATAAAAGCGCATCTGCTGTGCTAGTGCAAATAAAACACTTCAGCTTTAAAGATACTGACCTTAGTATATCTGTTTTCCTTAACAGACTTTATTATTATTATTATTATGGCTGTCACATTTAATACATGTTGCTAATTAATTGTAATACAATATAAGCATGCAAAGAAATAACTGCATGACTTCTTTTTATTGTTACTTACCTGCTGTACTCCTGTGGGTATGGAGAGGAGTACCACGTCTGAATTTCATACTTTCCAAACTCTATGACTGACGGACAGCGCATCTGGGGGTCAGGTGGTCCAGTCACGCCAACCTTCTGTAAGAGAAGAAAGATCAAGAGAGAAATTAAAAATAGGAGAAATGCAAATACAGACAACATTACAATTTCAAATCATTTTGAATTTTTACTTTGCAACATGCCCTTCTTTCAGAGCCTTGGCGAACAAACACACCCTCATGTCATAGCCCTAGGCTCTTTTATGTTTTAATAGTCATAAACAGAGTCACGCACACACACTGTGTTTATTCTACAAACTAGGAATAAAAAACACGTCATATAATACATACTGTATAATAACAATATTGTGATATAAATCATAACATCCACCTTCAAGAATAGTGCTCCCACAATATATAGAAATGATCAAGTATCGCAAATATGCATATCGCAATGGTCTGCAAGAAAGTTGTTTTATCAAAGTTTCAAGTTGATGCAGATAGCAGAGCAACTGTGCCCGATGTGTGAAAGATGATCACTAATTAGAAAGAATGTGAAACATGTATGTAGGTTACATAATTTTCAGCTTTTAAATATATTTTGATATAAACAGTTTCATCTTAACAACATAAACAAATCGGTCTGTGCTAAGAGTAAATTAGTCAGTGTAGCACGCGTGCGATAGTTTGACAGGTGCATTAAACAGAGCCGCGTGTTTGTGTGAAGTGCATTTGTCGTCGTGCTTGTTTGTGTGTGACATAAATCAATGGCGCACCTCTATATTACTTAGTTTTAATCTATTTTGCGAGTTTTCTAGCTGCTTTGAGTCCATATACCTAGATGTGGAATGCTGTTATTTAAATACATCATCTGGCTGTTCTGCGTGTCTTGAGCGACTGAGCTGCACAGTTTAACGTGCTACATGCGTGACGCTCGTGGATTTGTCTGTGTCTGCACTGTCTGAGGATATAAACACACAAACTTAATCTCCAGAGCTGCTCTGCAAGTTCATTTCATGAGCATTTTACTCTTTGCATCGTCAAACACCCACTAAACCTCAGGCATCTTTCTGACGACCTGTCAAAATAGAAGTCTGGTTAACTTGAACACTCAGACGAAAAAATACTGAAGTGTACTATAGTATTTGCTATAGAAAATTGTAGTGCCCTCATAGTAAATTGATAAACTGTAGAAAACACTTGAGCACTTTTCCACCATCGCGCCGAATCGTTCTCGTTGCTTAATCGTTCCACTCCGTGCCGATCCATGCCAGCCTGTACGTAAATGGTTTCATTTTCCACCGCAGGGCTGATAACGGAAATTTTTAGAATGTAAACACAAACGTGTCACGCGCTGCCTTGGTAAACACAAGAGACTGAGCTATAATGGCTTTGCGCGCATTCATTTATAGTTATAGAACCGTGCTGAAAATCCTGAGCTGAGAACAGTTTGTTATCGTGTCGTGTCGAACCAGGCTCACGTGGAAACATAACTGTAACCGTTTCAGACTGTGCTTAGAACGATTCGGCACGATGGTGGAAAAGTGCTCACTGTAGTTACTCCAGTAAGGTTTAAAAACACTATGGTGTCTAGGAATTTTACTGCAGTTTACTATAGTAAATAGCTACTCTAGTATACTACTACAGTATTTTATGTGGACAAATATACCACTATTGCATAGAAAAAAAGAAAAACACAGACCTTAGAAAAATTCAAACAAATTTAGGTCAACTAAAAATGATATGGCCCTAATTTATCCCTCTGTATGTAACATTAATGTGTCAGTTACCTGCCTATTCATGTGATGAACTGCACTTGCATTTTTTTTTTTTAATGAAGGCAACAGACGTTTTATTCTTGTGCTACAACAGTTTGGCCTGTGCTACAAAACTTCAAACCTCTGTAGCACCAGTGCTATGTGCAAAGAAAGTACAGCCCTGCAATTACTATAAAATGCATGTAATTTCAGTGTATGGCTTAACGCTTGTATTAGCCAAACACAGTGTTAAAATACCATATAGGCGTCAAATTTCATGACTTGAACACCTCTAATATCGATGTCCCAGGTGTTTACCAAACTTAACAGAGTGGAATTCGAACCGTTACTTCCCTCATAAAAACAAACTTCAAATGATTTCATAACACAAGCAGAAAATACCAGTGACAGTTCAACAGCCTCAGGAATTCTCTCTACCCAAAGCTAAAAAAAGGGCCATGTTTACCATGCATGCTAGGTCTTATTGTTAAGAATTCAGCATTGCATTCCCTCTCCTGGATACTCCTGTCTCTGATGCCGAGTGCAATTGCGTCTCTCTGGGTTAGCGAGTGTTTTTCTCAGGCTGATGGCCTGAGGCTGTCTGAGAGCGGCTGCTTGTGTCGGGAGCCTCAACACATACACAGACAGACCAATCAGACAATATATGTGAATTCGTGTCACAGAGAAAAGCAAGATAATGGAACCACTCAAATCCCCACATTACACTCTGTCAAGATAAAGGCCTTCACAACCACGTGTCTCTACAAATACTGTGAAAGTGAATGCCTGCAACTGCAAACAAACAGTACACATATCTACAGAAAAAAATGAATTCATTGACAAGAGGTTATGGTTTCCATTTAATTTAATGAACATTCTTTTCCACAATCCTGACACACCTATTACTCTAATGATGCATCTTGCTCTCTGTACCTGTAGTGCCAGTTCCTGTATACGTCTGAAGAGCTCCACATCATTCTCAGTTAGGTTCTCATGGCCTGGTAGTCTGTCTTCGTCCTCCCGCCAGCTGTCTCCGCACTCCTGATTGTCTGTAAAACCAAAAGACACAAAGACACTTCAAACGTTGGAAGTACAAACAGAGCACTAAAGTAAAGAAAAACATTATGAAGCACTGTCCAATAACATTAACGAAACAGACAAGACAACACAAAATAAATGTATGCCTATAATAAATAAAAGTGATTAAATACCACGATTCCATTTACTAATAAACAGTGTGGAACAATAATAGCTATGATTATTTAAAACTACATTTGCACTGTAATGGCCTGATCAGACAGAACGCGTCTTTTGCTGCGAAACGCACCTCTTGGCAGAGAGCGTTTTGAGCGCTGCTTATGCGCCTCGCGTTTCTGCCGCGCCTCGCGTTTTAAGCAGAGGGCTCTGGGCGCCCGAAGTTGAAAAAACTCAACTCTGAGCAGAAAAGCACTTTTTTCCATTGTCCAATCAAATGAGTGTAGAGGCGGGCCTTCCGATGCGGTGACGGAACTTTACAGGTGCTTGATACGTCCGGAGACTGCAATGATGAAGGAGAAACTTGTGCTGGCACGGGTCAACCGAGAAATGTCCGAGCAAACGCCCTCTGCTTGTACCTTTTTAAAGTTTCTGATAATAAGAGTTAACAGCAACTAGAGTGCTCACGCTATAATCCTTGACTGACACTAGCAACATAAAAAAAACGCTGCGGGCTGCTCTTTCCGGATTTAACCAAAAGAGCAGAGCGGCGCGCCTCGCGTTTTCGAACATGAAAAGCGCGTTCTGTCTGATCGAGCCCTAATGCACTTGCATATTTACTGCAAACTAACTGAACATTTAATTCAAATCTGAATAACTGAGACCAAATAACTTTGAAAGTTTAGTTCATAAACTCTCTCACCTGTCCTGTCATCAGAGTCGCCCTTGCGGTTGCTTTTCTTGCGGATTCGGTATTGCTGGGAATAGTCCACCACCTCAGTGCGGGCTTTCCGTCCATCCGGGGACGGCGTGAAGAACTTGCTGAGGGCGTCTATCAGACCCTTTGTCTTTTTATTAAAGCGCAAGCTGCCCTGCGAGGAATCGTCTTCGCGGAGGGAGAAGAGCATGCGATCGTCGCCGGGGTAACCTTCGCATGAAGAGCTTGAGGAGGAGTGAGGAGAAGAAGAGCCTTGCGAGCACCGGTCCAGACCTAAAGCGCCCCGCCTCCTCCTGCCCCGCCCACCACATCGAAGCTTCTTAAAGGGACGGCCCGGTCTGAGAACAAGACTAAGTTTTTAACATCGGTTTTAACAATTTACAATTTGCATGGTTTGTGAAATGTTTAAAAGGTTTAATATACCTGCCCTTCGGCCGCCCCAGTGGTGCATTGTATCGCCGTTTGATTTGTGCAGCTTTTTCATGCAAAAGCTTTCTTCCTTTTTTTCTCGGCCGACAGATCTGACAGATCCACATGCCTGCAGAGCAGCAGTCAAGAATCATTACACTACCAAAATAACTAATGATTGAGAACACACATTTTTGTGGGTAAAAAAACAAATACAGTTAACAGTAATACGATTTTGGGTGAACTGTCCCTTAAACCTTGTTTTACTTTTTTTTAGTGTGTGACCTCGACTCACCTTTTGGCATTCGCATGAGTGGGGGGTCACAACACTCCATGTGAAAACCTCGATCACAGGAGTCACAAAACAACATGTTATCCTATGAAACAAAAACACACAGACATGAGTCAACATACGGACTTCAGAAGCACAAGGAATCTAATTTGAGTTTTACGGCATAGCATACATGCACTTTTCTTTACAAAATATACAAGTATATTATGTTTAAGGCAGATTGTGAGCTCTTTTACAAGAGCTTTAACAAAAAGCATGTAACTCTCATCATCAGCACAGTACATTGTGTGCGTTCAAGTTCAGTAAAAGTATATGATTTAGAATGCAGCCCAAATGACGGTTTCCGTGACAAAAAGACCTACAGCATTTTTCCCTTGGTCCTGACAGCTGCTGCAGGTTTTGCACTCGATGCACTGCCACCATAGAGCTTTGACTCGTGCTGTGAGCTGTGGAGAGAACTTCAGACAGGACGGATGACCTGAAAAGACACAGTGAGAGTGAGACAACCTCGAACCACCTGAGCGAAGCCCAATTCTGAAGGGGATACACGGTGCCACTGAAAACTCAAAGGGACGTGGTTAAATGAAGTTTGACACTCTTCCTTACCGCTGTTCCCACAGTCTGCGCAGGAGATGAGCTCCTCTGGCTTCTTGTCACGGTTCTGTTCCTTGGTCCCCAAACAGAAGCTACAGATGGGTATGGGCTCTGCCATAGCCTGAGAAAGATTAAGAAAAACAGAAAGAAAGCAAATTAGACATTCGCTTAAAAGCTGAGTGGATCCATTGATAAGCTGAAATAACACGGAGCTGATGTGTAAATGAGCTTTGCTTTAGACAATCTGGACCAATTAATCTGCCTTTATAAATCGTACTACAGCCGGCTACATTCACCTCTCCTCCAATCAGACTTACCTCCCAAGGACAAAAACACTTTGTGTACACTTTATACAAATGTAAAAATAATAATAAGTGTCATCTGCACACTAGGGCTGTGACGGTGGCAGTTTTTTACCACTGCGATGGTAATGGACAAATCAACTGCGGTGGTGCGGTGGTTGGGAAATATATATTATTTATATAAATAATATTTATATGATTATATTTGCGTGTAGCAACCACGCATTTAAATACTTGAAATTGTTAAATAGTTAAATACTTGAAAATGAAATATGATATCTGAAATAAATGAGGATGAAACATCCGTCCATGTTTAATGTGCAAATCCGTCAGTGAAATGGCACACTACAGCACATAAAACATTTAAATAAACATCAGTAAATAATGAAAACTTAATTGATATAAGAAAGTTAAATATCAAACAAAAAAGCTCTTGTTGCAGTGACAACTTCAGTCAGTCGCGTATTAACCCTTACAGTCCTTGACAATTCCATTTGAAACAAACTGTTTAAACCTACCTTGGCTTTCCTATTCAGATTGCCATAAAAACGTTACTTTTTCCTACTCGTTAGTGGAAAACTAACATGTTGACATTGTCCAGATTAAAATGTTTACAGCTGCAATAAATGCGCGTTCAGAAGAGCGCAAACGAATTGATGTCTCTCCGCAACCGCGGCAATAAAAATAATGCGCTCCGACACTAAGCAAGCGGGTCATAGCCGGTTTTGATTTTATGCAACTGTTCATTTTACAACAAGATCCATTGCAGAACCTGCAGAATAACCTGGGTTTTGCCGGGCAGGCCCGCGCTCGAATGCGCCAATGGAAACGTATGCCAATAATTTCTGTGTTAATGTAAAATATTTTAAATGAAACTGAAACTGAAAGGGTACAAATAGCAATCCTGATCGCAACTATCATTTTTATTACACTTATATTTGTCACAGTGACGTGCACTACCGCCGGTGGCAGCTCACCACCGTCATGGCACTTTACCACCGCGGTGGTGCGGTTGTCACGGCCACCGTCACAGCCCTACTGCACACCAATTTTAATATTTAATCTCAAAACATTTCTCCTAGCCATATTTGCAACTTCTAACTTCGTGCTGGTCTAAAGTCTTAATTTTAAACGTAAAGTGCCAGTGGCTCAGAGTTTTCGTTTATAAAAAGGGTGCAGTGGACACGATCACAGTGGATGTGTGGGACCAGAGGTGGGTTTGTTGTGAAGGGTGTGGGCACAAAGGCATGTGTTGATGCTTATTCTAAGCCACACCATCTGACATTTGCTTCAGAGCACCATTAATCTTTCAGCGTGTCCAAGAGAGACCCACCCACGACGCAGAATGCATCATACACACACAGCACGCTAACAAACAGTTACACATAACAGCGAGGAGATAGATGTGTGTGGAACAGATTTTTCTTAAAAAGTGCTCGACTGAAAAAATACAGTACAAATGTACGCAGTACAGTACACAGCAGCTGATCATGAACAGCAAAACAGAGAAATGTGAACTGCAATATTAGAAAAAAACAAGAGAGGCTATGGGCATTACACTATGTCTTCAGAGCATTTCAGACTCGCCGCAGACTTAAATAGCAGGTTAATGCTCAAAGAACAAAGAGTGTATGCATATGAGGTTTTTCCACATATGTTAGATGAGCTTTCCTGTAGCTCTGTGCACATACTCAGAAACGAATGTACAATATAATGCAATGTAAGTCGCTTTGGATAAAAGCGTCTGCCAAATGCGTAAATGTAAATGTAGTTTCGGGATCACATGAACCCGATGAGACGTGTTTCTAATGTCTAAGAGTGTTCTGAGCATGGCAGTGTATACATAGATGAACAATAGAGCTCAAAACCAGCTAGATGAATGCATGCGTCTGAAGTGTTTTTTTAGTTTTTCTTACTTGACATAGCATCTTAGGCGGCATTTATACTAGCATGTGTGTAGGGCTGTCACGATTATTAAATAATCGCCTCATCGCGATGGTTTCAGATCATCACAATTATTGCACATCTCTATAGAAGACACTAGGGGGAGCTGTAGTGCATCTGCATATTGCATATGGCGGTTGTATTATTGACAGGTAAAAGCCTAAACTTTAAGTATGATGACCCAATTTTTTTCCTATGTATTTCCAAGAAAAAGAACATAGTCTTTATATTCAGAACAATACGGTCGTTTCAAAGCTGAATAAAAAATGTATGAGAATTATAAGTCAAAGCTCTAAAACTGACAATTAATCGTCATAATCGCAATGATTTATTAGACAATTAATCGTCAGCCAAATTTCATAATCGTGACAGCCCTAAGTGTGTGTGGCAAAAATGAAACTTCTGAAAGAATAAATTGTCCAACAGCTGAAAGAGAAAGAGAGAGAGAGAGAGAGAGAGAGAGAGAGAGAGAGAGAGAGAGAGAGAGAGAGAGAGAGAAAGAGAGAGAGAGAGAGAGAGAGAGAGAGAGAG